>NC_037092.1:47999348-48310767 GCF_002994745.2 Rosa chinensis
ATCATATACTCTTCGGTGCTGACGTACCAATCAAGTATGTAAGATAGTTGTTGTTGGTATAAATATCTTGGTGTAACTCAGTTATGGGAATTTCAGGTGGAATGAGACCCGGACGCAGATCTCGTGCTGGCAGGAACCATTCACCCGCTAGTGAGGGTGATGATGAGCATGTTCCTCGTGGGTTGTTACGGACCGTGGAGCGGTTGTTTGAGCGTTTTGCAGCGGCACTCCCCAATCCTAGGACTGACTATACTGTGGAGCGTGCCAGACGCCATGGGGCGTATACTTTCTCTAGTGCTCCTACGGAGTCCGTAGCAGGAGACTGGATTACCCGCATGGAGAGAGTATTTGAGTCCTTGGGCTGTCCAGCTGCTAGGAGGGTTCCTTTGGCTATTGACCTCCTAGACGGGGATGCATGGCTTTGGTGGCAGGGTACCAGGAATATGGGTTATGACCCAACTACCATGACTTGGGAAGAGTTCAAAACGGAGTTCTCAAATCGGTACTATAATCAGGCATCCCAGCACCGTCTCCGATTTGAGTTCATGCAGTTGAAGCAGACTGAGGAGATGACTGTGTTACAGTATGAGGAGCGTTTCATTGCTTTGTCTCGGTTTGCCCCTGAGTTGGTGGCGACAGAAAAGTTGAAGGTTGATCAGTTTATCAATGGCCTTCTACCTGTATATCGGGATTGGTTGGCGCCTCATGATTATCCGACTTTTAAGTTAGCTGTGGAGGCTGCTATGAGGTGTGAGGCTAGATATCTGGACGGTTCCCGACCTTTGGAGATTGGCGGTCCCAGTCAGGGGCCATCTAAGAGAATTGCCTCTAGTTCGGGTTCTGCATCGTCATCAGGCAGTAGACCGAGCAGTTCAGATTCTAGCTCTCGTCAGCGTTTCAGGGGACGCTTCAGGAGGCCTGGGCAGACCGGTAGGAGACAGTCCAGGGGTGGCACTGCTAGTTCCAGTGGAGGCTTTGGTAGACAGGCGATTTCGAGAGACTATCCCCAGTGTGCTACTTGTGGTAGACACCATGCAGGCCCGTGTCAGGCAGGTGTGGGGACTTGTTACCAATGTGGCCAGTGGGGTCACTACAGGAGGGAATGCCCTCAGTTGACCCAGGGAGTCTTCACTACTACTAGTCAGAGTATGGGTCAGACCTCTGTGGGTGCTACTAGTTCAGGCTCTCATGGCAGTTTATCAGGCAGGAGCAGCACTCAGTCGGGTCGTGGACAGAGAGGGCGTCCAGTGACCCAGGCCCGTCTTCATGCTATGACCCAGCAGGAGGGTCGCACTGCACCGAACGTCATTATGGGTATGTTAGTTGTTTTTGGTCAACCAGCTTTCATTTTAATTGATCCTGGAGCCTCTCACTCCTTTATGTCTAAGAGGTTTTCTTTCTTTGCTAATGTGCCCCCATCTCTCCTACTCGGAGAGTGGCATGTTGTTCTACCATCGGGGGAAAGACATAGAATTGAGTGGGTACATCGTTTTTGTGGTGTGTTTGTAGAAGGAGTTTGTTTAGAGGCGGACTTGATTCCATTTGAGTTAGTGGAGTTTGATGTAATCCTCGGGATGGATTTCCTACGGATGCATCATGCCTTGGTGGATTGCTTTTGTAGTACTGTATTATTTCGGAGTCCAGGTAAGCCAGTTGTCACCTTTTATGGTGAACGGGAGGTTCTCCCATCTTGCATAATCTCAGCTTTAACTGCTAAGAAGATGTTGAGTAAGGGTTGCCAAGCTTATTTGGCACATGTGGTGAATTCAAATGCCGAAGTTATGGATCTTAGCCAAATTCCTGTTGTTGGTGACTATCCAGATGTATTTCCAGAAGAATTGCCTGGATTGCCCCCGGTGCGAGAGATAGACTTTACCATTGATTTACTTCCAGGTACAACACCCATCTCTCAAGCACCTTATAGAATGGCACCGGCGGAATTGAAAGAGTTGTATGTACAGTTGCAGGAGTTAACGGATAAGGGATTTATACGACCTAGTGTATCTCCCTGGGGTGCACCTGTGTTGTTTGTGAAGAAGAAAGACGGTACTTTGAGGCTTTGTATTGATTACCGGAAACTAAACAGGGTGACTATAAGGAATAAATATCCCTTGCCCCGCATTGATGATTTGTTTGACCAGTTGAGGGGTGCTAAAGTTTTCTCAAAGATTGATTTGAGGTCTGGTTATCATCAGTTACGGATTAAAGAGGAGGATGTAGCCAAAACTGCTTTTCGATCACGTTATGGTCATTATGAGTTCCTTGTTATGCCTTTTGGGTTGACTAATGCACCCGCTGCTTTCATGGATCTCATGAACAGGGTGTTTCGCCCGTATCTTGACCGCTTTGTGATTGTGTTCATTGACGACATATTGGTTTATTCTAAGAGTGAGGAGTTACATGTTAAGCACTTGAATATTGTGTTGGAGACTCTACGGCTACACCAATTGTATGCTAAATTCAGTAAGTGTGAGTTTTGGCTTGACCAAGTGACATTCTTGGGTCACGTCATTACAGCTGGTGGTGTTAGTGTGGATCCCCAAAAAGTAGAAGCCGTGTTGAATTGGGAAAGACCTACCAATGTGACGGAAATTCGTAGTTTCTTGGGTCTTGCTGGTTACTATCGACGTTTTGTGCAAAATTTTTCTAGAATTGCCGCTCCTCTTACTAAGTTAACGAGAAAGGGTGTCAGATTTGTTTGGTCTGAAAATTGTGAGCGGAGCTTCCAAGAACTTAAGAGTCGGCTGACTAGTGCTCCAATTCTATCCTTGCCTGATGATAGTGGGGAGTATGTAATTTACAGCGATGCCTCTAGACAAGGCTTGGATTGTGTTTTAATGCAGCATGGTAATGTGATTGCTTATGCTTCTAGACAGTTGAAGCCACATGAGTTGAATTATCCCACACATGACTTAGAATTGGCAGCTATTGTACTTGCTCTTAAGCTATGGAGGCATTATCTGTATGGAGCCAGATGTCAGATTTTCACTGACCATAAGAGCCTCAAGTATGTGTTTACACAACCGAATCTAAATTTAAGACAACGAAGATGGATGGAATTGATTGAAGATTATGATTGTACCATTGAGTATCACCCCGGTAAAGCGAATGTGGTGGCGGATGCACTTAGTAGGAATCCATCCGTGACCTTGTCATATTTAAGGGCCACTCGAGTACCCCTATTGTCAGAGTTGAGGTCTACGGGGGTTGAGTTATCGGTTGATGAGGTTGGTACTCTGGTGGCTAGTTTTCATGTCAGACCAGCATTTATTGATAAAATACGGGAAGCCCAGCCTCTTGATCCAAGAATTGAAGGGATTAAAGAAGGTGTTCGTGGTGGTTGGCAACTTGAGTTTTCTATTCGAAGAGATGGGACATTGATGTTTGGGAAGAGACTTTGTGTTCCTAACGTTGAAGCACTTAAACGAGAAATACTTGATGAAGCTCATAACTCCGCGTATGCCCTGCATCCTGGTGGTACAAAAATGTATCGGACTCTCAAGGAGTACTATTGGTGGCCAAACATGAAAAGAGAAATTGCAGCTTTTGTGAGCAAATGCCTTGTGTGCCAGCAAGTGAAAGCGGAAAGGCAAAAACCGTCGGGGTTGTTGCAACCTTTGCCAATCCCAGAATGGAAATGGGAACATCTCACCATGGATTTTATTTACAAGTTACCTCGTACGCAGGATGGTAATGATGGTATTTGGGTGATTGTAGATCGACTCACCAAATCAGCTCATTTTCTGGCGGTTAAGGAAACCTTTAGTTTGGATAAACTGGCAAAGTTGTATGTGGACGAAATTGTAAAGCTTCATGGTGTCCCTGAGTCCATTGTTTCTGATCGTGATGCTCGATTCACATCAAAGTTTTGGAGGAAAGTTCACAAATTTATGGGAACAAAATTACAATTTAGCACTGCTTTCCATCCTCAAACTGATGGACAATCTGAGCGGACTATACAAACTTTGGAAGACATGTTGAGGGCTTGTTCTCTACAATTTAAAGGAAGTTGGGATAAGCACTTGGCTTTGATGGAGTTTGCATATAACAACAGTTACCATTCGAGTATTGGTATGGCTCCCTACGAAGCTTTGTATGGGAAACAGTGTAGGACCCCCTTGTGTTGGGATGAAGTGGGAGAAAGACAACTTATTGGTCCAGAGATCGTTGAAATCACAACAAATAAAGTCAAAGTGATCAGAGAGAAACTCAAGACGGCTCAAAGCAGACAGAAGAGCTACGCAGATAAACACAGGAAGCATCTTGAATTTCAAGTTGGTGATTGGGTATTTCTGAAGTTATCTCCTTGGAAGGGTGTGGTAAGGTTTGGTAAACGAGGAAAACTAAGTCCAAGGTATATTGGTCCCTATGAGATTGTGGAACGAATTGGTCTGGTTGCTTACCGCTTGGCTTTACCTCCACAACTATCTCAAGTACATGATGTATTCCACGTCTCCATGCTTCGCAAGTACATCACTGATCCTTCACATGTGTTACCAGCTCAACCCATTACACTTACAGAAGATCTAACATATGAAGAAGAACCAGTACAGATCCTTGATCGTCGTGAGCAAGTACTCCGAAGTAAGATTATACCTTTGGTTAAGGTATTATGGAGGAATCACCTGTTTGAAGAAGCTACTTGGGAACCAGAGGATCAAATGAGGCAACAGTATCCACATCTTTTTCTTGACAGGTATAATTTCGAGGACGAAATTTTATAAGGAGGGGAGATTGTAATGCCCCGTACCTATTAATTACTTTTTACCGTGGTTGACCGAGGAGTGACTTTTTCTTTAGTCCGGTAAATTAGGAAATTTATTTGAGATTGTCGTAGAATACGCAAAATCGAGTTCGTGGACACGTAGTTTGTTTAAATTGGATTTATATCGGAAAAGTTATGACCAAAAATAGAAATTTCTATTTTTGGCATGACTTTTGTTTGTGAGTTTCTTTTAGTAGAAAGCAAGAAATAAAACAGATGGAAGAGAGAGAAAGGGAAAGAATCAGAAAAAAATTAAAAGGAAAGAGAGAGAGCACGGGTAGAACCCGAGTCACCCCCTCCCATTTTCTTTTTTCTTCTTCCGTCGCTGCTCTTCCCTTCTCCGGCGAATTCGTCGCCGTCCGGCCACCCCAAGACGCATCGTTGGGCACGGCGTGATCCTCTCTTCCTTCTCCTTCTAGCTATGTAAGTTTTTCACCATGGGTATCATTAGTTTTTGAGTTTTGAAGAGAATTTGCAGAAAAGGGGAAAACCGGAGTTTAGCTCCCATCTCGGTTTTCCGGCGATTTCCGGTCGAATTTCTTTGGGTTTTGGTTGTTGGTGAGTTGCTGAATGAGTCCCTAACCTTGTTGCAGCTTGTTTTGGGCTGTGGAGGAAGAATTGAAGGTGTTTGGGGACGTGAACAGTAGCGTGAACAGTTCCATCCGAGTTCTTGAGTTTGGGTTTGGAATTTCCAGCTTTTTCTGCTTGTTTTGGATGTGATTGCAGGTATAGAATTGTTGGGGGTGTTGTGGAGATAATTTTGAGCTAAATAGGTTGACTGGAATTGGATTCCACCTTTGATGTTTTGTGTTAAACTTGAGGATTGTTTGGTTTGAGTTTTTTTTTGGAATTTTGGTGTAGTTATTGTTATTTTGGATAGTATGGATTATAAATTTTATGGGTGAATCTCTTGATAATTTACTATCAATGTTATTGTGAAATTGTTCTATTTTGTGGAGGAGTTTGGAATGGAGATTGTGTTTTGGAAAAGAAAATTTAGAGAGGAGTTAAATTTTAGAGATGGAATTGTGAGTGGAAATGGGGAAAATTAAGATTGAATGTGGAAATGTTTGGAAAGGATTTTTATGGTAATTGGTGGTATTTTTGTGATGAAGGAAGTGAGATTAAATTGATTTAGTTATCGAACGGTCCTTGTGAAGGTTTAGATTAAGTGAAGTCATTGAATGGTTAAGGAATCGATTGAGTGGTTATGAGTTAGAGGGCATTGAGATTGTAAGGAATTATAGAATTTAATTCCGAATAGAAGTGTGGAATTTTATAATAATTTGTGATTAATAGACGCTTATTCCGAGGGGAATGGGTTGTTTTGAGAGTATTTCATTGTATGGTCAATTATATCCTATTCTATTGTGACAGGACGTACTGAGCCCTCGAGCGAGGAGGACACAGACAGGCAGCAGGGTTAGCTGCGGGATTTACTTGTGAGTGGACCTTTATTTTTATTTAAATAATTCATGCAGCATGGTATTAAATTTTGAAATGTGATTTTATGGAAAGAAAAGGATTAAAAAGGAAACAGTTGACAAGGAGGCCAGTTCGGCGCATGCGTATCTTACCTAGTTGGCAGTCCCTTCTAGGTAATAGTCTGGTCGGCAGTCCCGTCCAGACTACAGCTCGGTTGGCAGTCCCATCCGATGCGTCATCTGGTTGGCAGTCCCTTCCAGATGACTTGATGTAGTTAGTCGGCAGTCCCGTCTACTACCTGTGGCTAGTTGGCAGTCCCAACTAATCACCGCCTCCTACTCCGGTTGGCAGTCCCTTCCGATGCGTCATCAGGTGGCAGTCCCTCCCCGATGGCATGAGATGCCTTGGAAGTAGTCCTTCCTAGTCATCAAATGAGTTTCATGGAAAAGGATTTGAGTTGGAACTTCATAGGATTTGGCTGCATGATGGTTTTGTTAAAAAGAGAAATGGGGAAGCATACCATAAATTGTTTTGACTCTCAATTCAGTTTTGTCCACTCACTCTAATGGATTTTATATGTTTTCCCCTGGGCCCTTCGTTTTCAAATGCCCAGATTTCAGATTTGCAGAGATTGCGTCCAGGCTCAAGAACTTGGGAATCAGCGCTTCCGTTTTTGTCCGTAGGTTATTACTTAACCTACCTTGTATGATATCGGCTTAGTTTAGTGTTGCTCTGATAAACCTTTTCTTTGAAGTTTGATGGATGTTGTTGTATGGGTTGTTGTTGCTTACGGAGGATTATGTTGGAATTTGAGCTTTTCGGATGTAATATATGTGCATGGATTGTTAATTTGATATAGTAGGTTGAGTAGAAGTTGTAGTTAAAATTATGTCCAGGTTTGTGAAATTTTGGGTAGCCCATTTTTAGGGGAGGTTCTGCCGAATTTTTCGGTAGGATTTCGCTTAAAGTGGGCCCCGCAGGCTCGTATCCAGGTAATAGGGGTGATTCCTGGGTCGGGTCCTGTCAGAAATCGTACATTGAATAGGAATCTATATCCTTCTAATGTAACCTAGAGTTTGGGTCAAACACAAATTAGGGTTTTACTTGAACACTCCCCCTTGTGTTGCCCAAACGCGGTGCTTTTCTTGTTGCCTCGCTAAAAACCTTGCCGAGTAACTAAAACCCAGTGCGTCAAAAATAACCTTGGTCAAAGGGGAAAAAGAGCATAACACACCATTCACGTTTCGAGACCATACATGTAGACATCTCTCCCTGATGTCTGCATCTCCCCCTGATGACTATGGTCATGGGAGTTCGGATAACTTCTGTAAACGATGCTACCAACACGTTTCTCGAAAGTGGAATTTAGGCAATGACTTAGTGAGTAAGTCTGTCATACTGTCCTCAGATTGAACCTAGTTCCCTTTGATCTTGAGGAGAGTCTGTTGTTGCTGATTATACTTGGTGTTGTCGCTTTTGATGTAGCCTTGATTCATTTGTTCAAAATAAGCAGCATTATCCAAAACGCTTGTAGGCTCATCATTGGTAGACTTCAAACCACAATTGTTCGAACATGCGTAATTATGGATCCAATCCATATACATTCACGAACCACTTCGTGAAGAGCAATGATATCTGCATTGTTCGAAGATATAGCGACTAGGGTCTATTCTGTAGACCTCCAAGATATCACGGTCTTTACTTATGGTGAACACTTAACCATTTTGGGAATGACCTTTGTGTGGGTCAGAGAGATATGCAATATCAGCAAAACCTTCCAAAACACATGTCGTTTTGGGATGGGGATAGTGGACGCAGGCCAGTGTTGGCGGCGTTCCTGGTGTGTGATGGGTCCGAATCCACCATCTCTCTGTAAGGATAGAACAAGCTCATATCAATCGTACATCTCAAGTACCAAAAGATATCTTTTACACCAATCCAATGGCGTCGCGTTGGCGCAAAGCTATACCTTAACTAACAAGCTCACTGCAAATGAGACGTCTGGTCTTGTGCATTGAGCTAAGTACAATAATGCGCCTATTGTACTCAAGTAAGGCACTCCTGCCTCTAGCACACCTTCATTATCATACTTCGAACGAAAAGGATCATTTTCAGGACCAAGACTATGAACGATCATGGGGGTGCTTGAAGGTTTGACCTTGTCAAAATGCCTAAGCATCTATCGACACAATGCTCAAGTTCCAAACTGAGACATAATCGTGTTCTCCCAAAATCGTGTTCTCCCAAAATCCCATCTCAAACTCGGATTTCAAGTGTTCAGCGGTTTCCCTTAACTCTTTAAGGGCTTCCAATGAAGATCATGTCCAACATGAACCGCGATAGAATCTGAAACTTGTTATGAAAACGCGTGGGCATATCCCTTTCCAATCAAGTAGTCACTTTAGTGAGCGTTTCAACCTCTTTGTAAACGCGCTTCGTGGTCTAGAGCCACTTGACTTGGGTAAATGAAGTTCACCATGAACCTTCTTGTATATTCCGTATCTGGATCCCCATAGAGATACGTAGTGGCCACATTTGTAAGCTGCATGTTCAATTATTCGGAAACTACAAAACTGACAGGGTAGTGGAGTGCAATGACATCCATTACGAGAGAATATGTCTGATCGTAGTCGATTTCAGGGCGTTTTGTGAGAAGCCTTGCCCCATAATGACAGGACCCGCCCTGGATTTCACCTTGAAATACAAAGTGGCCCTGCGGGGCCCACCTTAGAAGAAATTCTACCAAAAATTTGGCCAAATTTCCTCTAAAAGTGGACTACCCAAAACCTGTAGAAAGACATTTACACTTCTAAAATAATCCACCCTTAATCTTCTGGAGCCACCCCGCTCCCTAAATCACAACATCTCTCATTTCACATAACAATTCTAATATGCAAGAATATAAATCTCATGGATTATCAAAGCAATCTAATGCACAAGCGTACAAGAAGATAGAATACAAGATAAAGGACCAATACTTTTCTAATGCGGAAGCTATGACAGCTATGCCTCAACCCCATGTACGCTCGACCTCAAGCTAAACTGGCCTGCAAACTTGGCATTTGAAACCGAAAGGCCCAGGGGAAAAACATTTGAAAATCGTTAGAGTGAGTGGACGAAAAATAAGTAATTTCGAATGAACGAGTGAAACTTAATGTTTTCCCAAGTTATTCTCCAAATCCCTCGCATGCAGTAAAAATCTTAGAAACACTCTTAATCATCATATTTATTGAAATCTCAATTATGTAATGTCGATCATCTCGAAATCTCTTTAAAATCTCAAATCCCTCAAATACATAATGATAATTCAGACATCTCGTTAAATTACTCAAATCTCAAATCATATCTCAAATAGGCAATGACTAAAGGGCACTGCCAATTAGTCATCTCATACCACCTGGAGAGGACTGCCGACCAGTGATGCATCGGAGGGAACTGTCGACCAGACGAGGAGGTGACTTACCTGGAGGGGACTGCCGACCAGGTAATGCATGCATGCACTGACTTATTTACCTCCTCAATAAACTGGAATCAATCTCTTTAAAATAATTGCTTTCGAAAGGAAACCCATTATTAATCCAATAAGTCATCAATAATTCACTGAAAGCATAACTTAAGAATATCTCGATAATTCAAAACTCAATATCTCAATAAATCCTCGAAAACATAAATCCTCAGTAAATCAATAAATGCTTTTGGAAAGAAATCTCAATATAACTTCAAAGCTGATAAGTGAGGAGCTCAAAACTCAAGAAATCTCGATAATTCGATCATGCTCAAATATTTGCTAAATCATTTGTACTCGTATATCACCATATAAATCGATATTCGAAATCAATAATTCTCACAACATTTTCTAATCAATCACTTTCCGAAAATCATTGCCCAACTCAATAACTCATAAATAAATAGCTTGAAAATCTATTGAAAGCCCTCGGGAAGGAAATCCACTAATAATCCTGTAACTCATAGAGCATAATAAATCTCAAGAAATCAAGCTCATAAAATCATAAAACTCAATAACTCAAATAATAAATTAAATCTCAATCGGAAAATAATAATATACTGCATGCACTATTAATTTAAAATAAATGTCCACTCACGGTTTGCAGTTACAACGGCCATCCAACTATCTCGTCCTCAAACTTGCATATCCGTCGTCCTGAATAATCAATATAATAAATAATTGTTTCTCAAGAACCGAGACTTAATTTACGATAATAAGTTCAATGCCCTAAAACCAATAAATCTGTCAGGACCCACCCCGGAATTTCCCTCCTAACTCCAAGATGGACCTGCGGGGCCCACTTTTAGAGAAAATTCGACAGAACCTCCCCTAAAAGTGGACAACCCTAAACCTGTGGAAAACACTTCTAAGCAGCAAAAATTCTAGGCTTGAAGCCACCCTGCTTCCAAGCAACAATTCGCAAATTTCCAATTATAACAACAAACTCCACAACCATGAAAACTTATACAAATTACAATCCGGCCAAACCAATCATTCAACTTCCTCCCATAAAATAAAACTCTCTAACACACATAATTATACAAATGTATAAATTCACCATCTTTAGGTATTCAGAGCAATCTAAAGGAACGTATTGAACATATAATACATAAGTAGGTCAATAAATAACCTACTGAGGATAGATGGCAAAGGTGGTGCTAGCCCTCACTCCTAAGCCGGTCAGCAACGCTGTAATCTGGGCAATTGAAACCAAAGGGCCCAGGGGGAAGTATGTAAAAACGTTAGCGTGAGTGGACAAAATAAATAAATAAAAAGTGAGTAAAATTTATACTTTCCCACAAATTTATAATATAATTTCTCGATGCATGCAACCAATGTAAAACATATTTCTTTAGATCCAAAACTTATGATAAGTACCAGCCCCGCTGGATAAAAGAAAACGGACTAGCCCCGCTAGTCAAATACTGATAAAATATGGGGAAGAAGTTTCACCATACAGAAGAAGGGAGCCTCTCAGGCTCGGGTCGGAGTGTCCCACACTCCGGAGCATCCCATGCTCTGCTCTTACTCACCCACAAACACATAGTAAGCAGGGAGGAGTACTAATAGGCTAGCTAGCAATAATATATAGCGACCCAGGTATGGCGGGTAAAAACTAGTAAAAATCCAATAAATCCTTAAGGCTTCCCCATGTCCCACGCTAAAGAAATAAATGGGTTTACAGTATGGCATTCACAATGCCAAAAATCGAAGATTAATAATTAGATAACATAATAACTTTAACAATTTATATTTCGATAATCTTTCCAAAATCTTATCAATAGAATCAATAAAATGAGGAAAGAAATAAGTATTTTAATGACGTGACCCCGCACGCCCTAAATTCCTTAAATAGTCAAATAGTTAAAACCGTTTCCGAAAATAGGCTTATGTTGTAAATTGATAAATGAAATGCTCAACTCGGAAACCATTAAATATATATGCATGCATCATTCTTTAAAATAAAGTCCACTCACAGTGTACGGCTAAGCTTGCCGTCGGTCCGAACCCTCCTCGAGGGTATCCTCCTCACGTCCTGTACAATAAGACGTTCATCAACTTTACTTATCGAATGGAAAACGAAATTGGATTAATTAAAATCAGCCCTAATATCAACTTTAATTGCCCAATTTCCCCCAATCTTCTTCAATAATATTATCTCCTTAATATATAGGCTCAAAGGCCAAACCGAGGAAATCCGATGGATGGATTCCTCATAATTCGTTTAATAATTTCTCCATTCTTTGAATAAACACCAATATTCATATCCAATTCACCTCCAAATCCATTTCCAAGCTTCGATTAATTAACTATGCGTAAAATTGATAAAATACATGTTCAACAGTCAAGATTCCCGGCCAAAACCCTGTCTCACGCGCCACCCACAGTGGCGGTGCGTGGGTTTCACGTGCCGGTGGCCAACCTCCACCTCCAACCACCAAATTTCAGGTGCAACACCTACTCAACACACTGATTCCACTTCATAACTACAACATTTACAAATAACAACTACAAACAGTCGAAATCGATCCAAGAACACAAACCCAGAAAATTCAAGAACCCTAATTCGATCCGACCTCTACACTTCAAATCGTGTTACAAGACCATAGGGGAAATAATCAGTGGTAAAAACCAAACCTTCGGCGAAGAAATGGGGACCGGAGGTGGCCGGAATCGCCGGAAATCGGCAAAAGTCCCAAACTGCAGCCGGAGTGGTTTTGGCTTCGATCCGTGGTTTTCCGGCCAAATCGTGGAAAACCAAGGCTGCTGGGGTGCTCGGAGGGAGGAGGCGCTCCTCTGGTGACCGTGGCATGCCCTGTGGTGGTCGGAATCGTCGGAAATCGGAGGGGGTGAGGAGGAGGCCGAACTGGAGAAAAGGGAGAGGTCGGGGGAGAGGAGAGAGAAAGTGAAAGGGGTGGGTTTCCGGAAATGGAAACCTACCTCAGTAAGTTTCTATTTTTGTCAAAATTACCATGAATAGTAACTTCTACAACTTTGGCCATAACTCTCGTATACTAAGTCCGATTTTTACGTACCACATATGCACGCGCTCGGTTTAACGTCCCCTACAACTTTCATGAAGAACCTTTCCTCAAATTTTGGCCCGAACAAAAAGTCAACTTTTAGGGCCACTAAACTATCGGTAGAAAGTAAAAATTGAAAGTATTCAACAATTACCGTCCAATTAGAAAGTAAATCATTAATTCTAGGTTCGGGATGTAACAATCTCCCCCACTTAAAAAATTTCGTCCTCGAAATTAACATACCTGCTAGAAAAGGTGGGGATACTGCTGTCGCATTTGCTCTTCTGGTTCCCAAGTAGCTTCTTCTACCATATGATTGCTCCAAAGTACCTTGACCAGGGGTATTGTTTTGTTCCTGAGTATCTGCTCTCTCTTATCAAGTATTTGAATCGGTCTTTCTTCATATGTCAAGTCTTCCCTCAACCGGATAGGTTGCTCTTCAAGAACGTGAGATGGATCAGCAACATACTTACGAAGCATGGAAACATGGAAGACATCATGTACTCTGGATAATCTTGAAGGTAATGCTAAACGATAAGCAACTGCACCAATCCGCTCCGTGATTTCATATGGTCCGATGTATCTAGGGCTAAGCTTCCCGCGTTTCCCAAATCTTACGATACCCTTCCAAGGTGATAGCTTCAAAAATACCCAATCACCTACTTGAAACTCCAGATCTTTCCTCCGGTTATCCGCATAACTCTTTTGTCTACTTTGGGCCACTCTAAGCTTTTCCTTGATCACCTTAACCTTTTCAGTCGTAATCTGTACCAATTCAGGACCAATCATTTTCCTTTCTCCTACCTCATTCCAACACAAAGGAGTACGACACTGCTTGCCATAAAGAGCTTCATAGGGAGCCATGCCAATGCTAGAATGATAGCTATTATTGTACGCAAACTCTATCAATGCCACATGATTATCCCAACTCCCCTTAAACTGTAAAACACAAGCTCTCAACATGTCTTCCAGAGTCTGAATAGTCCTTTCTGTTTGTCCGTCCGTTTGCGGGTGGAATGCAGTACTAAACTGAGATTGAGTGCCCAAAGCTTCCATCAACTCGCACCAAAACTTCTAAGTAAAACAAGGATCTCGGTCAGAAGTGATTGAGACGGGTGTGCCGTGGAGTCTCACTATCTCATTCATGAATAACTCTGCATATCTATCCATTTTGTAAGCCTTGTTGACGGGTAAGAAATGTGCGGATTTAGTCAGTCGATCCACAATCACCCAAATGCTATCATGACCACTACGGGTACGTGGTAACCCTGACACGAAGTCCATAGTAAGGTGCTCCCACTTCCATTCTGGTATTGGTAATGGCTGCAATAAACCTGAGGGTTTTTGTCTTTCTGCTTTCACTTGTTGACACACCAGACATCTTCTTACATAATCCGCGATTTCCCTCTTCATTCTAGGCCACCAATAGTATTTCTTAAGAGTATGGTACATTTTAGTTCCGCCAGGGTGCATGGCATAAGCAGAACTGTGAGCTTCCTCTAAGATTTCCTGTTTAAGATCATCCTGATCAGGCACATAGATTCTGTTCTCGAACATCAATGCTCCATCCCCTCTGATGTTAAAGTCTGCTCTAGCACCATTCTCCACTGCTTCTCTTAATTCTTCTAAAGATTCATCATGAAATTGCGCCTCTCGTACTTTGTCAATAAGAATTGGTCTTACATGAAAACTGGCTATTAGGGCTGCAGATTCTTTGGTCACCCCCAAATTAACTCCTGTAGCTCGTAATTCATAAAGGAGTGGAACCCGGACTGTTCTCAAATGTGACAAGGAAGGGGAGGGTAACATGGTAGGATAGGATTTCCTACTAAGAGCATCGGCCACCACATTGGCCCTTCCAGGATGATACTCAATCGTACAGTCATAATCTTTAATCAATTCCAACCATCTTCTTTGCCTCAAATTTATCTCTTTTTGCATAAGCAAATGTTGGAGACTCTTGTGATCGGTAAAGATTTGACAACGAGCTCCATATAAATAATGTCTCCATAGTTTAAGGGCAAGAATTACAGCAGCAAGCTCAAGATCATGTGTCGGATAATTTAACTCATGTGGCTTCAACTGTCTAGAGGCATAAGCAATCACGTTTCCATGTTGCATCAATACACAACCCAATCCTTGTCTCGAGGCATCACTATACACCACATATTCTCCACTATCGTCTGGCAAAGCTAGAACTGGGGCACTGGTTAACCGCTTCTTGAGTTCTTGAAAACTTTGCTCACACTCTTCCGACCAAACAAACTTCACACCCTTTCTAGTCAACCGAGTGAGAGGAGCTGCAATCTTCGAAAAATCTTGTATAAATCGCCGGTAATAACCTGCCAAACCCAAGAAACTGCGAATCTCAGTCACTGTAGTCGGTCTCCCCCAATTTAATACTGCTTCTACCTTCTTAGGGTCCACACTAATACCCTCAGCAGAGACAATATGACCCAAGAATCCTATACTGTTGAGCCAAAATTCACATTTGTTAAATTTAGCATACAACTGGGCTTCCCTCAAGGTCCGAAGCACAACCCTCAAGTGCTTGGCATGCTGAGAATCGTTCTTAGAGTAAACCAGAATATCATCGATAAAGACAATCACAAAACGATCCAGGTAAGGGCGAAACACTCGATTCATGAGGTCCATGAAAGCCGCAGGAGCATTTGTTAGTCCAAACGGCATTACCCTGAATTCATAGTGGCCATAACGTGAACGAAAAGCAGTCTTGGGTACATCAGACTCCCGTATCCGTAATTGATGATAACCGGACCTCAAATCGATCTTAGAGAAGACCTTAGCCCCCCTCAACTGATCAAACAAATCATCAATCCGAGGCAAAGGATATTTATTCTTGATGGTAACCTTATTTAACTTCCTGTAATCAATGCATAATCTCAAGGTACCATCCTTCTTCTTAACGAACAAAACCGGGGCACCCCATGGAGACACACTAGATTGAATGAAACCTTTATCCTCTAACTCTTGTAACTGAGTCTTCAACTCCTTTAGTTCAGCGGGAGCCATCCGATAAGGCGCTTGAAATATAGGTGTTGTACCAGGAATCAAATCGATAGCAAAGTCTATTTCTCTTACAGGGGGTAAACCAGGTAATTCATCCGGAAACACATCTGGAAATTTTCTAACAACTGGTATCTCATCAATACTCAGCTCCTCTCTACTGGTATCCACCATGTGAGCCAAGTAGGCCTGACAACCCTTGCTTAAAAGCTTCTCAGCCGTTAAGGCCGAAATCAGGCAGGAAGAAAATACATTCCGATCTCCCTGAAAAGAAACAATCGGCTTCCCTGGACTTTGAAACACCACAATCTTGAGAAAACAATCAATATTGGCTCGGTGAGTTGCTAAAAACTCCATCCCCAAGATTACATCGAATTCCACAAGATCCAAAGGAATTATATCAACTTCCAAGTTAACACCATTAACCCAAACGCTACAATCTTTGAAAACCCACTCTATTTTTAATGATCCCCCCGCAGGTAAAGATACATACCACTCGCCAATAAGGGGCGACGATGGTACGGTTGCAAAACATGCAAATCTACTCGACATAAAAGAATGCGAAGCACCAGGATCAATTAAAGTATAAGCAGGCTGATCAAAAACAGATAACGTACCGATGATAACATTAGGTGAATCGCGACCCTCCTGCTGGGTCATGGCATGCAATCTAGCATGAGTCGCAGGGCGTCCTCTCTGACCCCTACCCTGCTGAAAGCTACCACGAGAGGCTGAACTAGTACGGGCACCGCTAGTAGAAGCTCCGGCACCACTAGTGGAAGCACCAGCAGATGACTGACCAGCTGCCTGAAAAGGAGTATATGAGACTCTCTGGGTCAAAAGGGGGCAGTCCCTCTTGAAATGGCCCTGCTGCCCACACTCAAAGCACCCAACTGGCTGGTATTGCCCATACTGAGCTGGCTGACTAGCTGATGCCCTGGGCTGACTACTAGAACTAGCCCTGCTCTGCCCAAACTGGCGTCCACTAGACTGTCCTCGAG
This sequence comes from Rosa chinensis, assembly GCF_002994745.2. Taxonomy (NCBI): domain Eukaryota; kingdom Viridiplantae; phylum Streptophyta; class Magnoliopsida; order Rosales; family Rosaceae; genus Rosa; species Rosa chinensis. Next base: position 48,016,098 of record NC_037092.1, read on the forward strand.
TGAATCTCCTGTTACGCCCCCCGCGTCTAAAACGAGATCCAGCACTAGATCCACTACTCTGTCCACTGCCTACTGAAGAACCAGATCCTGAGGTGGAAGCAGCTCTCTTAAATGGACCCTGACTGGGGCCACCGGTAACTGTATCTCTTGGTCGAAGGCCTGATAGATACATGGTCTCAAGTCTCAGAGCGGCATTAACTGCCTCATGGTACGTATAGTACTGCACAGCTGTCAATTGCACACGAAAATCACCCCCCAAACCTTCAACAAACCGGTTGATCCGTTCCTCCTCATTGGCTACCAAATCTGGCACAAACTGGGCTAGCTGAGTGAACCGCTGCTCAAACTCCGTCACAGTCATGTCCCCTTTCTCTAAGTGTAAAAACTCATACTTCATTCTGTCACGAACAGCTGTGCCAAAATACCTCTTATTAAAAAGTCCTTTAAATTGCTCCCAAGTCAGCGGGCCAACATTCCCTAAATCTCTGATAGTCATATCCCACCAATCATAGGCCACACCATCAAGAAAATCTACCGCTAATCCCACCTTTCGGTCCTCTGGACAATTAATCTGAGTGAAGACCCTCTCCATCTTGTTCAGCCAATTCTGGGCATCCATGGCTTCAGGGGCATGGGAGAAACTATATGCTCCATGTCTCTTCGCTCGCTCCATAGTAAAATCAGTCCTGGAGCCAGGAAGCGCTGCTGTCAACTGCTGGACAATACGTCCCAAGGCGTCTGCAATTCCCCCAGGAGCATTCTCATCTCCTGGAATGGGAGGGGTCTCCCCACGAGTCCGGCGTCTAGGAGGCATAGCACCTGAAATTGAAAGGGAATTAGATGGCTCACACCGAATGTACTAAGACAACTACCTTATACACTTGAAGAACATACTAGCATCAAAGAGCACATGATGGGGATCCGCCGCGGTCGGGCCATCACTCGGAAGATACTAGATGTTCTCAAATGTATAAAGTAGTATAAATGACAGGAAACGGGAAACCTAATGCTCTGATACCAACTGTCAGGACCCACCCCGGAATTTCCCTCCTAACTCCAAGATGGACCTGCGGGGCCCACTTTTAGAGAAAATTCGACAGAACCTCCCCTAAAAGTGGACAACCCTAAACCTGTGGAAAACACTTCAAAGCAGCAAAAATTCTAGGCTTGAAGCCACCCTGCTTCCAAGCAACAATTCGCAAATTTCCAATTATAACAACAAACTCCACAACCATGAAAACTTATACAAATTACAATCCGGCCAAACCAATCATTCAACTTCCTCCCATAAAATAAAACTCTCTAATACACATAATTATACAAATGTATAAATTCACCATCTTTAGGTATTCAGAGCAATCTAAAGGAACGTATTGAACATATAATACATAAGTAGGTCAATAAATAACCTACTGAGGATAGATGGCAAAGGTGGTGCTAGCCCTCACTCCTAAGCCGGTCAGCAACGCTGTAATCTGGGCAATTGAAACCAAAGGGCCCAGGGGGAAAGTATGTAAAAACGTTAGCGTGAGTGGACAAAATAAATAAATAAAAAGTGAGTAAAATTTATACTTTCCCACAAATTTATAATATAATTTCTCGATGCATGCAACCAATGTAAAACATATTTCTTTAGATCCAAAACTTATGATAAGTACCAGCCCCGCTGGATAAAAGAAAACGGACTAGCCCCGCTAGTCAAATACTGATAAAATATGGGGAAGAAGTTTCACCATACAGAAGAAGGGAGCCTCTCAGGCTCGGGTCGGAGTGTCCCACACTCCGGAGCATCCCATGCTCTGCTCTTACTCACCCACAAACACATAGTAAGCAGGGAGGAGTACTAATAGGCTAGCTAGCAATAATATATAGCGACCCAGGTATGGCGGGTAAAAACTAGTAAAAATCCAATAAATCCTTAAGGCTTCCCCATGTCCCACGCTAAAGAAATAAATGGGTTTACAGTATGGCATTCACAATGCCAAAAATCGAAGATTAATAATTAGATAACATAATAACTTTAACAATTTATATTTCGATAATCTTTCCAAAATCTTATCAATAGAATCAATAAAATGAGGAAAGAAATAAGTATTTTAATGACGTGACCCCGCACGCCCTAAATTCCTTAAATAGTCAAATAGTTAAAACCGTTTCCGAAAATAGGCTTATGTTGTAAATTGATAAATGAAATGCTCAACTCGGAAACCATTAAATATATATGCATGCATCATTCTTTAAAATAAAGTCCACTCACAGTGTACGGCTAAGCTTGCCGTCGGTCCGAACCCTCCTCGAGGGTATCCTCCTCACGTCTTGTACAATAAGACGTTCATCAACTTTACTTATCGAATGGAAAACGAAATTGGATTAATTAAAATCAGCCCTAATATCAACTTTAATTGACCAATTTCCCCCAATCTTCTTCAATAATATTATCTCCTTAATATATAGGCTCAAAGGCCAAACCGAGGAAATCCGATGGATGGATTCCTCATAATTCGTTTAATAATTTCTCCATTCTTTGAATAAACACCAATATTCATATCCAATTCACCTCCAAATCCATTTCCAAGCTTCGATTAATTAACTATGCGTAAAATTGATCAAATACATGTTCAACAGTCAAGATTCCCGGCCAAAACCCTGTCTCATGCGCCACCCACAGTGGCGGTGCGTGGGTTTCACGTGCCGGTGGCCAACCTCCACCTCCAACCACCAAATTTCAGGTGCAACACCTACTCAACACACTGATTCCACTTCATAACTACAACATTTACAAATAACAACTACAAACAGTCGAAATCGATCCAAGAACACAAACCCAGAAAATTCAAGAACCCTAATTCGATCCGACCTCTACACTTCAAATCGTGTTACAAGACCATAGGGGAAATAATCAGTGGTAAAAACCAAACCTTCGACGAAGAAATGGGGACCGGAGGTGGCCGGAATCGCCGGAAATCGACAAAAGTCCCAAACTGCAGCCGGAGTGGTTTTGGCTTCGATCCGTGGTTTTCCGGCCAAATCGTGGAAAACCAAGGCTGCTGGGGTGCTCGGAGGGAGGAGGCGCTCCTCTGGTGACCGTGGCACGCCCTGTGGTGGTCGGAATCGCCGGAAATCGGAGGGGGTGAGGAGGAGGCCGAACCGGAGAAAAGGGAGAGGTCGGGGGAGAGGAGAGAGAAAGTGAAAGGGGTGGGTTTCCGGAAATGGAAACCTACCTCAGTAAGTTTCTATTTTTGTCAAAATTACCATGAATAGTAACTTCTACAACTTTGGCCATAACTCTCGCATACTAAGTCCGATTTTTACGTACCACATATGCACGCGCTCGGTTTAACGTCCCCTACAACTTTCATGAAGAACCTTTCCTCAAATTTTTGCCCAAACAAAAAGTCAACTTTTAGGGCCACTAAACTATCGGTAGCAAGTAAAAATTGAAAGTATTCAACAATTACCGTCCAATTAGAAAGTAAATCATTAATTCTAGGTTCGGGATGTAACAAAATCATTGGGTGATTGAAATCAACACGGAATGAGCCCAAACTTCATACGTTATATCCAATCAATAATTACATCAACATATCGAAAATAGGATCGATCCAACGGTCGGATCTTCCCAAATCAAAATCCAAACTTTCCAAAATTTTGAAAATTCCTATTAATATCCAAACCTCCTCCAATTTCCACCAAACACCTATTTATATAATCGTAACAACATATACTATCCAACAGACCAAAACAACCTACCAGGAACGGCCGGACGCGCCCTCACGCGCCGCCGGTCAACCACCATATCTGGCTACCAAATTTTACTAGCATCATCAACTCAACATTTCTAACAACTTTTTCAACTATGACAAAGTCAGAAAATACCTCTAAGTGGCCGAACAATTAAACAACCCGAAGCATAGTGAAATTTTCCAATTATGCTTTCTTCCTCCACACTTCGATCTGGGTTATGAAACTTGGAGAGCATGAAGAGTGGCTCAAGGCGCTTCTAAAAAGCCTAGCTTTGTTGTCGGAGGTGGCCGGAATTGAGAGAAACCGGCGTTGACCTCAATTGCTACAGTAAACTTCTCGGCCTTGGTTCACCGTTTTCCGCCCAAGACTAGTAAACTGGTAAATTTTGGTTCGGGACATTACACATAAGGCGAGATTGCCATCTCTTTTTCTCACCACGCTTTCTAACGAAGACCCATCAGTCAATAGGTTTTATGTTAGGAGATGTTGGCATCACTGGCTCAAAAACCTTTCTCTTCGTTAGAGAATCCAACTTAACCTAGATCGCATCTTTCCATTTATGCCAAATTTTTCTACGTTGGCATTCATTCATCAACGGAGTGTGGTTCAATATCATCGGACTCAACAAACTCATGCGCATGCGCAACTACATCATTATTATGATGGAGTTTCTATCCCACGTCTCATGTATATTCTTAGGAATAGGTGCTGACATTGAGGCGTCCCTCAACGATAACCATAACCCGGAAGATACTCATGAGACAGATTTTGAGTATCGATGATCAAAGGATTAGAGTGTGCCAAAGTATCCTTCGAACCCACGGGCCTCCCACACATCCTAGCTGGGGCCATGGCCTGTAACGCCAGAGTGCCACTCTCTTTGGCGTTGGCACCATGCCTACCTCTGTGTAGGGTAGCGCTACGTCCTCTCATAGGGACGCCCTTCCTTGCAGACATGTTTGCAGCATATTTGTGTGATCTCGTCAGTTTAACGGGGATCGAGATGAGACATAGTGGGGACAGACCACGACAATTCCTGTCGTTCCTGCTGAACATCCGTGCTCTTATCTCCCCCTAACGACCAGAAGACTATCTCATCAAAGTGACAACCCACAAATCTAGCGGTAAGGAGATCGCCTAGCAAGGGCATGAAGTGGCGGACGATTGTTGGAATCTCAAATCCAACGTAGTTGCCCATTCATCTGTGAGGACCCATCATAGAGCATTGTGGCGGCGCAATTGGCACATAAATAGCACACTCAAATATGCGTTAGTACGATACTTGTACCCAGTCACTAGCTATAACACAGAGGTAGATTGAGTGGCGGTGGGTTGTAGACGAATTAGCATAGCTGCATGTGATATTGCATCACCTCAAGGGGATATGAGGAGATTGGTGCGCATTACCAATGTCCGAACTACCATCGTAGTCGTTTCCGCGAGACTGTTTGGGTGTGTACATGGGAATATGATGTCCAACATCAGTCCCAATACAATAACAATCGAAAGTCTCTGATGTAAACTCTCTAGCATCGTCAAGTCCAATTGACCAAATTAGGATGATCGGGGGAGTGAGCATGTTGTCATATGATATTTGCTAGGAGTGTAGCATAAGCAGCATTACAAGTGGACAATGGCAAAACACATGACCAACGTGTTTGCATGTCAACCAACATCATGAGATATTTAAACGTCCACAAGTTAGTTGAATCAGTCCATAGAATCCCCATGGGTTCTATGTAAGAACAAAATGAATATTTACATATCCTTTACATAGGACGGTCTCAGTCCTAATTTTCCTAAGGAAAGGGCTTTATAAAACTAGCGAGAGGCTTTAGAAGCAACCAATGAGGATTTTGGTTGGGCCTAAGCATCTAAAATGTTATTTGAAGCAAAATTGGTGATTGCAACATCACCTGGGGCGCCATCACCATGATGGACGCCATCCATGGTGTCATGGATAGGGACTGCGCCAGCCCTAGGCTAGTGGTGGACAACGACGGTGCTAGCGCAGCAACGGCGGTCACACTTAGTCCAAGAATCAACCTTTGATTCATGCTTCATTTCGCTCAAGAGAATAGATGTCCGTGTGAAGTCTTTTGTAGACGGATCATCATATCATGACTAGGATGATCTATCCTGTCGTGACAAAGCCAATATGTGTCTAAATCCAAGAGATCTTCTCTCATAACTTTTATTGGATTAATAACTCAAATAGTGACATAGAATCCACTAGAGAGAGACATAAACTTCTCTAAGATGCGCCTTTGTTCTCAATCATTAGAAGCATTGCAAAGGAACTCATTTCCATTCTCTACATGCGTTTTCGCATGGAATCCGTTGGCTATTTATAGGGTACGATTTGCCCTAAGAGCGTAGAGAGTTTCTGTGACAGTAATCAAGGTGTCATTTGGCAAGTGGAACTTGGGCTATTCCATGTCCTTGAACTAATACCGATGGCCCAGCCATCGTAGTCACAAAGTAATATGCTCATAATCAAAATGGAGTCATAATGAAAAGAACTCGAAATTTTATTCATAAGCCAACAGAGTTACATCATTGTCTCTTTGACCAAGGAAAATCTAACCCAAAATGCTAGCTAATGCAAAACAATGGTAGTCGTCTAACTTCTTTCGGTTATTCCAAAATAAATGTGACCGCCAGGTGAGTAGAGAGATGTCGGTGGAGTAAGGCTCGCTTAAGTACCACTAATCTCATAACCTTTCTAGCTTACTTTGGGTGAGCCTACTTTGAAGAAAGACTAAACCATTGGCCTTCACTACAAAAATATATGGCAATTGCCTATTACATCTCTTGGGAAAATAAAGACTTAAACAGAATTGGCGATCTATTGATCCCAGCCAGATTTGTAGTCTTCAACCCTTCACTCTAGATCATCTTCTTGATCTTCTTGTTCCACATAGTGAGCTTCTCTTGCTTCACAATTTGCTTTGTAGGCGGTGACAATTTCTTCACGAGCTTTACAAATGTGTGCCCAATTATCAGACACTCCACATCGAGAACATACATCTCTTTGTTCAAACTCCATTGATTGAGGCGCTTTGAAAGCGTCATTTAGATGGCTCTTAGTGTTGGTGGAGCCACCAACATGACCAAAGGCGTTGCCTCCCTCACTCTTTCCAAGTTGACCTCTTCGGTTCCGTATTCGCCTATTTTAGCGATTACCTTCCCAAGTAGAGCGATTATATGGACCAGAAAGTCCAGAAGTATCCCTAAGGTTAGGGTTTCGCTCTTTGCTCCTTCTCTTAGGGGCGCGACTATAATTGGATTCCGGAATATACTCTATTTCCACAGATCTTGAATTATAGTTCTTCACAAGGATGTTGTCATGCTTTTCAACGACATTTATAACTCCAATGAGCTCATGAAACCTTGTGATCCGTCCTGCCGTAACATCAATTCAATAGTTCTTAGCAACCATCAATGCAGAGACAGGGAAGGTAGAGAGAGTCTTCTTAATCAACATCGCATTTGTGATCTCTTTATCACAGAATTCCATTAAGGATTTAATGCGAAGTGCTTCCGAGTTGTTGTCAAGAACTGACTTGAAATCACATAAGCGGAGGCTATGCCATCTCACTTCTAGGTCAGGAAGCAGGGAGTCATGGACGTTGCCAAATCTTTCTTCGAGTGAGACACACAGCCTTCTGGGGTCTTTTTCATTCATACACTCGTACTACAGCGAATCATCCATATGACGAGTCATTAGGATGATGGCTTTCGCCTTATTTTCCTCTAAGGCTGCTCTATTTGCTTCCAAAGCTTGAGCTTGCTCAACAGTTAGCACGTCCTGGCAGGCTCGAGAATCGTATCTAGGATTCCATCAGCCTTGAGATGCTAGCGGATATCACGAACCCATCTATGATATTCAGAGCCAGTTGTTTCCAATGGAGCAAAGTCCAATTTGTTCAGGTTATTCATCTGAAAGAGAACAAGAAAAAGGGTTAGTTTTGGAGCGGAAAAAGCTACCACGAAAACATATAAATTTTTTTAACGTAGTCGCTTCCAAGAAATTAGGAATTTCTGACGTAATCGCTTCCAAGAAATTCAATTCCAAGAGGTATTGGATTAGATCGAAACAATGACGTAAGTAGTCGATCATAAATTATCTACAAACTCTAAGTTTGGAGATCTCAACAAGCTCCAAACTTGGAGTGAGCACGAACCCCTACAGTTCAGCTTAATTAGGTCTCCCCTATGATGAAGAAAGGAGGGTAGAAGAAGGGAGTTTGCAAGTCCCCGAAAAAGAAGAGAAATTGAATTTTAAAAAAACAGGAACGTTTAGTAAAAAATACCTTAAAATAGGTCGCCGGAAAATTTGGTCGGAAATGTGGCGTTGACCAACGTTGACCTGTGCTGACGTAGCAGATGATGTGGCAAAGTTGCTGACGTGGCAGATCTGATGTGTGTGGGCCTTGACCTTTGGGCTTTGACTTGATGTGTGTGGGCCTTTCTGTTTTTTTTTCTCTTCTTCTTCCGTCAGTGGGGCCCCTTTTTTTCTGCCTAGCACGTGGGCACTCTTTCCTTCTCTTTCTTTCTTTCTCTTTGGGCCCACTCTCTTTCCTTCTCTTTCTTTATTCTTCTTTCTGGGCCTGCTGTCTTTCCTTCTCTTTTTTTCTTCTTCTTTCTGGTGAAGTGGGCCACGTCTCCTTAGTTTGGGGCTGGGCAGGCTGGAACAGAGGGTAGGGATGATCAGAGATAATTTCTGGGAGTCCGGCGGTTCAAGGACGTGCAACATTTCATCAAGCCGATCTGGCAACTTTCCGGCCGGTTTTTGGCATTATTTTTCCGGTTCCCGGATTCTGGATTTAGGGCGCTGTTTGTGGCCAGATGTTGGTCTGGAAAGGGGCGAACCAGGCAGGATTCTTTTTTCTCTTCTAGAGGCCGGTTCGGTACTTTTCAAGCCGGTTCTGGAGGTGCCGCCACCAGTTCTGGACTCATGGATTGAGGGCTTCAATATATGCGGCAGTGGTTTCTAGGGTTTGAAGACTACAATTTTAGGGTTTCAGGGTTAGGGCTTCGTGCTGATAACGTGTTTTAGGGAATCAGAAATTGAGAGAAATTTGCTATGTATTCTCATTGATAATAGGGACCTCTTTATATAGAGGATTACAAGGCATAGAATCTGAATCATACAAGGAAAGAAATCGTACATTGAATAGGAATCTAGATCCTTCTAATGTAACCATATTACCACTAGGTCAAGTAACCTAGAGTTTGGGCCAAACACAAATTAGGGTTTTACTCGAACAGTAAAATATTAAACAAAAATAGCATGGGTTTAGGACCAAGGCCCAGACCCAAGAACCAACAGGCCCAAGTCTGATCAGCAGATTGTAGAGACCACAATGCCCCCCTCCTGTCGGCGCCTCCCATGTCGTCCCACCAACAGCAGCAGCGCGCCCGCCCTCTAACTTCGGCCAGCTTGCCGCACCGCTCCCCCTTAGATCAGAACCAAACTTCCCAAACCAAATCACGTCCACCTGATCCAATCTGAAGCTAGAGGCTTGCAGCGATGTCACCGCTTCGTCCTCACCATCTGGCGATCTCCGACCCTGCGCCATCACCTCGAAACGCCACCCAAGCCGTCCGCGTTCCTCCCTAAGGTAAGGTGACCCTAGCCTAGTGTAACGTCCCGAACCTGAATTCACCGATTTACTAGTCATTTGGACGGTAAACGATATTTACTTTCACTTTTACTGTCGTTTCAGTACTTGCAGTGGCCCTAAAAGTTGACTTTTTGGTCGGGTCAAAATTTGAGAAAATATTCTTCATGAAAGTTGTAGAGGATGTTAAACTGAGCGCGTGCATATGTGGTACGTAAAAATTGGAGTTCGCATGCTAAAGTTATGAGCGAAATACGAAAGTTACTGTTCATAGTAAGTTTCTATAAAAGGTGGAAGCTACTGTGGTAAGTTTCCATTTTCGGAAACTTACCGAGTTTTCTCTCTCCTCTCCCCTGATCCTTTCCTCCTCTTCGGCCCGATTTTTCCTTCACTAATTTCTTCCTCCTCCAGCCACCCCACCAACGAATCCGGGCACCGGCAAGCTCACCTCCTCCTCCTTGTCACACCTGCGGTGGTGTTTTTCGATGACTCAGCCGAAGGAGCTCGGATTTGAGCCGTGAAGCTCACTGTAGCAATTTGGAAGTTTCGTCGATTTCCGGCGATTCCGACTGTCTCTGGCCACCTAACCGGCGTCAAAGGTGCAGTTTTCGCCAAGGATCATTTTCCCCCTAGCCTTGAGCCACGATTTGCAGTGTAGAGGGAGAATCGACCAAAACCCGATCCTAGGGTTCTTGGATTTTCTAGGTTTTCTTCACTGGCCAATTTCGAGCACTTAAAGGTAAAATTGGAATGTGCTGTAGTTGAGAAACTTGTTGGGTCTGTTGTGATGTTGCTGCTGCCAAAATTTGGTGGCCATCAGAGGTGGTGGCCGACGGCATGTGGGGCCACTGTAGGTGGCACGTGGAGGCATGTAAGGCAGTTTTCTGACTTCGATTTTTATCCTATTAAATCCTATAATTGATGTAGAGCTCGTAAATGTGAATTTGGTTGGAATTGAAGAAAAGTTGTGTTGATTATGAAATTTCCGGAATTTAGAATTTTCATTACCGATTTACGAGAATCCGACAGTCGGATATCTCTCGGTTTTGCCTTGGAACCTTTAAATTAACGAATTGGTATTAGTGGTATAATTTGGGTTGAATCCGAGAAGAAGTGAAGATGTGATTATGAGGATTTGATTTTAGGAATCGTATTTAATTGCCGAATCGTTATTCATGAATTATAATTGTGTACAGAGTGATATACCGAGCTATTGCTCGATGAAGGCACTCGTATGCGTGATCGCCAAAATAGTACTGTGAGTGGACATTTATTTTAAATATAATGTGCATGCAGTATATTATTATTTTTCCGATTGAGGTTTAATTTATTATTTGAATTATTGAGTGTTATGATTTTATGAGCTTGATTTCTTGAGATTTATTATGCTCTATGAGTTACGGGATTTTTTTTAGTGGATTTTCTTCCCGAGGACTTTCAATAGATTTTTCAAGCTATTTAGTTATGAGTTATTGAGTTGGTATATGATTTTCGGGAAGTGACTGATTAAGAAAATATTATGAAAACTATTGATTTCGAATATTGGTTTTTATGAGGATTCACGAGTATGAATGTTTCATCTAATATTTGAGCATGATTGAATTATCGAGATTTATTGAATTTTGAGCTCCGCACTTATCAGCCTTGAAGTTAGATTGAGATTTCTTTCCGAAAGCATATATTGATTTACAGAGTATTTGATTTATGCTTTCGTGGATATATTGAGATATTGAGGTTTGAGTTAGCGAGATAATCATGAGTTATGTTTTCGGTGAATTATTAATTATTTATTGAAGTAATATCGAGTTTCTTTCCGAAAGCAAGTAATTGAAAGAGGTTGTTTCCAGTTTATTGAGGAGGCTATCTTCGGTGCATGCGTATATTACCTAGTTGGCAGTCCCTTCTAGGTAATAGTCTGGTTGACAGTCCCTTCCGATGAGTCACCTAGTTAGGAGTCTCTTCCATATGACATGAGGTAGTTAGTTGGCAGTCCCTTCGAACTACCTGTGGTTAGTTGGCAGTCTCTTCTATCCATCGCTTCCTAATCCGGTTGGCAGTCCCTTCCGATGCGTCATCTAGGTGGCAGTCCCCCCTTGATGGCATGAGATGACTAGACAGCAGTCCTTTCTAGTCATCAAACGAAACTCTTGAAAAAGATGTTTTAAAAAGGATTGAGGATGAGATTTTAAGAGATTGTAAGATGCTCTATTTTTTTACATGATTAAGATTGCAGTAAAGATGATGATTGAAAGTATTTCCAAGATTGTTACTGCATGCGAGGTTTTAGAGAATAACTTGGGAAAGCATTAAGTTTTACTTATTCATTCGAAATTACTTAATTTTCGTCCACTCACTCTAACGATTTTTTTTTTAAATGTTATCCCCTGGGCCCTTCGGTTTTAAATGCCCAGTTTGCAGGCCAGTTTAGTTTGAGGTCGAGCGTACATGGGGTTGAGGCATAACTGTCATAGCTTCCGCATTATAAAAGTATCGGTCCTTTATCTTGTGTTCTATTCTCTTGTACGCCTGTACCTTAGATTGCTCTGATAACCTATGAGATTAATATTCTTAAGTTGAGAATTGTTTGTGAAATGGGAGATGTTGTGATATAGGGAGCAGGGTGGCTCTAGAAGAATAAGGGTGGATTATTTTAGAAGTATAAATGTCTTTCTACAGGTTTTTGGATAGTCCACTTTTAGAGGGAGTTTCGCCAAATTTTGTAGAATTTCTTCTGAGGTGGGCCCCGCAGGGCCACTTTAGATTTTCAAGGTGAAATTCGGGGCGGGTCCTGTCACCCAGCCTGCTACTACTGCTGCCCAACACCATGCATTCCTCCAGGCGCCCGAAAACGAAGTGCCATCACCTTGCCGCCTGCTTCTCGACTGGACCCACCATCACCGGACATGAGGTCCCATCTGGCCCATCCAACGACGCCGCCACAAGGGCGTGCCGTTGAACCGGGCATACACTTTGCAGGAAGACTAGCCTTAGGGTTTTGGAGAGAAAAACAAATGCAGTACACTAGAGTTTTTCTGCTTTTTTTTTGTCTTTTTTATAGTTATATGTCTTAACATACATGTGCATTAAAAAGAAGAAGATTGTAGCTAATATTTGAGTAATCGGTAAATTCAACATTTACTAAAACCAAACAAGATTTTTCGGTAATTTTTTATTTCAGTTTCATCGGTATCGATTATCAAAAAAATCGGTTTACCAAACTTAAAATATCGGATGGTATTCAGTCAGTTCAATAATTATCACACCAAATGATAGTCCTAACGTGTTTGTTCTACCAATTTAGTTGGCACTTTATCAGATTGGTAGTTATATATGTTGTCTAGAGATGTACTAGAGATTCTCCGTTTTTTTGTCCTCTTTAATCAAGCGTTCTAGCCTCAACATTTTAGAGACTCATACTGGCTCTTCACTCCCTCTTGGGGTGTCTACTTCAGGTCAAGTGTACCAACACTGATTTGGTTGAACACTTCCTTGGGTACCTAGCTACATTAATTTGGAGAAGCTTTGAAAATGGACTGCTATTAAGAAATGGATCACACAACGCCTCTAAAGAAAGCAGGTGGTAAAAACTCACACAGATATGGTTGCCATATACAAAGCGTGAAGACAAGACCAAAGTTTCAATGACCCTTTACACACTTTGGGGATGAGAAAATCCGTCCTTATTTGCATGAAACATGCATGTGCTGCCACTTCTCAAGTGCCATGGCCTCAATGGAGCAAAGCCAACAAGTAATCCACAGATAGATAGAGAGATTGAGCTATCTAGGGTTGAGAATGGAGGGTTCGAATAACAGAGTTGAGTGGTTGATGAGCATGCTAGTGATAGTAATAATGATGATACTGATGTCGCATGCAGTTGAATCCAGAGAGCCAGTCCTTCATAGGGTTGGAGGGGGAAGGTTCACTTGGGCCCCCGATATTAACTTCACAGATTGGTCAAGTAAAGAGCATTTCTATGTAGGCGATTGGCTCTGTAAGTATCTCTCTCAAAATCACACCTGTTTTGGTTTTCTAATTTGCTAATCTTGTGAATATTCATTCCTTTCAGATTTTGGGTTTGACAAACATATCTACAATGTCCTTGAGGTAAACAGGACCAGTTACGAGAATTGCTTCGACAAAGAATACATATACAATGTTACACGAGGCGGGCGTGATGTGTTCAACTTGACAGAGGCAAAGACATACTACTTTCTCGGCGGCCGAGGCTATTGCTACAAAGGGATGAAAGTTGCTGTCTTTGTTGAGCAAACCCCACCCGTACTTCACCACAGCCCTGGTTTCAAATCATATCCATATTCCAGCACCAACTTTATCATCATTCTCACTATGCTTGCCACTTGGACAATCATTTCTTATTAGAATAATTTCACCCTCCCCTCAGTTGAGAAAAATATCACCCTCCTCTTGGTTACTAGTACCCTAGTAGGGTAATGTACTGTCGATTTAGAGCGCATGATGTTAGCACCTAAAGCAAGTAGTGCGATCAAGCTACTAGTTTCTTCTTATGCCCCAAATAAAGGACATAATTTGTAGGCAAATTGCATAAACAAATCTAGGATAAATGTGCTGTGTTTTACAACAAAGGGTTGTGTGGAAATCTTTTTTCAGCTTTTCCTGTTCCCAACTTCCCATCTGATGCCAGCAAGCAATCACCAAGTGGCACACTGGCTTGAATCATCAACCAAAACAATCATGCAAGAGCAGAGAAGAAGCCAACTTTAAATCAAAGTTAACGGACCAAACAAACCACAAAGGATCAAACAGACTAGCGCATATACACAAAAGCCAACAGCAACCATCTGTATGATGTCATAATCCAAAAAGTCTGGTTACATGCACATACAGTCAACATTGAAGATCTTGTTCCCAAAAGTTAGGCTAGATAGTCAACATCCTAGGTCAGAACCAACATCTAGGATCATATACAAAAAGCCGGTCTGTCATATATAGTACCAGACCAGACATCAAAATATAGTACCAGACCAGACATCAAAATATAAGCCCCTTACGTGGTGGGAGGCTACACCAATATCCAATACTACCGACACCGACCCCCTATATGGCGGGAGGCTACACCAGATGCTAAGGAAACTATATACATAAACAGCTATATAACGCAGAGAGCGCTCAGCAGAAAAACATGGAATTGGCCACGTTCTCCTTCAGCCTGGGAAGCTGCGGGACTGGCACTGCTCCAGCAGAGGTCAGCCCACCATGGCTTGATGAAGTCTCAGATGCATCTTCAAATTTCACAAACTGACTCATTTGAGTGGCAGCGAGATGAGCATAGCAAATCGGAGCAACTGAAAAGAAAAATATTAAGGGCTACAATTTACTTGGTGAAATCTAACATAAACAATCACTGATGTGCATCATAGCATAAACATCAAGAGGGTGTCTACAATTGCACTTACCTACAGAAATGGCAGTGGTACTTCTCTGGTACCTATAAATCATGAAAACTCAATTTTAGAAAGGCTATTGTTTATAAATATTTGCAGGTTACAACTAAGTTAAGCAAACAAATCATGCACTTACACATAGGATAGAGAATGCACTAGTTCCTGCAGATCATCAGCTGAAAACCCAACGTCGTCCAACAGAACATGATAATGAGTAGGTCTCGTGGTACCCTTGAAAACAACAGCACAACAAACAAAGTCAGACATGCTTTGTATCTACTATGTAGGATGCAGATAAAACCCGAAAAAAAAACAAAAAAAAAACAAAAACAAACCATAACAAAGTATCAGAGCTTGCATACAAATAATTTCCCAACAGGAATAAATCCTGATTAAGACCTGGTCATTTTAAAATTAAGACTGATTTTAGTACTAAGGGGTGGACCTGGCTTTCACAAAATGTTCTAGATTGAAAACTAAGACCTGGTAATTTTAAAAAATAAGCATAAATCCTGATTACGTCTTACAAATATTTCAGAGATCAAGTAATTGTTTTGATGTTGGAACACAGAACAACTAAAATTAGTTGCAACATCAAAACACACAAAGGAGCAACAATGGTGTATGACTGAAAAGATATCTTATGCAACAATCCCTATAAGGACTCTAGTATACCTAAACAAAATAAGTAACCCAGTCCCAGGCAATAAGATACAAAGATCTGACAATCAACCAATCACTTTTGAGAGCATCAATCACAGCTGTAACCTTGGTGCATACTTGGGTAGGATAAACCAACTACATCTAGCTACAAGCTATATCATAATTGTATAAAAATATAATAAGCTTTTATTTAAAAAATAAAAATAGAGCCATAAACAAAGCACAATTTTTGATACTCACTATCATTCCGGCCTGTGCACAGAGATAAAAATCATTGTTCTTTGGATGACAAATTCTGTTGTCAATAATGGTACCTGCAAAGACAATAAAAATATCAGTATGGAATAGGCCAAAGGACGTCAAGTGTTTGTTTTGAATTTAGTTTTGCCCTACCAGGTGGAACATTATCAGGTGACTGAGGCTGAAAGAATTTTGTATGGTGGTTTTTCTGAGCGATAATCACCACAAATTTTGGGCACCAACTCTCGTCAAGGAACTTGCACGCCTGACAAAAGACGAATACTAGGTGAGGTAACTTCCAAATTGAACCCAAAATTGAAGAGAAATGGGCAGCTCACAAAACCTCAATGATTTGATCCAGTTCAATGTTCAAGACTTGGTTGAATTGAGACTCGCTGACACCATCCCTAAATCCAATACAAAACAGTCAGCATTCTGACTTACCGTGTAAAAAAGAACAGATGCTATATCAATAATAATAACTAATTAACAATCATTATATCACATTGTAAATACCAATTTCAAAATATGGTAAAGGAATTCAAGCAGCTTATGAAAGTAAAAGTATTCAAAAGAGGCTATAATTGCCATAGCATCATCGCTGAAAATTTGAAATACCATTGTATTACAGATAATCCAGCCACATTTCAGATATCAAACTGTGACTCCCAAAAAGCCTCTTTTTTTTGAGGTCTGACCTAAATGATTAAAGCAAGACAAATTGAAAATCCACTTGTTGGAAAAGGAAATCAGAAAGCTGTTGCACTATTAAAAAATTGGTTTACAATTTTGACCTGTCAGCTATGTACTCAACAATTGTGGTCCTGTCTATATATAGCCAAAAGGTCAGTTGCAGATTAGAGAAAGAAAAAAAAAGAAAAAAAAAACTGATTTGAAGCTATAGCATTTTATACATGTATTTGAAGGACATGGATAAATAATAATAATAATAATAATAATAATAATAATAATAATAATAATAATAATAAATAAAAAAAGGTAATTCACCCATGTGCAAATAGAAATGGTGTTTAATAGGAAATGACCCCAAAGTTCCAGTAATACTTAACATGCATATATCTGGCAAAATTGAAATACCTGAATATGATTATCTGATCCGGTTTACGCTTATTTGAACTTGTATAGAAGTCCAAAAGCAGCTCTCTGAAATTGAGAAGAATAAATTTTACATAAGAAAAAAAAATCAACTTTCATTGTACTAGGAGAAGAGGATTTGAACGTCATTCTACAAATCCTGTGTCATTCCCATGTAAGGAAATGACCGAATAACTATCTCCTTCCACCCAGAGAGAGAGAGAGAGAGAGAGAGAGAGAGGCATTGTACCTCATAATGCCTTCATCTTCTGTATCAGAAACACGCTTGAACAGTGAATCAATCATTTCGACCTTTGGAGACTGAGTTCGAACAGATGCCCTATAGCGGGAAATGAGTGGCCACTGCCTCGAGCTGACTACCTATTATTCGCAATTGCATAGATATTCTTAATATATACAACTTTTCCCTCTATATCAGAAATACTGTGTGGGCACAGTTTAAATAAATTGGTTTAATGTACAAATGAAAGTACAATTCACTATTTGATGGTTTAATGTACATTACTAGAAGAAGCAGTTTACCGCGGCTATTGATGGTATGTCCGACTGGCCAGGAGAGCCATGCGACACATCCATCCCTAGGATGATGGTAGGAGCCTTGGAAACCACAGGAATGGAAGGAGAAAACTCAACAGCCAACAAGGAATTTAATCCACCAAGCTGCAAGAAATCATGAGGTCAAATCAGAGTACGATAACACAAAGTATATACAAATCATCCTAATTAGGAACAAGAAAGGACATAGCCACAGCAACAAATCACCTTAGCATTAATTTTTAGCAGAACATTTGTAAGATATTGGTCATTGACCCTGGTAGGAGCTATGCACTGTGTGACAATACCATACTCAGCCAGATTCTTCCGCTTCCATGGGCCTGGGTAAATCATAAGATTAGTGGTAATAGGGACAGATCAATTATAACCGAACATAGTCAATAATAGGATGGATAAACGAGCCAACCATATAGAGCAGAATTTTTCCTCTCCGGAAGCAAACAGAGAATGAACTGTGGTTGTCCAGGAAGTTTGGATTGAATATCCTCAAACATTCTCTCAACCCTAACCAGAGGTGGGGCACGTCGAGACTGTGGATTCTCTTCAAAAACATCAAATGGAGGGTCTATGGCCTGCCAAAAGCAAAAAAAGAGGAAAGAAAGTTCAGCACATTACTAGATAGCACAAAACACTTCAATGTGGGACATTGCAATACTTACAATTCCCTTCATATCTCCACATTTAATCAAATCACGGACAAGGGCTTTCAGATCACAGCGTGCGGAGAAGTTAACAACAACCCATCGTTCTATCTTAGTAGGCTTCACGAGTTTCTACAATATAAAATGAAGATTTAATCAAATGTACGATAGTAAGATATAAAGAGGAAAAAGGGGGACAGGAAGAATTAACACCTTATTGTTGAAATTCCACCGCCCATTTCTGGGGAAGAAATCATCCCCATTGCCAACTTTTAACTGTTAGGGAACCAAAACAATAGATCAGTAAAAGCAGACTACAGAACACAAAAGTAGCAATTGGTAAATACAGCACATACCTTTGGAGCAGGCAAAACACGGCCTTCCACTTGAGTGAAACTATTACCAATTGATACACCACATGCACGTAGCATAGGTTCACCATCATAATTGTTGATTTTCAAAGCCTGCACTAGTACTCATGAGACTTGTAGAGTCTAGTATGTCTATTAAATGAGTTAAAGGAGAAGGCAAGAAGACCTACATTAGACAAAATGCTCATCCTCTCCTGTGGCTTTTGCCTTGACTTCTCCACCAGTGAAGATCTTTGAAGAGTTGAAAGTGCTTTTGTATACCGTTGCAACGAAACCAATTCACATAGCTACAATAGAAATATCAAAAAACAATATCACATGAGCAAGATTACAACACATATTTACAATAAAAATATTTTAAAATAAATAAAAACATCAAAATAAAAACTAGCAAGAACAAGACTCATCATTTTACCTCAAGGGGAATGTAAGTAGGACGCTTTGGCTTTCCAACATTAATGCAGGGCAGATCGCCAGAATAACGCAACTGTATATTGCGATGACTAACAAAATAGTCATAAACAGTCACTTCAATTTCTCCATCCTCCCCATCCTTTGCATTTTTGTTTCTCAAGGTAAACCTGGATATACAGTAATGAATAACCAATGGGGCAGGTTAAGACACAGATTTCAGAAAGGAAAAAGTGAAAACGAAAAACAGATGATTATAAGAAATATACATTTGCTCTTTGCATGGTCGCTCGCTCAATCCAGTTATCTTGTATTCCAGATTGGTTGGGCTCGTTTTAACCCTCAAATTCTTCAGAGTTCTCTTAGCCTGTCCATGGTGACAAGCAGATGATATCCATGAGAGTACATTAGCATAATAACACCCTATTATAAATAGGCAGATATGGTAGTTACCTTTGTCCAGTCAAGTGAAAAGGGATCTCTAACATTCTGGTTGGAAATTAGAAAATCAACAACTGGTCCAGGCTGTATTATCATGGTAGTTGATACATCTGCACACATACACAACGGAATAGGTGAAGGAAACAGAGGGTTTTGATAATAAAGACAATAAACAAAAAGTTACATTAATTACCAATGTTCAACGACAGGCCACCCTGGGTGGTTCTGAAGCTTGAATGGAATCCTCTGCACCCTAGAACACCTCCTCCAACATCAACAAAACTTTTTGGATCATTATGGAAGAAAGATTGACGAACCAGGAGGCATCCTCTGTATATCCAGGTTTTCGTCAGATTTAATTCAAACCAAAGAATAATTTATCAAAGGCGCCATGGGTATAAAGTGGAAAACTGGAAGAAACTTCACTCACTGCTTAGATGCATGTTGCCTTAATATGATATCCAGCACTCTCAGAGCCTCTTGGGAGTTTTCTGACTCCTGACCGCGTAGAGCATCTCCAATTGCCTTCATGGGAATTTTTGCAGCATAGCTAATTTCAACATTGAACGTTTTGGAACGACCTGGACGCCGTAGCCTCTTCCGATCACTTTCATTAGGACTCCCATCACCATCGGCATTACAATTTCCATTATTTCTAAATAAGACAAACAAAATGAGAATACCAGAATTTAGAGGAAGAAAGGCAAAACATGCAGGTAATAATAAATCCATTACACCCTTCCTCATACCTGTTTGATGGTGTATCCTCCAGAACAACTGAAAATTCAAGTTTGTTGCGTGGAAGCGAACCAACAGTAAAGAGACTCTTCTCCCCATCATAAGCAAAGTCCTTCCCACCTAACTCAGAGATATAAGTCTGGTGGACTCTGTCAATTATCCTTCTTCCAGCACCCTTGCCGTCAAGGGGACGACCATCTTCATACGTAACGGAAACCTACATGTATATGGTACAAGATGAGAAAAATCAAATTGCAAAAGTTACATCAAAATTATTCCAAAAGTACGAGGTTTACAAAGAAAGCAAATAGGGAACATACACTATAATGGAAGAAGTGATCTTCTTTGTTATTATTAGTGACGTTAACTTTGAAGTGATTAGTCAGCAGAGGAGTCTTTTGCCCTTTTGTTCCAAGGCCTCGCCTAGCAATTGGTAGGCGCACGATCTTCTTCTTTAAAGGTTCAGGAGTAATATCTGCTTGAGCACGCAATGGAACAACATCTGGTGGGATAACAGGGGGTGGGGGTGGCAATGCATGTTCTTCCCCGTTTCCATTTGCCCCGTTTTCTCCGTTTGCCCCGTTCTCTCCATTTGATCCATTTGCTGCATTTCCATCGGGCTCAAATGAATCCATAGCCTAAAATTGCACCAAAAGAGATTAAAAGGTAAACATTAGTGAAGGTAATTTCATTAGGAAAAAAAAAGCATGAATGATTAAAATTTCATTTCTAGTACAAAGGATAATTTGGAAAACAAACTGAACTCCCAAGTATAGCACCAGAACAGCTAAAAATGCACCTTGTTTATATGTGAATGAGGTAGCATGCAATAACCAGAAAACTGAATGGAGGGATAAATCACAAACTCGACAATAGCTTTACAGAAGAAATCAAAACCGCAACGGACCAAATAATCTACAAATAAGATAGAACTGCTTCCCAAAAGTGGAGATACAAAACTGCAGAGCAGGACACTGCCACTAAACACTTACTTAAAAAACAACAACAAATTACACTCATCACAAGAAGCTCATTGGAAAGTCAAAGATGCATACTGAAGACACATAAGAAAAGTAGTGAAAGCTTCAATAAGCCACATGCAAGGATGCAGAAAATAAAAGAAATTACATACATGCAACAGGAGTACTTAGCTGAGAACAAGAAATAAACTGAGGCATGGCAAGCTAAATCGTTTCCTTTGCAATTTTTTTTTATAAGTTACAAATAGAAAGTGTTGCAAATAGAGAAAAGAAAAAACAGGAAAAACAGTTGCAAGTTTCAAGGATATTGTTCATACAGAGCACACAATAAGAAAAACTCAAAAAGTTAAAGCCTTGACCATGGACTTGCAAAAATCGCTACGTTTAAAAGTCTAAAATGTAATCTTGCCCCAAAAAAAAAGAAAAAGAGAGAGTCTAAAAATGGAATTGAAAATCTCAGCACAACAACAGAAACAGTCTCAAACAACAGAAAAAAAGAAAAAAACCTATCTCATACAAAACAAGTAAATGCATTTCCATGAAAACCCATAAATGTTTAGAATACCAAGAAAACAAAACCAAGCAAGAACATGCAGAGGAGCCCAAAGATGTTATGTCCAAGCACGATAAGACCAAAAATGGCACATGCAATAAAAATAAAAATAAAAAACTACCTTAAAAGCACAAGACAAACAGCCGTGTCGCTTCCGCAATCCCTGCAAAACAAACAGAGATCGATCATAAGCGCAAGACATACCCCAAAACCAGTCCAAAAGGGAACTGCATTGCATCTATGAAAACCAAGAAAACCCCTTTCAAATCTAAAACAGTTATACAGAAAACAATCAAAAGGGTTTGATTTCCAAGTCGAAAAAACATGAACTGAAACCAGAAAAAAATTGCCAGAAATACCCAAAATCCTTGAAATTAGACCAAAAAGAAGACCAAACAGAAGCACATTTCAACTCTCAAGACTGAAGAAAGGGTTTACCTGGAAAACCCTAGAACGTGAGTTCGTTGGGAGTGAGGGAGTTTGGGTTTGGTTTGGTTGGGCGTCAACTCTCTTTTTAACCACGACCGAGTTGGGTCTTATATACTGGGTCTCTCTTTCGTTAAGTCCAAAGCTTCGCCTACTCTTCTCTGCGGTTCGATTCTGTTCATTCCCTCCGGTTAGGCAGATGTGGCCGTTCGATCTTCGGGAGACATGATGGACGGTTACTGTTCATTCAACCTCACAGCATTAACTACTTTACCGAAGCCCACGCCTTAATGCGGTCAGAGCTGTTAAGTCATACGAGGTACGTGTCTTGTTCTTACTTCTTGACGGTTTTGCCACCCCCCAAACTCTGGAATCACTACCAAGTCTCCAATGAGAAGGTCTTGGAAATGGGTAGTATGGTAATTTGCGGAGCTCGTGAAAGGATGAGATTTGTTGGTTGTGGGGGACCGGCGTGGGTCACTGTCACTTAACGAGTTCAAAATTCGAATCTCGGAGTGGGATGCGACTGTGACGATTTACGGTCACAGTGTCGGTGACCTTAAATTTCCCTCTTTTACTTCTCTTTTATTGCTTCTTACGTTTTTTGTAAACAATACCAATAAACTTAATAAATAATAAATATTCTTTTGGCAAATAATTAAAAAAAAACCAGGACAAGGACAAATGGAAGACCAATGAATGTTGGAGATTTTTCCCTCTGTCTTCCATTTATTCTCCATGATATCATTTACAACTTTAAAAAAGATCATATCTATAGGAGCAATAATCTCATTTGATTGAGTTAAATATTGACGGTTTTTTGCAAGTTAAAAACAATATTCGAAATGATATTTGAATTTGAATGAACATAATTTGAAAGAAAAAAAAAATTTGTCAGGTTTCTGTCAATTTTTTTGTCTCAGCAGATGATGCATTTTTTTATGTGGTCCTCGAACCAAACCAATCTCTAGTTGAAACCCTACCCTAGGGTTTCGTGCATATTGGCGGCGGCGTTTTGACCGCGGTCGCTTGGTCTAGGCCCGCCGAGGCTGTTCTCTAGGCGACCTCATCGGTGCGTGGAGTGAGAGTTGCTAGGTTGCTTTCGCTGTTGTTTCGCCAGCGAAGATTGAGAATTTGGGTTCGTCAGATAGCTCGCCGGTGAGGATAGAGCGAGGAGGTGTGGTCGCTTCCGTGGCTACGCCATCTGTGCGGCAAGAGGATCGGGACCAGGTCGAAGGCTGGGTGTTGACTGCAGATTGAAGGCTGGGAGTGGATCGTTCTTGATTTTGCCTGGGTATTGACTGCAGCACTTGGATCGTCGGCGGTCTCTACTCGGACTGTTTCTACCGGATCTGATGGTGTGGTGGACCGGGCGACGACCGGAGGGACGACAAGCGGCAGCTGCAGCTTGGGTTGTTGTCCTTTTTGCCCGAGCTTGGGCCTAGGTTCTTGGGCCTGGGTCTAACCTTAGGATGATGGGCTCCATGCTGTGGGCCAGTAGACACCCTCATTCATTACCTAGTGCTTGGGTGGACCTAGCCCGAGACCTGGACCTCCTTGGGCGATGTTGGGCCTTTATGGTCTCTACAGTGCCAGTCATAACTTAGATCATGGTTCTCCTGAATTGGTAATTATCTTGAGTTGGACTGGAGAAAGTGGCTTATAGATGAGGAATTGGCTCCTATTTGTTTACTGGGAAGTAGTTTTCTATTTCGTACCACAATTGCGTGATTGGCGGGATGGTTGGGTAGAAGATGATTTTGCCTCAGAAGACACGGAGTTGTTCTTTGTTTATGAGTCCGCTTTATAAGTGGGCTCCATTTGACGTGTAATGAGTTTGCAGTACTTAGATAGGAGTTTGGCTGTTACCCCGCCATTTTTCTGTCTTGTAAGGGTATGTAGACTCTAGCCTTTTAGCTGGTCATCTATGAAATGAACCTTCTATTTCAGAAAATAATAATTTGACAAAAAATTTGATAGCAAACAACAATTTTAATAACCATGAATTGAAGAGAAGTTCGTGTTATTTTTATTAGGGTCCTTGACCCAAAGCCCCAAAATGAGCAAAAGTTATCCCACTTATCCCAGCAACAGATTTAAATTCCCACTAACCCAATTTAAAATAAAATGTCGATTTTGCCCTAAGACTAATTAATAATTTACATTGTATGCCACTCTTCTCTCTCCCCGATCTGCAACACGCACTCTCTCTCCTCCCTCCCTCTCTCTCTCTCCTCCGATGTCAATTCTCTCTCTTCTTTCTCTCTCTCCATGCCAGCTTGTCCAGGACAGCGCCTCCAACCGCCATGGCCTGCACGTCGTCTGCGCCGGCAGTCGATGGTAATTCGTTTGCAGCCCAGAAGTCGGCGATCCTCTCTCTCTCTATCTCCGTGAAGGTGCTGCCGGCGATCTTTTGCAGCCCAGAAGCGGGCGATCGTCATGAGGCGGCGCCACGGATCGTGCAGCCAGCGGTGACTTCATCCAACTGAGAGTCGTGCAGCTCCGGTGTGGCGGCTTGAAGTCGACTCCGGTGCCGAGTCTGGGTCTGCAACGATTGCGACGACCGGAGTTCCGCCGAGGTCGAGGAGGAAGGCCAGGGGATTCATGGGGTTGTTATGAGGTCTGGGCATGGCGGATTTATCACTGTAAAGAATACCCTTCTGCATTGTTATTATGTTTGTGGGAAAATTGAGGATGCCCACCACTTGTTCGATGAATTTCCTCAGAGAAATGATTTGATTTCATGGAATACTTTGATGGGTGATTACCTTCATGTTTCACAACCTCGTGTGATTGTGGACTTGTTTAAGGAAATGTGCATCGGTGGTTTTGAAGCTAGTGTAATCATTGTTCTGTATCTTTTATCAGCCATTGGTGAGTTGGGAAGTTAGCTTGGAGGAGAGAGTGTTCATGGCTACTGCATTAAGATGGGATTTTCCTATAATAGATGTCTATTGGGGGGCAATAGATGGTCTATTGGAGGGCAATAGACGTTTTTAAATTGATGCAATCCCTTCTTTTTTTCTTTAAACAAAGTTTTATCTGATAGTTTAAACTGATATGGTGTTGGTTTTGTTGTGAGGTGCGAATTGGGGACTATCGTGGTGGCTGCTGGGCAAAGGATTGTGTATCCAGTTTCAGCTTTGGTGTCGGAGTTGCTAGCTATTAAAGGAGGATTGGAGATAGTGAAGGAAAGAGGTTTACGTGAGGTGGAAGTGGAGACTGATTGCCTGGGAGCTGTGCAGCTTATTAACAAACAGGAAAAATGTTTTGCGGCGGAAGGTATTATCGTGGAAGAGATTCAGACTCTGTTAAGAGACCTCCAAATCTCTGTGGTTAAGCACACGTCGCGGGACAATAATAAGGCAGCCCATGCAATTGCAAGCTTTGTAGCCCGAGAGGAAGGGCGAGTATTATGGTTAGAGGATGGGCCTTCTTGGCTCATGTCCATCACTGAGAGTGAGAGGCCTTTAACCGAGGTAGAAGGGAGGGAAATGAGTAGTGTTTGTATCCCTAGTGTGTTGGGTGATACTGAGGCTACACCGGGTCATTCCCGAATTATGTAATTTTGATTTTCATTAATAAAGTTTTATCAATTCTAAAAAAAAAAGATTAGTTCTCATTTCGGTAACCGAAACGTCTATTGAGGGGCAATATACGTCTATTGGGGGGTAATAGACGTTTTAAATTGACATAATCTTTTTTTTTCTTTAATCAAAATTTATTTGTCTAAATTTAGGGAGATTAGTTCTCATTTCGGTAATTGAAACGTCTATTAGGGGGCAATAAACGTCTATTGGGGGGCAATACATGACTGATAGTCGTCTATTATGGGGGCAATACATGGCTGATAGTCGTCTATTGGGGGGCAATACATGGCTGATAATTGTCTATTAGGGGTCAATAGACGTCTATTAGGGGGCAATAGACATCTATTGCCCCTCTATTAGAGGGCAATAGATGTCTATTGGGGGCAAAAAAACTTTCCGATGAAATTTTCAGCAAATTCCGGTGGGCGGCAGCAGGTGACTGGATTCCGGTAACCGGTGACTGGAATCCGGAGAAAGTTGGCCGGATTCCGGCGACCGGTGACCGGATTCTGGCGGCCGGTGACAGGCTCCTATAGTTTCTCTCTCTTCCATTTTCTCTCTCTCTCTCTCTAAGTAACAAAGGGGTGAGGGGTAAAATTGTATTAAAAAAAAATTAAAAACAAAAAAAAAAATTTAATGGGGTATTAGGGAAGACTCCCTTAGAGTGTATTGGGTAAAAGGGAATTAAAAAAACTTAATGGGGTAAGTGAGAAAAAAATCCCTAAAAATAGGGTAAATGGACAAAACCCCTTTTTATTTCTCTATTTTGATAATTGTTGTTAAACTT
Source organism: Rosa chinensis (assembly GCF_002994745.2). Taxonomy (NCBI): domain Eukaryota; kingdom Viridiplantae; phylum Streptophyta; class Magnoliopsida; order Rosales; family Rosaceae; genus Rosa; species Rosa chinensis. The sequence goes on from NC_037092.1 coordinate 48,042,407, forward strand.
TTGTTATTTTACGTCTCAACAATATAGTGTCATCTTTGTGTGCAACTTGTTGCACTCTCAGTCCAATTACAACAATATATATCTATACTATTATTAAGAGAAGAAGCTTTGTTAGCCAAAATAAAAAATTTTGACAGATTTAACCCTGAAAAATTAAAAAAATTTGAAAATAAATTAAATCATAAGGGTAAATATGACAATTACAAAATTGATTTTTATTAAAAAAATAAAAAATAAATTTTCCCATCTCCACTTTTCTCTCCCACTATTTTCTCTCTACAATAACTGTTTTATTTTATTTATTTTTTTAATTTTCTTTAAAAAAAAATCTATTACACATACAGAGCATGTATGAAGAATGCTAATATATATATATATATATATAGATATATCCCCCTAGATTGTTATCCTTAGGATTAACAAGGAAATGTATTGTCCATGTTGGCCCTAAAAGCGTATGCAGCGCTAGACTATTTCATGGGCATAGGTTGTCTATTGGTCATTGAGATAAAAAGATTATTACAATAACGCTCAATTATATAAGGATATGGCATGGGTCCCACTTACCCAACCAAATTGAGAGGTCATTTTTTGCCTAGCTAATTGCACAATTCTAATAAGTGGTTGTGTTGTCAATGACTATTTTTTCTTAAGTTTGACGCGTGTGCTGCCCTCCCTTGTCTTATAGCGAAGATAGCAGCCCAATGCACGTCATTGATTTTTTATTTTGTGCATAAAATAAATTCAATGGTACTTTATTGGATTGCTCAAATATATCTATCTATACTATTATTAAGATAATAGAGTCAACCAAAATAGAATTATTTTACCAAATTATCCCTCAAATATTAAAAAACCTTTGAACTTAAATATTCGAGAATGACAAAAAGGCCAATTCACAAAATAAAAGAAACTATAAAGAAATTTAACAAAAAATAAAAACAAAAAAAGTGGAGCAGTTTTCTCCACATTTTTTGATATAACTGCCTACGTAGTTATCGGTGTGTTTGGCATCTAGTTATCTATATATTGGACAAATCATAAAAATCAAAACCTAAAAATTTAGTTTTCTTTCATGTTCAAATCATTGGATTTTTTTTCGAAACTGTTATATGCGTGCGGTCCTAGTGGTAACTGAGTTACTGCATTATGAGTACGTAGTCTGTTGTATGCGTGCGGTCATGGTGGTAACTGAGTCACTGCATCAGGAGTACGTAGTCTGTTGTATGCGTGAGGTCATGGTGGTAACTGTGTTACTGCATCATGAGTACGTAGTTTTCGGAGAATGTTTCTAGTGTTCTTTCTTTAATTTATACATGGGATTTGGATTACCATGAATTCTATTGTTTGTTTTAATGTAATCTCATGAACTAAATTATATGCAGGGATTACTATGAATTCTATTGTTTGTTTTAATGTGATCTTCTGAACTAAATTATATGCAGGGATTACCGCTTTTTGAATTGTTTGTTTTAATGTAAATTCCTGAACTAAACTCTATGCAAGGATTTATATGATTTCTATTGTTTGTTTTCATGTGATCTCCTGAACTAAGTTTCTATGCAGGGATTACTGATTTTGCTTAATTCTTATTGTCGGTACAGTTGTGGGTTGTGATCTGTAGTGATTGAAAAATGAGTTGGGATGTCATGATTTTGGCAAATGCGTTATGTTGAGGGAAATGAATATGAATTTGTGGTTGTGCCGTAGAGGCAAAGGAATGGTGATCTGATAGTTTGTGGGGACGTAAAATGTTAAAATATTGGGAGTTATTTGTATAGTTGGAGATTATGGGAAGTGAGATAAAATGAACTGTGAGACAGAGCATGTGGGTTTTAGTTGGGTTGAAATTATTGAGCATGATATTGATTTATTTGAACTTGATGTTTTTGTTGTGATAATTGCATTTTGATTTTGTTAGACTAAGATGGTGAAAGCATGTATTTTGTGGAAGTAAATATTGTTGCTTTAATTCATCTCATGAGTTGAGAAATTATAAGCATGCGTGACGTGAGTCACTTTATTTGAATTTACTCATACGGGCTTAAAAAGCTTACCGGGTTTGTTGTTTACATTCCCGGTGCACTATTCCATGGTGTAGGGATTATTGTGCAGGTTAGAATATCGTTTAATTGTCATCAAAGCTGAGGTGTACGTTCGGCAGCGTGGACGTGGAAGGGTACTCATAGTTTTAAGTCTTCCGTTGTATAGTGAGTTGTGGTGGGTGTGTTTACTTATTGAATTGTCATTCAGTTTAATTTGTAAACTATCTGTAATGTAATATGTGACTCTAAATAACGAGTCGGTATTGACATTGTGAGCTCAGTTTGTTTAGTTGCTTAGTTTATATGAAAAATTTTCTATGTGTTTTTCTTGTACTTGTTAAGTTATCGCGTTTCAGATTTGAATTTATTTATTCAAAATTCGGGGCGTGATAGTTTGGTAACGATGTTAAAAATATTTTATTTTAAATAATTTTTAAACACAAAGATGAGAAAAAGGAGATTATATTTTTCAAATTTGAAAATGCATTCGATAGTTTATGCAAAAAAATATACTTCATATTTTCTAAACTAGGAGAAGGAAAAGTAAAAAATAAAGTTGTTGTTTTCAGTTTCTACAAGTAAAAATTGAAAATATTTTATATTTTTATTTTTTACATTTTCAGAAATAAGGCGCTGAACGCATTTTCACCCTATTTTCATTATTCTAAAATGAAAATATATGTATGAAAACGTTACCGAACTCCAACTAATATTTTTTTAAAATTTTTCAACAATTTTTTTCTTAAATCCCCCTAAAAACTACTATAAATACCCTCATTCTTTCTTCTTCAATTTTCACACAAAAAAATTCTAATTGTACTAAAACTCAAACAGAATGAGGACAAAAGAAATGAATAGTATCGTGACTCTTTTGCCCCTTCAATTTTTAGGGATTTACGATCTGTTGCCATGGACAAGTGTTAGCAACCTGTGGCACCAAGTGGTGTTGATTAACCTCTGCATGTTTGCTCTAGAGGGTAGCTGCTCCTTTGAGAATTAGAGTGAGAGAGGGACAGGCGGAGAGAATTGGTTCTGGTTTCAACTACACCCTAGATTTAAATACCTTATATGATTTGTTTCAATAAAAATTCCTTATATGGTCTGGGTAGTTGTTTCCTTATATGGTCTGGGTAGTTGTGATGCCGATAATGGCCGGATTCAACAAGCCACACAATTTTATCCTCATATATATTCTTTCTTTCACTACAAAACCCATTGAGAATTGATTCTGGACTCTGGTTGTTGGCTCCACAGACAGAGAGTGAGAGTGATCGAATTACTGCAATGGCCACTTGAATAGAGAGTGAAGAAAAACAAGACTGGGTTTACACTTGAACAAGACTGAGACACAATGGTAAGTTCAAAATTGCTTCCAATTTAATTGTTGACCGTGGAATTTCATCAAAAGGGACTGAACTAGTGCAAAAGGCATTTGAACAATGACCAAAATATCGAGTTTCGAGGAAATATTGATGGTTCTAAAAACAGAAATTTCGTGGATATATCGATTTCAGTAAATAATCAAGAAAAATATTGGAAATTTGGAGAAAAATATGAAAATTTTAAGTGAAACATTTGGATATGTTTGTTTTATCAATTATCTACTATATATGAAAAAAAACCTTAAATAAACATTGTTATATAGTGAGTTGTAATAATTTAAGATGAAATAGTAAATGTTGAATCGCCGACAACTCTTACAATTTTTGAAATAAACATCTAATTTTTTTTGTTTATGGCTGGAAACCCAATGGGAGCCTAGGTCATCATGCCTTATATATATTCTTTGTACATATCATACATTACACTTTGAATTACGTGAGTAACTTAGAACCACATAGAAGAATATATATAGAAGTTAAAATTTGAAATGTTGTTGTAAAAATTTTGAACATTTGGATAATAGAATTCAATATAGTAATTGATTATTGCAAGTTAGTTATTGATTGGACATTTATTTAAATTTTCAGATTCATATAGAAAAGAATATATATCACAATGTTGCACATATAACACAACTGTAGGTCCAGCACAGATGGCAAAGCTTTCAAAGTGTATGGAGGCAATCACGGTTTGAATCTTGGTGCTCCCAATATATTTTTGGATTGGAATTTCAGTTGGAATTCAATGAGAATCACGTGGTGGGGTCGCTGACTTGGTGTTGCATGTGAGAATGGTGAGTTAACTTTGGAAGTTTCTGAAAAGCTCCATAAAAATCTCGATATCTCCATTATTTCGTGATATATCAGGAAATTTTGAAAAAAATCAGATGAAATTCTCTTGGTAAGTAAAGGATTTGTCGCCACCTTAAAAAAACGAAATTATCGGCGATATTTTCGATTTTTCGGTCATTGCATTTGAAGGACTTATGGAGCAAATTTACTATCGAGTCGGCACTGTTACTAAGCCGATGGACAGTTAATTGAGAAAGAGAAAATCCGGTACTGTGAAATGACAATTTTGCCCTTATTTATTGGCTTAATTACGGTGTAATGTTTGACCTAGGTATATTGGTGCGGAATTGGGAGTACTAATCTTTTTTCTCTCTTCGTTTTCGGTTGAGCTCTACGCATCTGGAGGTAGTGCAAGCTGAATTCTTGGTCTTCGATTGCGGTCTTGGATAAAGGGGAGCTTCAGATTGTTGGGAGCTTTGATATTCCGCCCACTATTTTTCCCTTTCTCTGCGTTCTATCATTGACAAAGAGTGAAAGAGAGGGGGAGAGTGGCATAGAATAGGTTCTATATGTCGTGATTGTGTGCATTTTCCTTCGATTTAGGGCTTATTTGCTGGGTTTTTGTGAAAGAATTTCTTCAGATTTGCTTCGAATCTTTGTATATGATTGATTTGGGGTTTTGTTGATGCAAGGGTTTCGGGTTATAAGGAAGGCGATTCTTGGTTATTGGGTCAACCTTGAGGTGGAGCTGCATCATTTTTGGTTGTTGGTTAATTATCCTCTGTCAGTTAAGTAGTTAACTCTGTGAGTGGATTTAGATGAGGTTTTCATTGCGCAAAGGATTATTAAAAATTAGGGTTGTAGACACAAGAACTTAATGAAAATAAAATTCGTTAAATAATTCGGTCAACACTTGAAATTATGACTGAACAAATTTAGTCGGCATGTGGGTTCGACAAAATGTGCACATGGCTTGTGAGTAAGCAAAACTAAGCAGACTCAGAGAATGACACGTGGCGACACATGAAAGGCCCGACGGCAATAAATGAATTTGTTCAAACTAAATCAATTGATATTAAAGCGGATCAATCAAATTAAATCAATTGATTCCGGGTCAAATCAAGTATTAAATTTCGTCTGCTGATTAGATGTCAATTTATTGAAATTGATAATCAAGATGAAAATCAGCCACCAAATTAATTGGCTAAATTTCTTAATAATCGTGATTAAATCGATTAATTAAAGCTGATTGATTTGATTATGCTATTAGTGAAATACAATTAAAATCAGCCATCAAATTAATTGACTAATTCGTTAATGGTCGCGATTAAATCAATTAATTGAAGTTGATTGATTCAATTATGCTATTAAGGAAAATGCAATTAATTACGTGTCATCAAGGCATTTCAAATTGAGAGAGACGTTGACACTATAAATACCCCCTCTCAAATCAAGAGAAGGAAGGCAGCAAAAAAAAAGATAAGAAAACACTCTCAAAATTTCAGAAGCCTCCCAAGCTCGTGAAGAACCATCAAGCTGCGAAATAGCCGGTTCCTCAGCAACCTCAAGCCAAAACACTCGTCACGTGTCAACTCTCGTGACCATCATACGACTCAAGATCAAGCATCAAACCCTTGAGTGAAATACATCGTCGAAGATAGAATCAGAGGATTACCAAAAATTGTAACCCACACTCAAAATTCTTAATAAATTTTTTTTTAACTCATGTAATGACTGAATTTTATTTCAATAAAACCATGGTATTATTTAGAAGCTTTTCTTCCCACAGCCTTGTGTTTTGTAATATTTCTGTGTTCAATTTTCTGCAAATAGCTATTTGTATTGTGATGATTGGAATAAGTTGAATGAATCAGCTCTACAGGTTCCTGCTTCAGTTGCAAGCACTTTAAATTATGGTTTATAATGGTTTCAGCAGTGCTTAAGATTTTGATAGTCAAAATCCTTTGTTTTGGGTCATCATAAACAAATAATACACTTTACTTTTGACAAATATACATAAGTGTATGTATGAATTTAGTTAAAATTGTATCAATCGAACTCTTGTGAGTTATGCAGTCTGTTTAGTAGTTATGGGATGACATGTTTTTGAAAAATCATGTTTTTTCCTTAGCACTTTCTAGATGTTTGGCTTGACTGAGTTTGTATCATGTTTCTGAATTTTATGCAGTTTCATGTGCACACTTTAGAGGTTATTTCATTATTTTAATTGTTTGCAGTTGAGTGAATAATGTAGTCCAAGTGAGAGAATGTAAGATGTGAATATACATTAATCACCTAGAGCAACTGTATATGATTACTGTGAATGGAAAAATCGAGGTTGCATTAGATTCTTACCCTGTTGTTATAAGGAATTGTATCTATATCCTATTATTTGGGGAACTTAATATACTTATGAATCAAGTAATATATTGATACAAGATAGAGGATATTACTTGAAGTATTAGGATTCGTTAATGGGAAGAATTCTGATATCTTGCCTCTATATATATAAGGTTTGGTCCCTGCGTTCTCTACACACGAGCTTTTAAGGAACTCAGTCCCATTAAGAGTAAACTCGGACATAGAGCAACTGCAGAAGACCAACCTTGCTTCAATGGCTTTCGACTCCTTTACGGCATCAGGTATGTCCCCTATTCTGGTTAATACATATATAGTTAACATGCCTTCAGTCTTGTGTTTGTATACATGTGAATGTGGCATATTAGTGATTATTTAGGTTTGATTCACAAATTTCTCAAAATTGCATTAACCTTGTTACAAAATAATCGATTTAAAACTTTCACACCTTTGTCAGTCCTTAAACTTTAGTTTGTTAAATTAGACATGTAAAGCATGCTTTGAAACTTAATCTTTAGTCTAGGAAGCTTACTTATCCTTATTGAAGAGTGACATCAAACTGTTTTACTTTCAATCTATGTATTCTATCCATTTGATAAGTGCTTTCTTCTTGAATTAAACCCACACATGGTGAAGCTCTAGCTACTGCTCAATTAACAAATGTATGTAGTCTTAAGAGAGAAATATTGTTAGGACTAATGATGTTCTACAATTTTTCATAATAGGATCAAGAACTCAAGTGGCTTGAAGACTGGTTAAGTGGTACTCGCAGAGAGTTTACATCAGAGATTTCAAGTAGGGGGTCTTCAGTGGTTAGAGATTTTCTTGAAAAATATCTTTATATTTTAAGCATATCAATTGCATAGTTTTAAGTGATGACCTGAGAGTGAAGGGAGCTGGATGACTACCTTGGGTTTCGATCCCCTAAACCTCTGGAGGGCTATACGGACTAGAGGATGTCTAACATCCTTTGAGGTGTGGCATCAAGGGCCACTCTCACTGCTTCTTGCTGCCTATTTGTATATTTACTTGAGCAAGTAGGTGGTTGGCATTAGGACCAGTCATCGGTTTTAGAAAAATGGCTAGCCTTTCATGCATGTATTTACCAGAAATTCATATACTAAGTTTTAGTTTTCTGCTACTGTGCAGTATTATGGTTTTATTGGTACTAATTTTTTAGTTGTTTTCAAACCTAGCTAGCGTTACTTCCTACTGAGCATATGTACGTAAATGATGCTCACCCCTGCTTATTTCAGGTACTGTGCAAGAAGTTGGAAAGGAGTAGAACTGAAGTGGTGGCTTTTGGCATTTTGCAGCTTGTCAACTCTTGTCCTTTAAGGTCTTTATCCTGTTTGAAATCCTGATATTCTTTGGTATATTGAGCCTTTATTTTTCTTAAACTTTTGTTTTGGAAAGTTGAACTCAGCTTGTTATAAATATGTTTGGAAGGCTTATTTTGGTATGTATAAACATCTAGATTAGTCTTGTCTAATGAACTACTTCCAATAACTTATTTGGCTTATGTATATATTAGACACCCAAGTTTTGAAGCAAAATTGTGTCCCTTTTATTTTCTAATTCTGAGTTGTTATTTAGTCATGTTGAGTTTATTCCTCCTGTCAAACTGATCATACTTGTTCCTTGCCATTTACTTGGAAACTATCCTTAAAGTGTACTGTTAGAATTCTCAGATTTTAGACTCTTCTTGAAACCATTAGTTGTTAATTATTTTGATTTTGCTGAAGTTATTTTTAAGCTTAATTACTATCCTTTGAATTTTGTTAGCTTTTTTCACCAAAAGTTTTGAGATATCTTTATTCTAACTATTAAGTTGTGTTAACAGGATTTTAGAGTTTTGCGTAAAACAAATACTCAATTTCAATCTTTGGAAATTATTCTATGCATCGACGGTGCAAATGATCCAACACTTATAAAATGATTTCAATTTATAATTAATATTTTTATTAATAACCTAAGAGTGTATTTAATATAATCTAACCATCAATTTATGTCGGTGTACGTGCACGTCGGTACACTGAATCCTCCCCCATCAATCTTTGGGCTTTTTAGCTAGTTTTTTTTTTTTTTTTACAATGCAGAGATTAATAATCAACTAAACTCTAGAGTTCATTTCGTTACTTTTCTCATCCTAATTTTAAAAGCCTTGTGCATCCTAAGAAGTTAAAGTATTATTTTATCAACACTTAAGCTAGGCCTCATCAAAAAGCCCGCGGATCAAGTGGGCCGATGGAGGCCCGCTGGCCCGCAAGGATTTTGGCCCGGCCCGGCCAGTCAAAAAACCCTCAAAAGCCCGCCTTTGTGGGCCGATGGAGGCCCGCAAAAACCCAGCCCGGCCCATAGGCCAGACCCGCCAAAAGCCCGCTAGGCCCGGCCCGTAAAAGCCCACTAGGCCCGGCCCGTAAAAGCCCGCAAAATATTATATATATATGTGTGTGTGTGTGTGTGTTTATATATATATATATGTATGTGTGTGTGTGTGTTATATATATAGATATATCTACATGTGTGTGTGTGTTTATATAGATATATATATATATATATATATATCAATATATCATATATGTGTGTGTGTTTATATATATATATATAGAGATATATATATATATATGTGTGTGTGTGTGTGTGTTTATATATATATATATACATATATATATATATATTAATATATATGTGTGTGTATATAGAGAGAGAGAGATATATATATATATATAGAGAGAGAGAGATATATATATATATATATATGTGTGTGTGTGTGTGTGTGTGTGTGGAAATTTTTATACTATTATACTTCTATATAAAATATGTGCATATATATATATATATATATATTCTACATATCGGTTGACCAATCCGATCGGATTCGAAAATATGGTGAAATTGGCTAAATTTTTTACCACACTCATAATCTATTGTAATAAACTCATCCAACGGTCGGTTTTTCCATTTTCTTTGAATTGATAGGGGTTGCTCTTTGGAGTGTATGATATATAAATATAGGTTTATAAGAGTAATTACGTTTGACCTAGTTGATCGAATTCGAAACGAGAACCAAATTGGCTGAATTTTCTACAACCACCATAAAACATTACAATCTCTCCATCGAGCGGTTGGTTTCTCCGAATTCATTTTCTACTTCATGGTTGCTTTAGAATGAACCTAAACAATTTAAATGCAATGTATAAGTCATACAACTATAGGAATAAAATTGGTATAGACCAATGTGTTTGTAATTAAAATTAATTTTTTTATCTTATATCCACGCACATCCATTGATGGAATATATTCAAATGTGATGTGAAAAAATAAGCACGTTTCGCGGTTGTCACGGCATCGGTCAACCAATAAAACATATAAGTGACTACGGTTGACCAATCCGATCGGATTCGAAAATATGGTGAAATTGGCTAAATTTTTTACCACACTCATAATTTATTGTAATAAACTCATCCAACGGTCGGTTTTTCCATTTTCTTTGAATTGATAGGGGTTGCTCTTTGAAGTGTATGATATATAAATATAGATTTATATGAGTAACTACGTTTGATCTAGTTGATCGAATTCGAAACGATAACCAAATTGGCTGGATTTTCTACAATCACCATAAAACATTACAATCTCTCCATCGAGCGGTTGGTTTCTCCGAATTCATTTTCTACTTCATGGTTGCTTTAGAATGAACCTAAACAATTTAAATGCAATGTATAAGTCATACAACTTTAGGAATAAAATTGGTATAGACCAATGTGTTTGTAATTAAAATTAATTTTTTTTATCTTATGTCCACGCACATCCATTGATGAAATATATACAAACGTGATGTGAAAAAATAAGCACGTTTCGCGGTTGTCACGGCATCGGTCAACCAATAAAACATATAAGTGACTACGGTTGACCAATCCGATCGGATTCGAAAATATGGTGAAATTGGCTAAATTTTTTACCACACTCATAATTTATTGTAATAAACTCATCCAACGGTCGGTTTTTCCATTTTCTTTGAATTGATAGGGGTTGCTCTTTGGAGTGTATGATATATAAATATAGGTTTATAAGAGTAACTACGTTTGACCTAGTTGATCGAATTCGAAACGTGAACCAAATTGGCTGGATTTTCTACAACCACCATGAAACATTACAATCTCTCCATCAAGCGGTTGGTTTCTCCGAATTCATTTTCCAGTTTATGGTTGCTTTAGAATGAACTTAAACAATTTAAGCAATATATAAGTCATATAACTTTAGGAATAAAATTAGTATAGTCCAATGTGTTTGTAATTAAAATTAATTTTGTTTATCTTATGTCCACGCACATCCATCGATGGAATATATACAAACGTGATGTGAAAAAATAAGCACGTTTCGCGGTTGCCACGCCATCGGTCAACCAATAAAACATATAAGTGACTACGGTTGACCAATCCGATGGGATTCAAAAATATGGTGAAATTGGCTAAATTTTTTACCACACTCATAATTTATTGTAATAAACTCATCCAACGGTCGGTTTCTCATTTTCTTTGAATTGTAATATGTAGCTCTTTGGAGTGTATGATGTATAAATATAGATTTATAAAAAGTTAGTGTCTTTAAAAATTTATTTATCAACAAATTAGTATCTATATATAAATATAGATTTTTTTTGGTACAATATAGTTATATAGATTGTTATCTTTGGTTGTATTTGATCATTATCCATTGAATTTTCAAAGCTTGATTAAAAAAAAAAAACTTGTGTCTTTAAATATTTATTTATAAATAAAGCCCGCAAGGCCCGGCCCAAAAAAGCCCTCAAGGCTAAGCCCGGCCCGGCCCGAAAAAGCCCGCAAGGCCCGCTTTATATGGACGGGCTTGGATCCTTTGATTTTTAATAAAGCCCGGCCCGGCCCGACCCGCAATTATGTAAAAATATAGCAAGACCCAGCCCGGCCCGGCCCAAGCCCGCTATGAATGGGCCAGGCCCGGCCCGTTGACGATTCGCAGCGTTGTAACGTCAATCCTTTTGGAGCATTAACTTGCTCACACCAAACACGGCCCGAATCAAGTAATTCCCGTATTCAACACAAACTCATTTTGTCATGGGTAACAAACGGGCCCATATGGATTGTTTTACTAGCTCTCTATCAAATCCACGGGGAATAATGACCAATGAAAAAAACAAAAAGAGAAGAAATGAAAGGAAACGCCATGATTTACGCTCGGATGTTCAGAGTCGTTCCTTCTCTTGACCTCTTGACTCTGTGGTCTCTCTCTCAGTCTCTCTCACACGGCTCTTGAACAAGAATAAATTAAAAGCGATTAAACCCCCCCCTTTTTTTTTTGGGCAATTAAAGCTCAAGGCAAAGGAGAAGTTAGAAATAAAATTTGACAGAAAGCAAAACGAAGAAGCGGCGATGGCGATGGCGGCGAGGTTTTGGTTGTTGAGCCTAACCCTAAGTGTAAGCGTGGTTGGGTTGGTGCGCGGCAACTCGGAATCAGACGCTTTGTACACGCTGAGGAAGAGCTTATCGGATCCCGATAACGTGCTGCAGAGCTGGGATCCCACGCTCGTCAACCCCTGCACTTGGTTCCACATCACCTGCAACCAGGACAATCGCGTTACCCGACTGTACCCTCTTCTTTCCTTTCTCCCTATTTTCATTAGAGTACTATTATGCTTCTGCTTCATGCAATTGCCTTGCTCTTTCTGTTTAAATATATGATATGATGCCTTTCCAGTTCACATCGTTGGCAATTTGGTTCTGCTTAGCTGGTCATGCCCTACAGGGGTTAATCAAGACACGAGGTTAAAAGTAGGAATTTTATGAATACAAGGATAGGAAATGGAAAAGGGATAGAACAACTAGCATCACACCAATAGGGATCTAGGCATTGCACCTAAGGTTAGGTTGCGTCGGACAAACCCAAAGCTTTCAATTTTATTAACTCAAGTATGATGAAGGCCTCTCTCTATATGTAGGGAGGCTAAGTTAATTCTAGAACAGCTGGAATACGTAATAAAATCCTAAAAACTCCAAACAATTGCCCTGTTCTACATTAAGAATGAATCCTATGGAAATCTAGTTGTAAATCCCAATAATAACAGAGGCTGTTAAACTATCCCAAACCACAAAAGATCCAGTAAGGCCCGTCATCGTTTACAGGATGCCAAATCTGGACTTCACCCTCAGGACCCTTTTTACAAGGCGTTGGATAAACCATAGAGGTGAAGCACTTGCGTTCTTTATCAATGATATCATATCGTATCTAGCGGAAGATAATAATCTCAAAATAATTCAACTGATGACAAAGGCAGTTTTCCCATCTTAGCAGTTGATGAGTTAACCTCTTTCAGTGTGTGCATGGGTCCGCTGAAGCTGGGTTTTAGCTTAGCGTATAGTCTCAGTTGAGCACGTTGTTTGTAAATTTCAGTTCAAACCTTTTTCCTTTTTCTTTTACCAAGTTTCCTTTTTATACATTATTGTGTCATTCTAGATTGCAACCAACATCAGCTATATTTGAACTTTAAAGTAGAGAATGAAACAGAAAATAATTTGGCATTGTGTAAAATTAATATCAAATTTAGTAGTTCTTTTGTCTTGTGTGCATACATTAGAATGTGTGATTTTCCCTTGCAATTGAATGTGTGATTTTGATATTTTGGGCAGGGATTTAGGTAATTCAAACCTCTCTGGACATCTGGTACCTGAACTTGGAAAACTTGAGCATCTTCAATATCTGTATGTCTTATCCTTTCCCATTTTGCCTCACTGTATGCTGGGGTTTTGGTAAACTTTGTTGTATATTACTTCCCGCCAATATTTTCATGTTTAACCCTTATATGTGCTTCTTCGATTATGCAGGGAGCTTTACAGAAATAATATTCAGGGAACTATTCCAGCTGAGCTTGGTAACCTGAAGAGCCTCGTTAGCTTGGACTTATATAACAACAACATATCAGGAACAATTCCTCCTTCATTGGGGAAATTGAAATCACTTGTGTTCTTGTAAGTTATGTTTTACCTCTACTATTGGACTGTTCTGGTATTTATCCATCTATCTTCTTGGTCTGGGAATTGGGTGATCGACTTTCTAAGAATTTTACTCTTGCTTCAAAATGGTGGGATAACTTATTTGGGCTCGTGGAGCAAAGGTGCAACAGTGAAAAGTGAATGTTGTAGTGTGCTGCACAGTTTGCAATTTTCCCCCAAGTGTTACTCAGATTAGGACTAATAGTTGGCCTTGTATCATTCAATAACCCACTGGTCATCTGTCTTTCTGTCAACATAATTAGTTTATTAGGACAGTGCTTCATGCTTTTGTCTCATAATTGCTTGGTGTGGCAGACGTCTCAATGACAACAGGTTAAGTGGGCCAATCCCCAGGGATCTCGTTGGTCTTGCAAGCCTCAAAGTTGTGTGAGTGCTTGTTGAACTATTCTCTTAGCGTTCCTTTTTATTCCTGCAGAAGTAATAGTGCTCTTATATTACTATGTTTGGTATAAGTGCCTGACTGTCGTTAAAATTGTCAATCCTTCTAGGGATGTATCGAGCAATGATTTGTGCGGAACAATTCCTACCAGTGGACCATTTGAGCACATTCCTTTGAGCAAGTACGTTCTTTCTGTTATTTGCCATGTTGCTCCTTTATCTAAGTTTACCTCACTATTTGATAAAGAATGGCTTCTCCCATAACAATAACGGATAACCAAGGAATCTCTTTTGTTATATATATTTTTTCCATTATTAGATAATGCTCTCCATTTTGACACCCTAATTATAAGAAAAAGTTGGCTCTGAGTCATTATGAAATATATAAAAGGGAGTTTGGGTTGATTGATATTCCTGTTTCCAAATGGACTTTGCATGTTTTTCATCAGCAATTTTAAATTTAATTTTATGGGTTCCCTTTACAAAGACTTCAAGTTGCCTTATCACTGAGCATATGACAATTGTATATTTTCAAGTTTTATTATGTTGTATGTGAGAGTACATATTTGATGTTACTTGTGGTTTTCTCAAGCATCTTGAATTCACATAGATAGTCTGAAGTGCAAACCCGAAGAAATGAGAAGTAGATACAAATTGATTTAGGATAGTGGTACAACTTTGTTCAGCTGATGTCAGATTGGATTATCCAACACAAAACATGAATTCTAGTTGGATTATAGTAGGGAAAATGGCCCGTACAGTATCCCACCTTTTCGCCATTCTAAATTTTTGTACCTCAAGTTTCAAAACTATCAGAAAGGTACATGAGGTTCTGATCCCGACCCAATTTTAGTATTTGGAGCCGTTAGCTCCCTTATGGCGTCAACCAACTAATATATATTGAAGGATATGTAGGTAATTTCAGTCTAAATTTTTATTTTTCTTTTTCCCTACACTATGGGTATAGCGTTTGGATCCAAATCTCATCTGGGCACCCATCTCCCCTTTCTTCACAAAATTACAGAGGGAGGAATGAGATGCTTGGTTCAAAATCGGTTTGTTCAGCTCATTGACACTGAGAAATTCCCCTTTGTTCATCACCATCTTCACTCAAACCAGAAATTTTTTAATGCAAAACCCAATAAAAATTTCAATTTTTATTCTTTTCCATCTTCATGCAAACCCAAAAACCCCCACCGTGTAGAGAGCCCAGATTGATTCCAAAACGCCTTCCAAACCGCCACCACTTATATGAAGCCCAGATTGATTCCATCCAATTTGAAGGAGAGAGAGGGTACATCCCAGACCAGCGGCGCCCCTCATTGGCTGCCTCCTCCTCCGCCGCCCCGACCTGCACCCTCCGACATCCCAGACCACAGGCTTCTTCTTCAAGCTACCCTTTGCCCAGGCTCTGAGACCAAAGTCACCACCCCGCGCTCGACGTTAACGACCGAGACCCAGAACCGTCACCTCCTTGTTCAATCCGGTCGTCCTCGTCGCCGCTGACGGAGATTGACTTTCTGAAGATGCTGCAACCAAATCTGGTGGTTGGAGGGCTTACTCGTTGCTGGATTTCAGCAAGAAGGTGCGAGTGGAAAAGAGTTGGTGAAGATGAGGAGATTGGGATTAGATGGAAAAGAGATGGTGAAGATGGAATTTGATAGGAGGAGGAGGAGGAGGAGTTTGAAGTTTACTGAATTTTGGGGCGAGTGGAAAAGAGATGGTGAAGATGAGGAGATTGGGAGCCAATTCGGGTGTTGAAGACGAGATTGAAAGAGTTTGAGACGCTTGAATATCTGGGTGGGTTTAAGAACAGTGAGTTTGTGGAGAAAGTCAAGTCCAGCTTCTTGTTTCCTTCAAATCTTTGTAGCAATTGAATTTCCCATCCTTGGATTTTATCTCAATCCATATTTTTTTCTTTTGCCTATCTGGATTGAGCAAGGATCTAATATCAAATTAGGAAGACTTCGGTATTAATTGATTCACCCATATGATTTTGCAAGAAGTGTTTTTCACCCTGAAAATCAATCCAAAGTGCAAAAAGAACTGAAAAGAGAGAGAGTAAACGAAGAACAGTAGGGAAAAAGAAAAAAAAATAGAAAAAGATGTTTAGAAAAAGAAAAATGAATTAAAATTGAAGAAATGAAAATACCCTTCAAAAAATGCCAACTGGGAGCCTCCGGAACGGAGCTAACTGCTCCAGATACGATTATTCGGTTGGGGTCAGAACCTCAGATACCTTTCTGATAGTTTTGAAACTTGAGGTACGAAAATTTAGAATGGCAAATAGGGTGGCTACTGTACGGGCCATTTTCCTATTATAATATGATGTGATTATCAGATAACAAATGTTTAAAATAAAATTTTTGTAAATAATTTATTATTGGCCAGTCTATCAAGTTTGAAAAAGGTTCCAGGAAATGGAAAAACTACAAAATCTTATAATTATTGTTAAAAAAATAAATATGTTATAATGGGAAGTATACTATTGTATGCTTGGTGAATCTGTTGTTAATAATAAGGGGGTATGGGCAAATATCTTGATAAATATAAGAGTTCGAATTGTCAAGCACAAATATTTATTAGGGATGCAAGCATTGCCAAATTGTCTGGACTATCTTATGAAATAAAGTTCAAAAGGATAAAGTGCTTTATACCTTATTTAGTCATGGTGAGAATGGTGAATCAGATATTTGGGGGTAGAATTTTTCACTTCAGATGGGACTGAGATGTGTCGTTGTGTAAATTTGTTTCCAGCTAAAAGAACTTGTGGCTTTACATTGAAATCTCAGTTTTGTTTCCAAATATTGCAGCTTTGAGAACAACCATCGACTTGAAGGTCCGGAGTTGTTGGGGCTTGCAAGCTACGACACCAACTGCTCGTGAGAGAGGATGGAATCTTGACTCTGCTTTGAATTAGATACTGTACGGTTTCATGGATCGGTTCAAGTTCAATCCCTCATATAAAAAGTATTTGTAAATTTTATAATACTAATGGCATTGGCGTTATGATGGTACCTGTAATTCTCTCGCTGTGCGTTTGGTATAATGTGTCGAATACACTATTTAGTAGCAGTTAAAGTTTTAGTTACAGCGCACGTCCTTGATTTGTTTTCTTAGATCATACTTACTGTTACAAGGATCTCTGAATTTGAAAAAACCACAGCCCACAGGTTCTATGAATATTGAGCTGTCATCTTTCTATTTTGCTTCCCCTGTGCGATATGGATGTTACTATATAATATTGTAATGGTTCTCCCACTTTTTAAATTTCTGGATAAAATAACCTAATATAGTAGGCGAAGTCCTCAGATGAAACTGTGAAACTCAGTTGTGGTTGAGGCGTTGAAACAAACATAATGTTGTCCAACTTGTAACTCCGTAGTAGTTGTTGCACCAGCCTTTCATTCGTGCTGTGCATTCGGGTGATGGAGCTGAACAGATCGGCCTTAAAATGGATGCTCATTGTTCCATACGCATCTCTCCCATGAGCTAACATGTACAAGACTACAATCAGTTCCTCCAAATATGAGACTTGTTTAGTTCATGTTTTTTGTTTTTGTTTTGGGTACAAAGATTTGTTTAGTTTAGAATAAATGAATATTGGAAATGCCTGGCTCACCCAAACATAAATCGGAAGAAGCCAAAGAATATAACAGATAAACATCAGTTCTATAGCAACCCGTCTTGGTTCTTATCACATGCTTGACCCCCTAAATGCATAAAAATATAGATTCACTTTGTCAAACAAGTGTCATTGCCCGGTAAAGAAAACCGAAATAACAGGGGAAAAGGGGAAAAAAAGAGACACCACATTGAAAGATAAAACTGCAAACGGACAACTTCAGCAATGGTGTAGTAAATCCATAATAAAATACTGCAACAGAACTTGGCTTCAGTTATGGAACTACAAATGGTGGCAGATTGACAAGTTCTGGTCAGAATGGAAGTGACGACAAACACCATGGTGCAGTTCCCACTTTGCTAGTATCCAGCCTGACATCTCTCCTGCACCATACTTAGAAATGAGTAACTTGCTCAAGCTTACGAGCCAGGAAAAATTTGCAGCGTCCTTTACCATTTGATTCTATTTCTTCAATCTTTCTCTTTGATGTTGTGACACCAAAACTACTTAATTTCAGTTGCCGCTTTCCATTAGAGCTGCTAGAACCATCGTCATCCATTGATTCCCATAAGACTTCAGCAATGTCTTTAAAATATGGAGTACATGTGCCCCAGCTAAAACGTACCAATGTTGGGAATCCAAATACCGAGTGTTTGTGATGTTGCAACCAGGCCTTGGTATCGGGATCTCCAGGATATCCAGAACCAAAGTTTTTGTGCAGATCTTCAGCTGTTTCATCAAGCACCCACTCTCTTAAGGCTCTGTCCCTTGTGACTTTTGCAGCTATGCTTGCTCCACTAACAACTGGGTAAAGACTATCAGCCTTCTTTGCAACCACAAAATTAACTCCAGGAAATCTCTCAGACAGTT
The DNA here is from genome assembly GCF_002994745.2 of Rosa chinensis. NCBI lineage: Eukaryota > Viridiplantae > Streptophyta > Magnoliopsida > Rosales > Rosaceae > Rosa > Rosa chinensis. Next base: position 48,060,906 of record NC_037092.1, read on the forward strand.
TAGTTCTATACTTTTCAGTATCTCCCACTGTATCCACGTAGACCTCAGTTAGAAGAACCCCCATGTTAAGCACCTTAGTGACAAGGCCAATTGCAGAGTCATGTGATATCTCATTAAGGTTTATCTTATTCTTCTTTAGCATTTTAGCCGAAAGCTCTCTCGGATCTATGATATCGACAGCCCACCCAATTGATTCATCAGCCTTTAGATTCGCAAATAATTCCTCCCTCTTCTCTTCTTTTAGTGTCTTTGAATCCGCAAAGTTCAAAGAGGAGAGAGTCTTCTCATATGAGCGAGCACAGTATAAGCATCCATACACCATTGGCCCTAGAACAGGGCCTCGGCCGGCTTCATCGATGCCCATGATACAAGGCTCTGACGCCCATTGGGGAAGTGTAGTGTCAGATCCCATTTTACAGCAGCTCTCAACTCTTTCTTTCGAGTCTCAGGCCTTCATGTTTCCTGAAAATATATTAACCATGAGCATTTGTTAGTCTCAATGCCTAAAAAAACAACTTTTCCAAAATTTTATTTGAAATCAGAACTTAGAACTAATAGTCTGCATTATATAATTATTTTTGTAGAAAAATTATGTAAAACTAAATGACAACAAAACAATGTATAGACATGAATCACAAGATAGTTAAGTAGTACTGCAATGCAGAAACTACTTTTGAAATAAAGTCATGAAAGAAAAAATAATTGCATACGAACAACGGCTGGTTTAAGAGTTAAGAACTCAGGCAGGCATTAACTTACTGATACTTTCCTACATAAATAAAAGCTCCCCCAATAAGAACAAGAGAATTCATTATTAACGAGATGGATACTCTCTTTGAAGAGTCCTTTTGGCTTGGGAATGTACTGATGACTGACTCTTATAAACGTCAGGAAGTAAAAGTCCAGCAACTCAGCAGACAAAAACAATTACCCAAACAAGAAGAGTAAGAGAAAATACAGACCACAATTTCCAAATTTCAAATTTAATCAAACCCGATTATGATCAGCATTTGGCAGTGATTGATAGGTGGTGTAAGATTTTACTTTCCAAGAGAGCATGGGCATGTAGAGTGAAGTCTGAAGGTACTGAGCACAAGTCAAAACCCCATGTAAATCCCAGACCCAAGAATTCAATGCTACACAAAATCCCTTGTCCATCTCAATCAAAATACATAGAGACCCAGAAATATATATATCTGATATTGGTGATAGTAGTCTCTAGGCAACCAAATTATAAAATGGTAAAAACCCACAAGATTATTAAACCCTACAGAACTCTCAGATTATTAAACCCTACTCTTAACAAAAATAAAAAGCACAAGCTTAAAATGGTAAAAGAATCTCAGAAATCAAATTAAAACCAAGCCCCAAGAAAGCATCGATTGATTCTAACTTACCATATATCGAATTTCGAATTAGCAAAAAGAAGTATAGACAGGAATATAGTCGTTACTCACAGAGGAGAGGGGAGGAGGAGCTCTGAAAGCGAAGTAGAGAAACAGACGGAAACTGGGTGGACGCAAAACCTAAGCCTTTATTTTTTTCCCTTTCTGCATTTTTTGCGCGCTTTTCTTTTTCAATCCCGCCCAATGCTCGATCAAAGGTCCGTACATATGCCCTTTGCGTTGAAGATCTTAGGCCTTCTCCAACCCACGGGGAGAAAGGGCTGAAAGGCAAAAAAAATAATCCAAATAGTGTCCAACCCATGAGAGGGAGCTAAAGGGCCAAATTTGAGGGGCAAAGGGCAACCCACACGGGCAAAAATAGCCCTTTAGTTAGCCTTTTAGCCCTATAAAGAAATGGATCAGAAAGCTACAATGACCCTCGTTTAGGGTCAGTTTGACCAATGCATGACGTCAGAAACTTGTAATGTAGCCGTTGGGTTATTTTATTTTATTATTTTTTATTTTTACATATAGTTTAAAAAAATTTACACTATAAATACGTATCAACTTAACCTTATTTTTCACATCATCCTTCTACTACCATATGTCATATTTTCAATATTTATTTTATTCATGACCTATGCCACATACATGAAATCGTATAAGAAACTACAACATTGCTTGTGAAGCAACACATGGAATTTGAAAAGTACAATCAGAAAAATATTTTTTATCATAAAAATGATTTCAATTACTATTAATGTTTAAGACTTGAGCGGTAGCCCAAGTCTTTGTTAATACGGGTTCGATGGGCGGACCGATACTTGCAGTGTTCTCAGAGCTTCCGCTACCTGTCGAGTTAAATACAAAGCGGCGTAAGAGTGAGACCGCACTGGGCGGTCTTCTATTCTCCGATGCCTAAGTTAGTCAATGTATTTACATTAACAGAATAAAAGTAGGTAAGTTGTGAATGCGTAATTAATGAGGAGATGTGAGAGAACCTTTTATAGGCGGGGAAGAGGTCGAGCTCTTCCATGTTTTCGATGTGGGACTGATGTGCTTCAGTTCCCAGCTTCTGGAGCTTGTGATGCTATCTTGGCGTGGCGCGTGGTGGCGCATTAGCGGTGATCTGGGGGTGAGCCGGGGCTCATGCGGCAGCCTGCTTGGCTGTGTTTCCGTAGGTCATACAATTGGTGGTAGTTGGTACCGCTAGCGGTATCATGAGCGTGGCTCATTATAGCTAATTATGCTTGCAAATGCTTATGTAAGTACAAGTCCCCCAGTCAAGGAAGGCAATCTTGGTTGGGGAGTTGCCTAGCGGTTCGAAGCGTTACTTCCTCTAGACTTTCAAAAGCATAATTAGCGTCAGTTCATTGTCAACCATGGACTTACTGAGCAAACGATTTGTACCCTTTCGGGTGGGCCCTTGCTAGGCCCCCCAAGGAGTCCCCCACTCCCTGGCTAAGATAGACCTTTGTTTGGTTGGTATATTGTTTGTGAGGGGAGCTGCACTGAGTAGAAGGTGTTGGGTAGCGAGCCCAATCTTTTGTACCCTAGTGGCAGGGTCAACCTGCCTGATCAGGGTTGTCGTAGACTGTTGACGTGTCCTCATGTCCCCGAGGGACGTAGCCTGACTGTAACGCCGCGTGGCGGTCGTCGTCAGGAACAGGCGTTGCCTCGGGAATAGCCTTTGGCGGAAATCCCTCAGCTGATAGGAAGCGGAAAGCGGTGTCGCGGGGACCTGCTTGGTGGTAGACCAGTGAGCGGTGTTGCGTTCAGCGGAAATTGCCTTACAAGATGAAGGGAGAAGTTCCGCTGACGGTGTGGCGCTTAGCGGAGACTTCCGTTTGCAAGATGAATTAAGAAGTTCAGCTAGTGGTGTGGCGCTTAGCGGAAGTCTCCGCTTGCAAGATGAAGGGAGAGGTTCCGCTAGTGGTGTGGCGCTTAGCGGAGACTTCCGCTTGCCAAATGACACCAAAAGTTCCGCTAGCGGTGTGGCGCTTAGCGGAGACTTCCGCTTGCAAGATGAAGGGAGAGGTTCCGCTAGCGGCGTGGCACTTAGCAGAGACTTCCGCTTGCCAGATGAAGGGAGAAGTTCCGCTAGCGGCGTGGCACTTAGAGGAGACTTCCGCTTGCAAAGATGAAGGGAGAAGTTCCACTAGCGGTGTGGCGCTTAGCGGAGACTTCTGCTTGTAAGATGAACGTAGAAGTTCCGCTAGCGGTGTGGCGCTTAGCGGAGACTTCTGCTTGCAAGATGAAGGTAGAAGTTCCGCTAGCGGTGTGGCGCTTAGTGGAGACTTCCATTTGCAAGATGACGGAAGAAGTTCCGCTAGCGGCATGGCGCTTAGCGGAGATTTCTGCTTGCAAGATGAAGGGAGAAGTTCCGCTAGCGGTGTGGCACTTAGCGGAGACTTCCGAGGATTGGTGACCTTTGATGGTTACTTATGCTAGATGCTTCGTCTGACGACACATGTGGCCAACATGTATTAAGATAGTGTATGGAATAACGTCCCTGTAGCACGCCCGCGTCTTCGCCATTAGTGCGAGTAATTATTGATTTTGTAATTGAGGCGACCCCTCGGTTAATCCTAAGAGTAAGTGCGATCATGGGGCACGTGTATGGCTGTCGTGCGATGTCGTTTTTCAGCGAACGGCCTGGATTGGTTTGATGTTGACATAAAAGAGAGGGAAACCACAGTAGTTTTGGCATCTTCTTCACTGCAAACTCTGAGTCGTCATGTTCAAGCTTTGTTTCTGAGAGCCGAGAATAAGATTCTGCAATTTCATGAAGTTATCAATCTTTGGAGGACGAAGACCCTCTGAAGCGGAGATGAGCACCCTTAAGCGTATCAAAGTTCCCATCTTTGAGGTGGGTAATCCGAATCTCGTCCTTGCTTTATTTGGTTTTTGTTTTTGTTTTTGTTTTTTTGTTTTTGTATTTAGGGCGAGTTCTGTTATTTCCCAATGTGTTTGAGGGTCTAGAATGGGTTCTGGGGATGGGTGTGACTGTTTGATAGGGGGTTAGGGTTTATGGATTAGCAAAATTGTCGAATCTGTCTTTTGGATATATATGCGCTGTGTTCTTGTTTTGGCGCTTTCTGGGTTTGATGTTCTTGGCTAAAATATGACATAGGGGTAGTTTAGATAGGTTTTGGAACTAACTAACCTTGGTTTTAAGGTTTACGATGGCTAGCGTCTTAGAGATCTTGAGCAGTGAGGATTTTGGGTCTGACGTGTCGCTCAGCGTGGCAGATAGGATGTTCGTTGACTAGTTGCATCCGTCTGCCCCTGTAGGAACCTCACTGTTCGAACCGCTAGACATCGAGTCGCTGCAGACCATACTTTGGGAAGTTGCAATGGGTCGTGTCGGTCATCCAAAAAGTTCAAGGGCAAGGAAGGACGTTGCGCTCTCAAAAGGCGTAAGGAGAGGCTAGCAAGCAATAGCGGCCTAGCGGTTCCGCTGGTGAGGGTGAGCCTGGCGGGGAAGAGGTAGAGTCAGTCTGGGTTTTCCGCCATGGCACTGGTGTTGACGAGGCTGGAGGACCGATGACGGCAGCTGCCGTCAATCGTGTGAAGTGGGTCTTCCGTCTACCTGGTGTGGTTAAATTGCGTCCGCCCGCTGCTGATGAGAGGGCCTCCGTTTTTCCATGGGGGTGTGCTGCCGTTCATGAAGCCATCTTCCGCAAGGGGGTCACCTTTCCGTTACTCCCCAACCTTCAGATCCTGGTATGCGAGTTTGACCTTGCCTTTGGGCAAATTTGCCCTAACATGTGGCTGTTGCTACTAACGCTAAACTCTCTGTGGCGTCTATCTGGGTGTGAAGGGCCGATTGTGGCTGAGGTACTTCATTTCTACGAGCTTGTCTACATGAGGTGATAAGGGTGTAGCGGACAAGTGAACCTCACTCGCCGACAGGGGGCACACAAGTTGCTGGAGAATCTGAAAGATTCAATGTCTCCCTGGCGGGCAACCTTTTGCGTGGTGACCTCGGGGTGGGAGTATGATGCCGGAGCAAATGATGGGGTGCCGACGTATAGGATTAAGTCAGAGTTTTAGCCAATCTGAGGTTGTCGATAGTCACCGCTGGCCCAAGTTGGCGGATATTGCTTGTATGACATGCCAGTAGTGTATATATTTTTTTTCTAATCGTTCTTGGTTTTTTTTTTAGGTAGCGGGTCTTCGTTTTAATTTGACGCTCGAAGAGCAGTGTCGCGTGGTGAGGATAAAAGGCTGCTGGCAGAACCACAACCTGCTCTATCTTGGCTTGCTCACCGGGTGGGAGTTGTTGGTCGACCTGAGGCTGACACGCAACATTGGTAAGTCACTCCCGCCGGCTAGTCTGTTGTGTGTTTTTTTTTTTTTCAAAGCTAACTAGTGATATGGTTGTTCAGATTCACCGTCGGGAAACAAAGCCAATCGGGAGGCTTTTGATAAACCTATGGACGGCGCCGAGCTTGCGAATTTTTTGGAAGACATGTACGCTGTCGGGCTGGCCAAGCAGCAAACCACCGTTGATCCGTAGACTCTAGCAGTGAGTCTGTCAGAGACTCCGGTGGTTCTACCAATGCCCCACCATTCACACCTTCCCCCCGCTGGCCTGCCGGAGGGGCCGCTTAGAGGTGGCTCCGAGCAAGGGGCCTTCGGAGGGAGCCAAGCTACTGGCGCTCCAGCCCGGACCAAGAAGGTTGTCACCCAGCGGCAAGGGTCGCAGACAGAAAAAATGGTGCCGCAGAGAGAGCCCGTTACCATTGCTGGTCTGGAACCGCAGGCGTCGCTGAGGTCTGTTGCTGCTGGTGCTACATGGGTGGTTCTGCAAAGGAAGCAGTGGCAGAGTGACTACGAGGAGGAGGAGGAAGCAGATGATGTGGAGTCCATTGGGGCCCGCCAACAGAAGAGAGCCAACTAAGCCTCACAGACGGTGGCTATGGCTTGGGCGGTGCCGTAGGGCGGTCTAGATTCCTTTTCGTCATATGCGGAGTTTCTGATTGACTATGAGCCGGAGTTCCTGTTCCATCTCTGAGAAAGGCTCGGGTTCGGCGGGCTGGATAGGACCGTGCGTACGACAGTTGTCCAACAATCGGCCTTCAGCTCGGCCTTCAGGCATCTGTCAGTGGGGCTTCATGAGTTATTTTTGGCGGTGTCACGCCAACCTGAAGTTGAGTGGCAACTGAAGGAGGAAATCGAAGGTCTCTAGAGGGAGCTGCAGGAGACCAAGGATAAGCTGGCGGATGTGGAGTGGCGCCTGACTAATGCAGAGTGTGACGCTATGGATGCCCGAGGCAAGCTGAATGTGGCCATTGAGCTGGACCTCGAGCGGAACGACCACATCTCCAAACTAGAGCAGGATATAGCTTTGTTGAAGGATCAAGTGGCGGCAAAGGCCAAGAAAGTTGAGATTCTTCAGAGGAAGTTTGCCGCCAAATCTGCGGAGGTGAAAAGATTAGAGGGCGAGGTTGCCCGGCTGGAGGCTGAGAAGAGCCACTCTGAGGCTGCCGCCATGGAGGCGTTCAAACAATCTGCTAAGTACAAGCGAGCCATGATGGAGGAGGCGAAGGCTGGTGCTGCCGCCAATTTGGACATGCTGAAGCAGAAGGGCGCCGTCAATTGGGTGAAAGCGTCCCAACCCGCCGGGTCATCTGGTCAATGGGAGCCTGCGAATAGCGTGGTTCCTACGCCAGCAGAGGGTGCCCGCTCAGGTAGTGGAGAGAGTAGTGAGCGTCCGGTGGGCGATTCTCAGTGGACTCTACCTCCTACCCAATCTGAAGTTTGCCGTGCTGACTTCATGGTCGCCCATACTGGAGCAGATGGCATCATGGTGACGCAAAGCCCCACTGCTCCTGGATCTGACCAGATGAGCAGCATGGGCGCCCAACAACCGCCGATAAGCAATGAAGAGGTTGCCGCTGCTCCCATGTTATGTTACTTTTGTAATGCCGCTGAGGCTTCTATATTTTTGTAATGTGACTACTTTTGGGCTGGGACTCCCGACCCTGAATATATGAAGAAATTTGCTTTTGAAATATTCGAAGTGTGAGATTCCTTTCGGTGACTGTTGTTTTACCGCTAGAGTTTTGACTTGTGCTTTTACTAATCAACGAAACATTAAAGGAATTAAAATTGTTCCAAGTGCGTGATGTAGCGGATGTGGTCCGCCGAATATTGTTGGCGTTGCCAGTTAACTCTTGTGCTTGGACTTAGAGACAATGGTTTGAATAATTCCTCGTTTCATTGATAGCTGATAGGTCAGCGTTTACAAAAGCGGGGTTGTACCAGGTGGGTAGCTTCCCTTAGCTAAATATTGAACAAAAATTTAGCTAAGTCAAGATGCTCTTAGGTAGCGGCATGACTATTTGTAGTAATACCGAAGGTGCTCAGTATTCCAAGAGTGGGTCGTTGTGATGCCATCCTTGTCCATTAAGTAGAAGGTGTTGGGGCTAACGACTTCTACTATTTTGTACTGTCTTTCCCAAGTTGGGCGGAGTGCTGTTGGCGGTGGAATGACTTCCTTCTTTACCCAGTCCCCCAGTTGGAGGTTGCGGGCTTTGAATCTAGCATTGTAGAAACGTGATACCCACTGCTTGTTTTGCAGTTTGTGCAAATGGGCCTTGTGGTGTCCTTCTTCGAGGAGATCCTTGTCGAGGTTGACACCTTCGTTGTAGGTCTCGGAGCAGTAGCCCTCGACCCTAGCGGTAGTTTGAGTGACCTCAATAGGTAGGACGGCCGTAGTTCCGAACATCATGCAGAATGGTGTTTCACCAGTGGCGGAAGATGGGGTGGTTCTGATGGCCCAAAGCACTTCCAGGAGTTTCTCCGCCCATAAACTCTTGGCATAGTCGAGCTTCTTTTTTAGCAGCTTCTTGATTATCTTGTGTTAACGTTAGAACCAAAGGCTCTAGTTAGCTTTAGAGAGAGGGAGAGAGAGAGCATGACACAAGAAGTATAGTGGTTCGTCTCCCGCCTTAGCAGGAGACTACGTCCACTTGAAAGCTTAACTAGTGTGCTTAGGCCTTGCGGCCCAAGAGGATTACAAGAGATGTAATGGGATGATGAGTAAGTGGGAATGAGTCTCCTTTTATAGGGGAGGGAGGCTCCTTCCTTTACATGTTTTCCAATGTGGGATGCTAAAACCACTATTCTAGTGTAGAAATACCTATTATGGAGGCAACTTGGCAAGGCCGAGAATGTGGCTTCCCGGCGAGATATTGGCCGCTTCCGAATACCGTGGAGTAGCTTGGACATCGGGCTACAAGATGCAAGTCGTGGTTGGGCCCCACCATGACTAGTGGCCCCCCCCAAGAGGGTGTTACTTATGCTTGGTGACATAGAAAATAGCCTTGCTAGTAGAGGTATCTACATCTTGTTTGCTGCTTCGACTTGGCCGTTGGTTTGGGACTGAGCAACAGATGCAAAAGTCATCTTGGTGCCAAGATTAGCGGTGAAAGATATGAGTTCCTTGTTGTTGACCTGTGTGCTGTTGTTTGTGATGATTGTGTGGAGGATGCCTTAGAGGCAATAGATGTTCTTCCAGAGGAAGTGAGTTACCTTGGCGGTAGTTATGGCCTTCAGTGGTTCTGCCTCTATCCATTTACTGTTGTAGTCGATGGTGACGATGATGTATTTGAATTGGCCCTTGGTGGTTGGGCATTTCCCAAGCAAGTCCAGGCCCCACGTGGAGTGGATCCATGGGCCAATGATGATCGACAGGGGCTCCGTCGGGGCGTGGGGGAGGTCAGCATGTTGTCGACACTTGTGGCAGGATCTAGAGACCTTCCTGGCGTCATCGCCGAGAGTGGGCCAGCAGTAGCCCTGTCGCATTGTGCGATTGACTAGAGACTTGGCGCCTGAGTGGTTAGCGTGTATCATGGCAAGAACAATCTTTCCCTCATCTGTGTTCAGGCACCGGAGGTTGAGATGGGTGAACCCTTGGCGGTAAAGCTTGCCATTCTAGATGTTATAGCGGGTTGCTCTTCGCTTAAGTTGCCTTGCCTCGATCTTGTCAGTGGGCAGTGTTCCATTGCGCTTGTACTCTACGATTTCATCCATCCAGCTGGGATTGACCTCAATATTGAAGATTTCTGCCAGGGTTTTGGTGATGCTTGGCTTGTCAAGGCACTCCACCCTTGTGTCTGCTGGACTTTGGTTTGGTTGGGCGGTTGTTAGCCTTGCTAGTGAATCAGCCTTGGCGTTCTTTTCCCTGGGAATATGTGTGATGGTGTGAAATTTGATTTTTTGAGTAGTGTCTTGACGTACCTCAAGTATGCCGCTAACTGCTGGTCCTCGACCTGGAAGCTGTCATTAACCTGGTTAACGACTAGTTAAGAGTTATTGAATATGTTGACACTGTTAACTCCTGAGTCGATGGAGAAGAGTAAGTCGGCAATGAGCGCTTCATACTCCGCCATGTTGTTTGAGGCTTTGAAATTGAAATTTAACCCGCATTCCGCGTTTAGTCCCCCTGGTCCCGTCAAGATAACTCCGGCGCCGCAGGCCTTAGCCCATGCGGAGCCATCTACATGGAGGTTCCAGTTTGACTGCTGTTACCATTTTTGTGCTGGCTTCTTGCGTCCCTAAGTTGGGTTCATCCTGATGCTTGGTGAGCTTAGCGATGAAATTTGCCACTGCCTGGCCTTTCATGGCGGTCCTTGGCTTGTAGTCGATGTTGAACTCGCTGAGCTCTATGGCCCACTTACTGAGGCGCCCATAGTGCTCAGGGTTTTACATTACCTGCTTCAGCGGTTGGTTTGTTAAGACACGAATGGTGTGGGCCTGAAAGTATTAGCGGAGGCGTCTAGCGGAGACAATGAGTGTGAGAGCGAGCTGCTCTAGGGGGGTGATTGAGCTAATATTTTCTATGTTTTTAGTGTCATTTTTTCTACATTTTACTTAGTTATTCTCTTAACAATATCATTTTGTAACTTACGTTGTTGTAATTAGGTACATTTGAGCTCTAAACGCAGGAAATGAGCTAAGAAGAGCTAGAAAAGAAGGAAATGAAGGCAAGGAGGAAATGTGGCACAAAAATGAGAAAGAAATGGAGAAATGAAGTTTTCCTAGTTCTACCAGGAAAAGGAATTACAGTTGAAGTAGGAATCCTAATGAAACTAGGAAAGAGCTCGGAAAAATGGTGTTCGGAAATGAGAAATGAGAAATGACAGAGTCCTAGTTGGACGAGGAAACCTGATGACACTAGGAGTCCTGGTGAGCCTAGGAGATGTTGTGGCTTCAAGATAACTCAAGATAGCTCAAGAATGTTCTAGAATGCACAAGGAATTTCGGCAACAAAGGAATGGGCTTTGAAATTGTCCAATTGAGAAGCCTGGCCCAAAGATTGAAGCATGTGACTTGCACATGAGTCTCTAGATCCTTACAGGAAGTCTTGAGGAGTCCATGGTCCATTCTAATTGCTTTTTGCCGTGAGAAATACAAGGAAAATTCAAGAAGATTTCGGCAAATACATTAAGGGATTATTTTCGGATTTCTTCGGAATTTTTGGAGAGAAAATTGAGGAAGAAATATTGAATTATTACTCTATATACAAGGAAGCCGAAATATGGACTAAATACATGGAGAATTCGGCCAAGACTAAGGTGACTTGTTCTCTAATCCAAATGGAATTTTCTTATTGGTTGAATAATGTCACAAGAGAGAATTCCTAGGAAACCCTAACCCTAGGCCGTGCACTATATAAAGAAGGGATGTATTAACTTCAAAATCATCATGAAACCTTGAATCAAAATTGCAATAACTCCCTTTATTCTCTCAAAGGTTCAGCCTCTCCAAGTGTTCAAGATTTTGAAGCCGTGAAACAAGTTCTTCCTCTATTCTCCATCCTTGCAGTCCACCACCTTTGAAGATCTGCTTGCGTTCTTGAAGCTCCTTTAAAAGTGTAACCATGAACCCTAGAACTTTGTTTTCGGTTTTGCTATCTTGTAACTTAAAAATAGCGTTCTTTGTTTTTGGATTTCTTGGATGTTGCGATTTTATGTTAGATTAAAGTAAATGTTTTGATGTTTAGTTTCCAATAGCCTTGAAGCATGAATTCATTTTAGGATTTTCAGATTTATAGTTTTCGAAATCTCTATATGTTCTTGAATGTTTGTTGGTTTTGATCTTCAATCCCACCTATTATGTTTTCGATTTCTTTAGTGGCCACTTTAGGTTTCGAATTGCATGATTGAATCCATAATAAGATGCTATCTTCCTAGGTCTTGTTAGTTAAAGTGGAAAACCTATAATTACTTAGGTAAATCAACAAAGAGAATTGCATGCTTGATTAGCGTTCTAACTTGTGTGTTTTTCTTAAATCAATCAAACTTTCAACGTGTTTCTTACGTTAATTGTGTATTGTTAATGGATTGATCACTCACTAGCTTTGCATGATTAATAAGGTTAATTATGGTGCGTTCATCTAGTTAATTTAAATAAGGAAAGTAATAAGAACTTATGCATGCACGCGTTCATGGTTTGTTCTTGATTGATTTCGTTCAAGTTGATGTTTTGATTCGAAAATTATAATTTGTAGTCTTGAATTCATGTTAAAGGTTGTTAACTTCATCAATGCATCTCATCCGTCCATCTCATCTTGATTCTTGGTTGATTGGTCATTGTAATTAGTTAGTTAGATAATTAGATTAGTTAATAAACAACTTTCGAAAATCCCCTTTAATTCTTGGGTTATTATCACAAATGGTACCTGAACTTATCATCTATTTTATCGATGGTACCTGAACTTCAATTTTGATCACAACCAGTACCTGAACTTTTCGATTTCATTTTAAATGGTACCTAAGGCCACCTTCGATCACTATTCCAGCCAAAGAAGCCAAATCTAAAAAAAAAAAAAAAAACAAGTTCAAAGCAAGTCTATTACCAAAAAATCATCACTATATATGATCGACCCTCGAAATCATCAAAAATCATAACTATGATCGCCTCCCATGCCGTTTTTAGTCGGAATAGTGATCAAATGTGGCTCTAGGTACCATTTAAAATGAAATCGAAAAGTTCGGGTACTGGTTGTGATCAAAATTGAAGTTCAGGTACCATCGATAAAATAGAGGATAAGTTCAGGTACCATTTGTGATAGTAACCCTTAATTCTTTATTTGATGCTTTAATGACAGAAGCACCATCAATCCCCGGATAGAACGATCCCTACTTGCTATATATTAACAATTGTCAACAGGGTTAATTTTGAGAACTCATTTCGAGTTCATCAGGGGGTATATCTTGTCTCCGCACCATTCATGCCCCTTGCTGGCGTAGAATACGGGGAGCTCCTTTTGACCCTCTCGTCATACAATGGCGCAGCTTACCGCTGATGGGGATTGATAGGAGCATTTTAATGCAACATTTTAATAATTATTTCCTTATATTTTACTTAGTTATTTCCTTAAATAATTAAATTTTAATATAATTTTTATTTTCTAGGTACGTTGGAATAAATGGAGCTGAAATGAAGAAATGGAGTTTTCCTGGTCCGACTAGAAATCCCAGTCAACGCAGGAATCCTGATGAGGCTAGGAAACCTGAAGGCATTAGGAGACCACATGATGACGTGGGAGATATTATGGGGAATTAAAGCTGATTTTTCCATGGGAAATTATGGAGTTAATGTCAAAAATCAAGAGATGATCAAGGATAATGATGCCATGGAGAGATTTAAGGGAGAAAAAGTCCAAAACAAGTCCAGATTCATTCCTATTTTCACTCAAGAGTATTTTGGCAGAAAATTAAGAGAAAAATCAGATTAAATCTTGGGAAAATCAGCAATAATATATTTGGAAAGATTATGGATTTATTTTGGAGCTTTTTGATTGGTTGAGTGACATGGCAGAGCTGACATGGCATTCTGTGATTGGTCGAAGCTGTGTGGCATGTTTGGATAGTTATTTGAGGAGATAAATCAGAAAATAATCATGCAATTAATTCAAAAATAATCTCCCTAAATCAAGGTGTTAAATTGGAGGTTTCTTATTGATTGGATGACATAGCAGAGCTGACGTGGCGTTCTCTGATTGGCTAATGCTATGTGGATAAATCTTGAAGACTTGGAGACTAAGTTGCCATCCTCCTATAAATAGGAGCATTTTCTACACACCATCACACAACAACACCACCACAACAAACACCTCTTCATTTAGAAAATTCTCTCCATCCTCTAAAGCAAGCCACGGATTTCAAGCAAGGCCGAAGGGAGAAGTAGGAGCCGTGACCTATTCCTCCACCATCCACCATTGAAGACTTGCTTTCAAGCTTCAAGGATCACAATGAAAATCATCCATCCTCATCTTCCATCCACGGTGTAATTCGACCTCTACTTTGTAACCTTTGCTTTGAATTTCGTTGGTTTTGTTTTAGTTGACATTCATGATTGAACAAAGTTATTATTTCTGGAATTTTTATGATTAAATGAGTTCGACTCTTATATTGTAATTCGAGAGTTGCTTATGTGAGTTTGTTTAATTAAATTTGCTTTATAGATATCTTTTGTATTTTAATCTTATGTGGTTCGAAACACTTAGGGTTTTGATATGAATGGTGCTAGGTTTAAGAACATGAAATCAACTTTTTGTTTTGTGTAACTTGAATCGAAGTAGTAAAGGTTTTGGATAAAAATCGAATTTAATTAAAGAGGATTGCAATTAGGTGGACTTTTTCATACTAAGTTGCACACTTGAGTTGATAGCCTTTCTTTGTTCTTAATGCGTTAAACATGTCATGATTGACTAGCTTTCTAGGGCTTGATTACATGTTTGATAGGATTAATCTTTGTGCTTTCACTTAGGTTAATTAGCACTGAAAAGTAAAAAATGGGAAATTATTTGCTTTCAAATATTTCACATGATCAACTCCTTTCTCATGACTTAGATGAACAATATTAGGATTTAATCGAATTTGATCATAGTTTCGGTTTTGATCTTTGTTCTCTCATTCCACCCGTGTATATATGTTTTTACATTTTCTTTATTTTATTTATTTTAGTTTTTAATTTAATAATCCTAAAACCCCATTTTGTGTTCATTTGTATATATTTTTATTCTTTGTTTTATTTTTGTAAATAACACTTTTTACTTTTATTAATTTTTTTTTGCAATTACAGGTGTACCCTCAATCCCCGGAATAGAACGATCCCTGATAGGAGCATAAAATGCGACGTTTATAATGTTTAAACCCTATATTTTGCTAAGTTATTTCCTTTATCTTGATCAATTTAACTTAGTTAGTGTTTTTCAGGTGTAAATGGAGTCTCAAAGTCCAAAAGTGGCTAAGGAAGGCACAAGTGGCGCAGAAATGGAAAGAAATGAAGAAATGGAAGTTCTCCCAGTTTGACTAGGAAAAGGAATCCTAGTTGGAGTAGGAATCAGAAGCTGACTTGGATTCAGGCTCTTAAGTCGCAGAAATTAGAAGTTCTACTTGGACAGGGAAACCCAATTCTACTCAAATATGGAATCCTTGTGTGACAAGGAGTCCCTGTTGGATAAGGATTACTCAAGAAGGTTCCGGAAGAGTGTGGAAGCATCTCGGAAAAGGAAGCAGTATTCAACTAGGAAACCTACTTGCATATGGAGTTCTACTCATACTAGGAGAGCTATGGAACGTTCATGGAGCATCTAGAAGTCTCAAGAAGGTCATATGCCGTGCACAAGGAAGAGGAAGCAACAAGGAATTCGAATTACAAAGCAATGTGGAAATTGGACTTCTTGTTGAGTAAGGATTGGAATTTCGTGAGATTCTTGAGGGTTCTTGAAGGTTCTTGACGTTTCTATTTCAGAATAGGCGTGGAAGGCATGTGAGAGGCATGTGATGTGAAGGAAAACCGAATTGGACTCAACTTGTGCATTAAAAGTCAAATCCATTACAGATTCGGAAATCTGCCTGTGCAGATCAGTCAACTTCAACGGAGTGTCATAAATCTCTCAGAGCTCAGAAAATTATGATCTTTATATGGTTGGAAAGCTACGGATGTCTAGTTTCCAAAGCTTTTTACGGCTCATCAATAGCTATTTTCTAGAGAAAGTTATGGCCGTTTTAGTGGACTGAGGTCAATCCTGCCGGAAATCTGTTTCGTGAGAAAGAAGTCCTTAATCAACATAAACTAAGAGAAACCAAGTAGAAACGAATTGGGAGTGCCTTGAGACGTTCTCCTATATATACCTTGTGTATTAGACGTTTCAAGGTTCAGAATTTTCTCCACAATTTCGTATTCTCACTTGTTCTCTCTAGTTTTCAGGTTTTCGCAATCTTCAAGGAGCAAGGCCGTAACCATCCATCTTCCTAGCCGTGATCAACACTTGTGCATCATCTTGGATCTGCTTTGGACCTTGGGACGTGATCAAGGGTTGTTCACACCATCATCTTCTCATGTATTCTTACGGTTTTGGCTTTCTTGTAGTTAGAATTTCTGCTTTGTAATTTCTGTTGTTTAAACCGAAACTATGATGTGACAAACTGATTTTTGGATGCAATTTAGATGGTTCTTTTCATGATTGATGTGTTTATGTGTTCTTGATCTTGCTTAGTTGCCGAAATTAAAGAATAATAATCTGGTTTTATGCTTCATTACATGTTAATGATTTTCTAAGTTTGACAAACAATTAGGATGACTTGCATGTAACTTGCTAGTAATTAGGGTTGATGCTTTGTGAACCTTAATTCGAAATAAGTAGTAAAGGCTTGCTTTGAGTCGAAATCAGATTATGCATGTGATGATAAGTTTTGACTTGCTTTGAGTGCTTGGATTTGCATGTTCATCAATTCTTTCTTGAACTTAATGATTTGAAAACGAATTTTCAACGTATGTGTGTATTCGGGTTTTCAAAATAAATTGACTTAGTGCTTTGCTATTTCGGTTCACATAAGAAAGAAAGTTAAAAGGGACATTGGTTGCTTTGATCTTTGTGTCTTGATTGATGGTGTTCTTGGCAATTAATAAAGATTAAGGGATGCATGAATATGTTGTTCATGAATTGTTCTTGATGAATTGTTTTCCAAAAACCCTTCTTTTCCCACCTTTGTAAATAAAACGATTCTTGTTCTTTGTTTATTTTCGTAAAATTCATAGTTTAATCTTCAAAAACCCCCTATCTTTACTTTTTCTTGTTTGTGTAAATAAATAAAATTAACTTAGATTTTTAGGTAGCATGTTAACCTAGTTAAATAAAAATAAAATAAAAAAATAAATGTTTTTAATTTCGTGAATAGTGTCTCCGTGAATAGTAAATATGTGTTAGTGTTTTCTAGGAATTAATTTGGTGGTTTTTAGGCTTTTGTCTTGTGTTTTTTAGGTGTTCCTAAATTTTAGGGATGCTTTGGTGTTTTTTAGGAAAAGTAGTTAGAGTTAGTTTTGACTTAGGATTTCTTGTTTAACTTGGTCAATAATTTGTTTTCTTGTAGATTAAGTAATTCTAATTAGATAATAACTAGTAATCCTTGTTGTATATGGATTCCCAATGTGATATGGACTTGTAAATTGTGTATAAATAGGAGTAGGATTTCTAAACCTTTTCTAACTTGTTTTCTCTCTTATTTTCGTCCATGCCTATATATATACTTGTATATTTTTGTTATTCTCTCATTCTTTGTTTTCTAATTTGTGTGAATGTAAGATTGCTCTCTAACTCTTTGTTGTTTCTTTTGTTGTTCGAAATTTATGCATGTTTGTACTTGTAAATTTGTAATTTTCGTAGAATTGTATATTCTATTCTTTAATTTGTTTCTCACATGTTAGCACCCTCAATCCCCGGCTTGAACGATCCCTGCTTATTCTATACTAACAACTACATTTTTCAGGGTTTAAATTGGCGAATGCTTTTGCACGTATCAATCCCTATTTACTATATACTAACGATGACATTTCAGGGTTAAATTATGCGCTTGCTTTTAGTGTATCAATTTTTGGATACTGCCAAGCAGACATACAGTACCTCCCCTGGTACATGAATGGAAAGAAGTGGGACTGATGCCAAGTATTCCTTCAAGCTCTGGAATGCAGCCTCATAATCTGGTGTCCAGTCAATTACCTTCTTGTGGGTCCTCTTCAGAACTTTGAAAAATGGGAGGCACCTGTTAGTGAGTCTGGAGATGAACCGAGAGAGGGCGGTTAGTTTGCCCTGGAGGCTCTGAACGTGCACCTTCCATTCTGGAGCCTTCATGTTGAGGATGGCCTGCACCTTGTCAGGATTAGCCTCTATGCCCCGTTCGCTGACGATGTAGCCCAGAAATTTGCTGGCAGTGATGCCAAAGAAACATTTTTCTAGGTTGAGGAGCATGCCATAAGCCAAGAGAATGGCGAATATGATTATGAGGTTTGCCACATGTCCGCTGGGCTTGATGCTTTTGACTAACATGTCGTCCACATATACCTCTATTATCCTACCAAGATGTTCCGTGAACATGGCGTTCATCAACTGTTGATAGGTTGCGCCGGCGTTCTTCAAACCGAAAGGCATGACATTGTAGCAGTATAGGCCCTTGTCGGTAGTGAAGGTGGTGCATTCCTGGTCGCAGGGGTGCATCTTGATCTGATTATAGCTAGAGAAGGCATCCATCATGCTGAGCAGTTCGTGTCCAGCTGTTGCATCGACCAGTTGATCAATGTGGGGTAGCGGGAAGCTGTCCTTTGGGCATGCCTTGTTAAGACCCTTGAAGTCGACACACATTTGCCACTTTCCACTAGGCTTCTTAACCATGACCAAGTTGGAGATCCATTGGGGTAATTAACTTGGCGGATGAACCCAATGTTATGAAGTTTGGCTACCTCTTCCCCTATTGCACGATATCTCTCTTCATCAAAGGCCCTTCGCCGCTGCTTGACAGGATAGAAGGATGGTTTTATGCTCAACTTGTGTGTGATAATCTTAGGGGAGATGCCCGGCATATCAGCGTAGGACCATGCAAAGACGGTGGTGTTGTCAAGTAGAAACTGGGTGAGTTCAGCCGCTATCTCTGGGGCTAGCTAAGCGCCGATGAGGACTATCTGCTCATGGTGTTCGTTGGAGATGTTGATAAACTTCAAGGATGTTTCTGGGTTGACAGGCTCCTTTTTGACATACTTCTCCTCGTCATCCCTAGGATCCTCGAAAATACTTTCCGACGGTCCCATGTTGCCAGCTACTGACTTCCTTTCACACATCCCGTCCCATTGGGTGTGGTGATTATATTCATTTATATGCGTGTAATTATATATTTGGTTACTAATCTCACTTGTGGAAACTCATAGGCATATATTTTTCTCACATTGAGCTATGGATCGGTGGAGCTATGGATGGGATGATCCTAGGGGATATGAGCAACAAAGTTATAATGGTGAAGGCTATCAAGAGTGGAATCCCTATGCCAAGAGTCCTATGCCTTATTACAACCAACCTTGTGCTTTATGTAATTCTCCGTGGCACTCACCTTTTGAATAATGCTCTTTGAGATTTGAGTACCCGAATTTTATGTGAGAGTATGAGTATAAGATGGGCATGTATCAAGAGACATTTGTACCCAAGGCATATCCACAAGAGCAAGCTTTTGAGCCTCGGAAGCCATCACTTGAAGAACAACTAGCTCAATTGGAAGCCTCTAATGCTCAATTGCAAGCCTCTCAAGCTCAATGTCTAGCTTCCCAAGCCCGATTGCATGCTAAATTGCAAGCCTTCAATGCTCAATTGAAAGCTTCTCAAGAAATGACTTCACATTCCAATGAGCAACTTGAGCCTAGTTTTGCACAAGAGCCACCCTTCACCATTTCTCATGAGCAAGAGTCTTTCTTTGACCAAGTGGAGCCTTCTTTAAGAGGAGTGCATTATGAGCATCATGAGCAAGAATTGCCTATTCAAGATCGAGAGAGTGATGTTCATGTACAAGAAAGTGTGCTTGGTTATGGAAATTTTGAAGCAAGTGGGTTGAGAGACTACACTTCGGAGGAACCGGTGCAATATTGGAAATCTAATCTTCACAATGAAGAAGAGAAATATGAAGATGATTCTGAAGAAGAGAATAGCTTGTTTAGTGAGGAGGAGGCGGAGCTTGAAGAGCTACACCATGATCCCTTAATCCTTGAGGCTGATATTCCCAAGGAGGAAGAGAGTCCTTTAATGCATTGTAATGATAAAGAAGTTGAAGGTTTTCTCTCCTCCCACATCCAAGGAGATCCATCATGAGCTTCCCAAGGTAGAGAGTAGAACATTGAGCACTTATGTTCTTAATGAGAAAATTGAGATTAAAGTACTTTTACCTCTCAATCCACCATTAAGTGGTCAATGCTTCTACAATGAGGTGATGGACTGGAAAGGAAGTGGAACTTTCACTCACTATTTCCCATCACTCTTAAGAGTTTCTACCACCTATTGTTCCTAAGAGCATTATTTCTACATCACTTGAGAAGGAGAATGCAAGGTTGGCTTTCTAGAAGAAAAATTGCGAAGAAGAGGAAGATTAAGAAGCTCCACTTTTGGTCACCAATTGCAATATTCATGGATAGCTCTTGGTCTTTCCTCTATGACATGTCAAGGAGTCCCTTAGCCCCAAACAATAGGGTGGTCGCACTTGAGAAGTATCCACCTTGACAAAGTTCATGTTTTATGGACCGGCAATGAAGTCCTTAAACAAAGCGCTCGCTAGGGAGGCAACCCTAGCACATCATCGGTAGTATTTCTTTCTTTCGTAGTTTATTCTTGTTGTAATAAAGCTTATGAGGCATTTTGGGAGGATGGGAGGTGTTCAGAGTTGGAAGTGTGAAGGAGAATGAATTATGCAGTGGGCAGTTTCTGTTCAGAAGTTCAGTTGATTTTGGGTGACTATAGCTTCCAATATACATGCTATTTTGAGTTGAAATTTTCTGGGCTATTCTCCTGTATGTCTACTTTCTTGTGCCAAATTTTCAGCCTTGTTGAGTGTCTGGAACTTCAGTTATTCAATGGTTAATGCATGGAGGTCAGAACAGAGACAACTTCTGTATGGTGACTTTGGGAAGCGACATCTACTGCATCCCAAGCAATTTGGAGCTAAAATTTTTCAGAGATGTGTCTTCACATGTTCTCTCTATACAACAGAAACAGTTTTTAAATTGAACCTTCCTAGCTTTATATTTTGAGTTCCAAGTGACAGAGGTCAGAAACTGCAGAACACAACAGTGAGTTTGGAGGCCAACGATTTTTGACTAAGAATTAATTTTCCAGTGAAATTTTAATAGAAGGTATCTTGATGAGTCTACTTTAATTTTCAGTTGGTCTCACTCTCTTTGCACCTCTGGAGCCCAACTTATTGCAGTTTTGGTGACTGAGGGTCAGCAGCAGACCTCATTACAAGTTGGCAACTTTGACCAGTGTTGGTTTTCATCTCTGTTAGAGATAGGTGGCTCACTTTATATGGATAGAAAGCTCTTTGAGTCTACTTTCCAATTCAGGGGGTCTCACGTACTTATCACTTTCTAATTTTGAGATATGGGCATTAAAATACAGAAAGGTCATTGTTGGAAGTTTTCTGCACTCACTAGTTTTGTTCACTCGGGTTGGTTGGACTTCTTTGCACTTCATTTCATCCTTGGAGGGTAATCTGTGGGTAGTCATGAGGTGTGTTGGAGGTGGCAAACCCTATTAGCTTAATGGAGGATCTTTGTCTTTATTTTTTTGGTGGCCTATTGGTGACGCGTTGCTCTTTGTACACTATATATTTCTCAATGGAGTCGATCTTTCATGAGCACCTAGAGCTAACTTGGAGCATACTTTAAGGAAGTCAAGGCCTTGTTCCTTGAGGTTGGTGTCTCATATTTGTCTTCCCCGAAGGTCGTGAGTAATGGAGGCTCAACAAAGGGGGTTTTCCGTATCTTTTCTCCACATTTAGATTTTATTTTCATACTTAATTCTTGTGCCTTCGCCCGGACTTCACTCTCATGCCTAAATCCAACATGGATTTAGCTTTCGAGCTCACTTGACAACATTGAGGACAATGTTGGTTTTAAGTGTGGGGTGAGGGCTTGGGTGCCCTATAAAAAAAAATATTAGCTTTTTGTAATTAGAATTGGTTAATGCCTTTTCCAACCCCAATGATGAGCCATGGACTTAACTTGTTATGATTGTGGATAGATTAAGCATGATCTTGGATTTTGAGTTTGTTTTGTGATTAAGTGTATATGTGATCTATGCTTTACTATATGTGTGCACACACTACTACAAAAAGGTCATCAGACGACGGTGAATTTGTGTTGTGTGATGACCAAGCTCACCGTGGTCTAAGTGAGTGTTGTGTGATTGAAAAATCAGACAACGGTGATTTCACCGTTGTGTGATAATAGTTTGCTAAACAGAAATACCTATTTCCGTTGTGTGAGTTCTGCGCAGCATGTGCCTGGCATGGCATGCGCGGCGATGCCTCGGCACATTCAGACAACAGAAGATGAAATTTTGCCATTGTCTGAGATTCATAACACACAACAGGTATGACTTATTCTTTGTTGTCTAAGATTCATAACACACAATGGATATAACTCATTCTTTGTTGTCTGAGATTCATAACACACAACTGATATAACTCATTATTTGTTGTCTGAGAAACAGACAACGGATATAACTTAATATTTGTTGTCTGAGGTAAGTAACACACAACTGAAGTAAAATTATCTCCCTTGTCTGTTGATTACTCAGACAACAGTGATCATTTTATTTCTGTTGTGTGTTATGAATCTCACACAACAGAATTTTGTTTTCTTTTGTTGTTGGTTGTTAGTTCACACAACAACTATATTTGGTTATCCGTTGTGTGAATACTGTAATCAATTGGGTACCAACTAGTGACTGTTGTAGGAGAAGCCTCAATTTTGAACTCTTTTACATTCATACAACACATTGTTTTGTATTGTGTTGTATGACTAAACCTTGAACAACAAGAAGAATATCAATATAAATGTTTGTCCAGAATAATGCTCAATATATTACCATATAAACAATACTCTAATCCATATATATCATTCAAGAACCATTATTCAAGCATCAATACATTCAAGTAACAAGATAATGCACCAAACAAGAGCATTCTTAGCTAGCTACACATGAATAAAAAAACTAAGCTTCTAGTATTGAATGCCTATCTCAGCTTTAAATTTTGCAGCTTCTTGTTTGTACCGTTTAGACCTGGAGATAGTGCCAGAAATGAGCAATCAATTAAGATATGAGAGTATCAATCCGTCTTGATCTACAAGGGAACTCATCACCTGTCAACATACAAGGGAAAAAGTACAATTGGAGGTGAACATATGATATTTGTGGGTAAACCAAGGATTGGTGAAAAATGAATTTAAGAATTTGCCTTGAATTTGGATTTTATCTTAACTTCATCAAGATATCAGCGGTAATACGCCATGTGTCTTGACGACATACCAAAAGGAGATGACGTTTGGGCAGGATTTTTGGGTTTCTTTTTCTCCTGCTTGGTTTCAGCACGAAGCCAGGACTCGACAACAGACTGACTGAACTCTTCAACTCTTCAACCTCCAATAACTTCTGAGCTCTCTTTAGCTCACCATCTTGGATGTAAGCTAAATGGGTTGCCCGTGTTTCGAAGCCATCAAAGATATGAGTTGCGTATACAATTGTAGCTCCTCTCTATATGAAACGCAGGATGAATCATAATTAAGATGGGTCCAATTAAGAGAGATAGATATGAGTCGTGCTAATTGACCAGAAAACAAAAGTTTTTGTTATCAAATGACTTGTGTCATTTGCCCCATTCAAAGCTCTTCCAGATCTCATATATGGAGTGTGTATATGTGTTATAACTTTAACAAAAAGAGATCAATGATACAAAGCCATACCTGCTCACATTCTTCCTTGAAGAAATCTAATAAGTCCATCCTAGCAACAACATCCAAGTCGACTGTTACCTCATCAAGCAACAGAACTTGGAAGAAAATGAGAATGCTTCCACTTTTTAATATGCCAAAAGAAAATCTACCACATTTTAGCCTACCAGAGTCCAAAGACAAAATTATAAAGTCAATAGGTGGAGATTCTATAATGTGCAGGATGTACCCCAAGCGTGGAATGAAACATGCAGCACTCATATAATTCTATACCATACACAATTATCATTAGAAAGATGCAAAATGAAGTTAAAATTTAAAATCATCGTAGGATCTTCTTAAGAGTGCAGGGCGTTTCATTTTTTTGTTACAAACCCATATATATGAGATCCTATGATACCTTGAAAGGATAAAGAAGTCCCATGCAGATTTGCACTCGGCGTCGCTGCCCATCAGATACTTTATGCATTCGCCACTTGAGATCTATATCAAGCAGCTCAATCAACTTTTCTCTCCTAACCGGATCAGTTCCTTCCACTGCCACAATTTAATTTCAACAATATTTGTGATGAGAAAGATCTAATATATCCTATTCAATGACACAAACATGACAAAAAGGTAGCAACACGAATAAACACTCCAAAAATCGCACAGTAAATATTATTAAATACAGTATGCTCTGACTTTACTTTTCTTCCTGATTAAACTGGGATAATGTAGCATGCTAGATAAAATAACCCACCTCCAAATATCATATGTTCAGCAGAGTAAAGGCATAGTGTTTTACTGATGTCCAACAATTTATCATTAAGTGAACTAAGAGGGAAGCAGAAGAAGAAACCTTTCCGGTGTGGGATTGGTAAAAAGAGTCAACTTTGGACTGGGGAGTGATGCCTTTAATGATAGGAAACCTCTTCTCCTTCACTACTCTCCCTTTTACGACTGCTTTAGCTTTGCTCTCTTCAGGCTTCAAACAGTAATATGGCATGTGATTATGCACCCCCCTCATAGCTCTACATTCATCTTCTACATGGAATCTTAGGCCTGAATCCACACCCAACTTGGATGCCAAGGGCAGTTGCAGCAGTTGCAAGCATCATATTTCTGCATTAAAAAAAAAACATGGCAGATCAATAAAACATATAATGAGATCTTGAGGATTGGTAAAAGAGGCAGACTAGATAACTATCAGATACTCTATCAAAGTACGTACAGCATATCTGAACATATTACATTGAGCTTCTAACAATTTATAAACACTCACTCACACATACAGATTACACTTCCAAATTTTCCTTAATACTTGCAATATTATCTGCATGATGTGGCAAAGAAAATCAAAATTGGATGTAGTACAGATTTTAATATTCAAAAAAGGTCTCTTTACCATGGATATCATGCCAAATGGTGTTCTCTAAGTTTTTGTCCTTTGAATATGGATTCTTCAAAGCTCAGTTGCAGTTCATACCTGAAACATAAAAGAATGACGACATCATTTGAAGGTTATAGTAATAGCATACTTTTGTAAACATGCAAAATAATATCGAATTCTAC
Source organism: Rosa chinensis (assembly GCF_002994745.2). NCBI lineage: Eukaryota > Viridiplantae > Streptophyta > Magnoliopsida > Rosales > Rosaceae > Rosa > Rosa chinensis. The sequence continues at coordinate 48,085,628 of NC_037092.1, forward strand.
TTTGTTAAGGCAAAAAACGACATGTATTGACAGGTACAGAACCATTTAATAGTAACATCACAGCTAGACAATTACCGAATGCCAAGGCCATGATTTCTTGAGTTAAGGAATTGAAGCTCATGCCTCCTGATTCACCCCTTCCCCCAAAGTACGCATCAAAAACGTCAAAAGGATCCACCTAAATAATAGTGATCATTCATCAGAGTGCGGTTAACACGATTAGTGCATTCAGTAAAAAAAAAAAAAAAACTAAAGAACTACTACTGTGTATACATGTTTGTGCATATATAGAAACGAATAAGGAAGCATTGATGCATCATGCAATATACTCGTTGTTCTCAAAATTTTAACATAAACAGATGGCGCACTTTAACTCATCAAGATAGTACTCAATCTTTGTTTATAATGAATTTCTTTTAGCAAATAATCAGAAAATAGTCCCAAGTCTTTCAAAATATTTTCTTTTAGCAAAAACAATAGTAGTGGGTGTAGAGAGAGAGAGAGAGAGAGTAGAGATGGAGATGGAGATGAGAGACGATATATAGATAATAAAGCACAAAAACAAAAGTGAATTAGATATGATGGATCTTGCACTACTATTGTTTTATCCTCCCCAAAAAGAATCTGCCAAAAGTGAATAAATAGCAATGCCCACAAATTTTTATTTATTCTTTATCAATCAATCAATCCAATTGACAGAAGAAAAAAAACACATTTTATAAAAGGTGGCTATATCTTTTTGTGTCATGGAGGCGCTTGTGGATGTTAATGGTGAACTCCCTGGTGATTATAACATTCTAGCAAACAATCCCTTGCCATTATAACATGGTAAACACAGAGAAACACTTTTAATGTTATTATTTTTATTTTTAGCTTATTGCAACATGCTAAAACTATGATTGGGGCTACGCAAACCAACCCCAGAACACAAAACCATATAAGCAAATGTGCCAAAACCATATACCATTTGTAACCCAAAAACACACGTTTACTGTGTCCAATGATTTTACTTGGTACACGATTTGCTCCAGAGAAGTGTTGGACTACAGCATGCAAGTCATCGGCCTCTATACGATAGGGACCATACTGAAAGGTACCTTCACTTTCCTGAAAACAGAAATACCACAGCTAAATCAGCACCAAGATATTTGAGCATGCATTAATGTACTGAAATTCATCATAAAACATGTTAAACTTAAATACCAAGGTCCACAGCCTTGCCCATTTCCAGCAAAGTCAAAAAGGAAGGAACTAATTCCTTCATTTTCCAATGCAACAACAATATGTGCAAAACTAGTCGTTTCCTGGAATCAAAAGAGAGGCTATAAATCTGATTATGAAGCCTACCCGACATTATAGTTTTCATATGAATTAGGTACTCAACTATGAATTAGATATCTAACCAATCAAAATTCCAAAGCTATTTTCTAAATCTATGAAGCCCCCCAATAGTTGCACTCAAATCTGCATATTATATGAAGGATTACAAAGTCAAACACAAAACTAAATTGCACAATCTATATGACCAAAATGACGATACCTTGATATATGGTTATGAACAAAACAACTACCTCTTTTCCTGATTTCAACAATGTTGCTCATTATGAACTAAAGAAAAAGTTGAGGGATTTTGACTTACAATCTTGATAGGATGTTGCCAGCATGCTAAACAAGGTTGTACAAATCAATGATCGAAATGCCATGCCTGCTCTCATCCTTGAAGAACATTTCCAGCTTCCTCAACTCATTGAACACTCGCATATCTGTCAAAATCGAGTCATGGTGAGGATACAACTAATACAGCCAGACCAGGGGGAAATGCATTAATCATGATCAAAACAGTTGGCTGAAGATAAGAGAATATAGTCAACCAAGGCTCTTCAGAATCATTGTAGAGAACTCAGAACATACGTTTAGGAAAATTGCTTACCAAGTTAGTAATTAGATTCAGCCAAGTCTAGAATGCAACCACGAGGCTTATCAAGGGGTCTTCCAACCACCAATATATAATTCAAACTAGTCCATATTACAACAATGTCTCATTAATATATACAATTGCAACAGAAGAATCAACAAAAAAAAAAATCACATAGAGAAACATTTGAATTCAAATAGAAAAAATCCAGTCACAAATCTTCAAAGACACAAGACCCAGTTCACAAATGGTACGAAGATATAACAGAATATTAAACAAAAAGATAAATCCCTAGAAATCCTTTCTGATGAAGTCTCAATTCAGAAAATTTCCTCAACTTACAACAAAGTGTACCCACACTTATCACTCCTTATTACGATACCAAAACAAAAGAAAAGAGTATTCATACTTCTGTCAAACAAACAAACAGACATAAATCAAAATAAATAAAGAAATAAAGCTTCAGACTCATGTGTTGGTGCATACCTCAGCTTCGCATAACAAATGATTTCTCAGCTTCCTCTATATGGTCCTGCTACAAAAATCAATGAATAACCAAAAAATTCAAAATCTAAAAAAATCCCCAATTCTCAAATCCAACCACAAAATCAAATCTCCAAGCTTGCTTACCAAAAACAAACCTATAATCCAGGATATCGAAATTGAATCGTAATTTGCTCGGCTCGAAGCCCATACCACAGCGGCTAACTCTGGGATCTCTGTCCAGCAAATTGAGGTCTAGTGACACGGTCACCGGCTCGTATGGGCTATCCAAGGTGGTCGGAATTCAGGGCTGTCCAAGGTGGTCGGAAATCCACTCGTGAACAGAATAGAGGAGTGAGGGAGAGAGCCTCGAGATTCGGAGCTCGAAGAGCATCTGAGCCGAGTATTTGAGAGCGTGTCTGAGATTGTTCGCGTCCTGATAAAAATTGAAATCAAAATTAGCTCTTCAGAGATTGAGGAATTTTATGAGTCTAATAGAAATAGGATTAGGAAATGGAATTGAAACCTTGAGAGAGGAAGGCTCAGCTAAGAGAATAACCGGTGAAAGAGAGAAGGAAACGATGGATTGATGGAGGTGAAGGACTTGAAATTGAAGGGACTGATGACAAATTGAAGCGAGATGGTCTTTAGTTTGCCGAACCCAAACCACCGCCAATCTCTTCAGCACAATTTGGGGATTCAGCAAAAAACCATAATCCCAATTTTTCAGAGAGAAAAAGTGAATTAGGGGCACCGCAAACATTTTAGGCAGAGGAGGATGGTGAAGGAAAACAATCTAAATCTAATTGAGAGAGAGAGAGGGTCGAGAGGGTTCAAAAACTGAGAGGTCGAGATGTTTTCTGTCGAGAGAGAGGGTCGAGAGGCTAGCTAGGTTTTGTTTTCTTTCCTTTCCCTTTTGGACACGATGTGGCATGGCAATTAAACCTAGCAAAAAATTCAAAGTTATTCACACAACAGAAACCTCACCTACCGTTGTCTGAGTGCAGCACTAAAAATCAAAATGTGAAATCATGGAGGGAAACATGGCGCTTTCAGCATTTTAGCTCAAAATGTTGCCGCCCAGTTCCATCTTCACACAACAGAAAATCTTAAACCTGTTGTACAATTACAACAGCTTGCACTAGGCTTATCTAGGGGAAGACATTCAAGCAAGCTTCCACAAACTTTGATGCCTAGTTTTTCAATCACACAACGGAAATAGTAAAACCCGTTGTCCTAGTAGCCCAACCTTCAGTGTTTCAAGAGCCAACCAAGACTCCAAAGTGGAGGGAAATCTGCCCCTAAATTTTTTAAGACTCAGACGACAGACATTACTTCATTTCCATTGTGCAATGTAGTTTTGATAAAAAAGTTTTCACTTTGTTGGCATTCACACAACATAATATAACAAACACCGTTGTGCAATAAAGTTTACTTAAACACACAACAGATGATTTCTGTTCCGTTGTGTGATTAGTGTTGTGTGATTAACTTTTTGTAGTAGTGATAGCCTATGGTTAGGTTGGTTCATCATAATTAGATGAGCATATATATTATTTAATTAACTTGCGTGCCCTTATTTGTGAGCTTTTGTGCCTATATCTATAGTGTATGCATCGTTCATTCACTTATTCTTTCATGTGTGTACAATTTCATGACATTGTGTATCTAGAACTTGCTTGAGACCTCTCGAGGCTACTTTTAGCTTATGACGGGATACAAAGGATTGAGGCATTAGGACTGTATACCACCATGACCAAAGAAGTATGTGCCCAAAAATATTTACCACTGGATTGCCACTTTGAGCCTATTTATATAGTTACCCTTTTTGTTCATTGACACCACAAATCCCTACCTAGCCTAAACACTTTTATCCCACCCTTCCATGGTAGTTGGTGAAGCGATTCGAGAGAATGACTTTATGTTTGAGTGCTTCAAAAGAAAAGAAAAGAAAGTCAAAAGTGTGAGGTTACAAAAGAATAAGTGTGGGGGTGAGTGATATTGTTTAGAAAAGGAGAAATTTTAAATACACACCCCAAACTACTTAATACACATCCCTATTATTTTATATTTCAAATCAGATTTTATAGGTAGATTAAATGACCAAAATAGACATCTATATATTAGAAGAAAAATAATAATAATCATATCTTCCTTATATGATTCTATAATTATAAACACAATAAATTTCTATACATGCATCCTCATTTAAAACAAGAATAAAGTTAGAAACCATCTAATTTAAATTTTCCTTAAATAAATTGTAATTAAATGGGGTGAGAAACCATATCATTTAGAATTTCAAAATCAATGGCATTAAATGTTTTTAAAACAAATCGCTTTACTCCCACTTTTAGTTTTTTTTTTCTAAAAGTTATGATTAGTCAATTTATTCTCTAATATAAAAAATCACAGGTATAAAACTTTGTAATTGTTAATTTGTTTGACCATCCAATGACAATTTCGCAGTTCTGACATTGTGGAGAAACTACTGATACAGTCTTGGTTGAATGTTCGACTCAAAATTTTATACTTGATCAATATGGTGTTTGGTGGATGAGAACTTAAATAATTCAAAACCTATTTCTAAGCATCTATTTGAAGGAACCAATAATAATTCCTTATGGGATTCTCAACAACTAACACAAGTAATTAATATGGTCAATTATAAAATCCTAATATGTTAATATATACTAATCAAATTAAATAGTAGCTTAATGTAGTTAAATAATACTGTATTTCATGGCTTTTTAGGTTAAGGATATTTTAGGTAATTTGGGTTGTGTATTTAATAAAATATTAGAATGAGTAATTAAATAGTAGGTGTATTGAGTAAGGAGTGTGTATTAAGTAATTAGGGGTGTGTATTTAAAACTTCTCTTAGAAAAGAAAGTTTCGAAGAAAACAAAAAAGAGTTGTTTGAAAGGAAAAAAAAGAAAAAAAAAGAAAAGAAAGTAGAAGAAAATCCAAAAATAGAAAGAAAGTAAAGTATTGTATATAGTGTAGTGTGGGTTGTACATTGGGTTTAGAGTAAGTGTATTAGCATTCGAAAACAAAAGTCATATATCTCTAGAAGAGAGAGTTGCTTCACCGATTTTCTTGGACTTTGTATTTCCTTATCCTTCATTTCTATTAGCCAATTTCCCTTAGCCCCATTACAACCAAATAAAAGACCTCTTGATCTTAAATGTTGTGGGTTACCTGGCAGAGATGAGATCGAAGAGCAAGCATATGGCGGCGCGTGTTGTGAAATTGCTTTTGAGTGAAATACATGTAACCCTAAATACTTGAGCGATAATATTTTGTGAACCTTTGTGAGTTTAGTAGGTTATATCGGGTTTTCTATGTGCCTATTTGATTATGGTGGATTGATTTGACACATGGGCAACACATGCATATACTTGAGCATTTCTCACATGTGCATCTTAATTGCCTTAGAAATTCATAAATCCTATGTTGTGCTTTGTCGACCTCATGATCATAAACATAATTAGTTCTCTGAGGGTTAAAGTTGGAAAGGCTAATACCACGTTTTCTTTATGTTTAAGCATAAATGTTTGTGAGTTATTAGATTTTCGGATTATATTTCATTTAATTTGCTTGAGGACAAGCAAAGTTCAAGTGTGGGGGTGTGATTATACGCATTTATATGCGTGTAATTATATCTAAAACACTATAAATAAGCAAATCCCCATGTCAATTAATATATAATTAATCCATTTTTATTTACTTTGTAGAAAATAAGTGGAATTGCGGAAACGAGAGAAAATTGTGCGAAATTGGAGTTTCCGACAAAAGGACAAAATAGTCAATGCGGGTCAACCGTGGTCAACACCATCAAGGGAGCGGAATCCAACCACCTCTGATAATGTGTGGAAGTGCATTGAGGAAGGAGAGAAGAAAGAAAAAAATGGGGAAAAGAAAGAAAGAAGAAAGGTGAAGAAAACAAGAAAGGAGAAAGAAAGAAAAAGAGCAAAAAAACAAAACTGAACTGTGCTAACATCATCATGACGTCAGCAATATCATAATCAGCTCATTTTCTTTCTTTCCCACGTGCTGCTTCTTCTTTTTATTTTTATTATTACCCTTTTTTTTCCTTTCTCCTATCTCGTGCTGCCACATGTCCATTTCCATCTCTTTTCCTCTTGTGCAAGACAGCAGCCACACAAAAATGAATTGCAATTATCTTTCTTCCTCTCTACGGAGAGCACACCGAGATCACACACACACACATATATATATATATATATATATATATATATATTCCCCCATTCCTCTTCCTCGAGAGAACAGCACCGGACACACGAATAGTAGCCGCAGGGGGTAGTCCTTTGGGCTGCTCTCTCTCCCTCCTTCCTCTCCATTTTTCCTCTTTTCGTTATATTTTGTTTTGAGATTTGAAGAACAACTCACCCAAGACTTCAAGGATTCATCATGGGCTTCAACCTCTACTAGATTCAAGATTTGAGTATTTATAGGAGTTGTAATTCAAGGCTAGTCATGCTATTTTTTTAGCTATTTGTGACTACTCTTGTTTTCTCCTACACTTCTGTACTCTTTTATCTTCGAATTTTGTAATTTTGACGTCTATGATTATGGGTTGTGAGTAATTTCTTTGTTGGGGGTTAGGGTTGTGTGCCCTAATCCAAATTTGATGTAATGGATGCTTAATTTAATTTATATATGAAATTTGTTAATTATTGTATGCTTGTGTTTTGTGATAATTGATTAGAATGCATGCTTAGGAATTGTCTACTCTTGGGTATGTGTTTTAATATTTCTAGATTAAAATTTAGGGGATGACATCCTTAGATTTTAGAGCTAGAACCCCAATTTAATATTCGTGAGAAGTATAAGCATAGTTCACTACATGATTAGATTGATCGCAATTATGGTGAGCTTGGTGGCCTAATTCCTCGAACTCTAGGCCTCTTGATGTGAATTAGTGACCCTTGAACCAGCTCTAATTCATGTCAAGTGAGTTCCTACGACTCTTGAACTGGAGTAGGAATGCCATGAAAGGGAATTTTGGCCCTTGAGCCTTGAAAAGCCTTGGGTACGGCTTCTACCATCTTTAATAAATTGCACGTATATCAAATTAGCATCTAGAGCATTGAATTAGGGTTAGGATTCATCCCTCGCTACAATCCCCTATTTATCTTAATTTCTTACTTTGCATTTCTTTATTTAGTTTAGTTGTTAGTTAAAGTTTTCATTTAAATTCTTGCAATTTAGTTATTAGAAATTTAAATTACAATTATCGGTGACAATTTCTATCTCATTGTAAATAGTCATCACTAGGTCTTAGTTTTGATTAGGCTTCGGTGCAAACCAAAGCCGAGCATTTTTAAGGCTTGGTGCCTTAGAGAAACATATTTATTTATTTATTTTTTTCTTGTATTTGCTAAGTGTCTCTATTTTCGATTACCCAAGGATTGTGGGTTAGCCACTAATCCCCGTGGTATAACTTTGGGCACAATATTTCCCTGTCTTGACAATGATACGTACGCTTGCGTAATTGTGTATCAAGTCATGTGGGGAACTTTATGAGAAGCATGTATCCGGCTATGATGCACTTGAGTTTGTTGAGTGCCGACCGACCGATGATGGCATTGTAGGAACTGAAGCAGTCGACGACGATGAACTCCGTATGTATCTCCTCTATGCGTGGACTAGCACCGATAACTAGTCGCATGTAGTCAGAACCGAGTGGTTGTGTGACGTCACCGGAGAAGCTGAGCAGGGGCTCATGATCATGGAGTAGTTTTATGTTCCGCTAGAGTTGGTTGTAGCAGCCATTGAAGATGATATTAACAGCGTATCCGCTATCAACAAGGACTCTTCCCACTGACCACTTGTCGAGTATGGCATCGATCAAGAATGATGCATCATGGGGCAGACGTACTACGCGTTCATCCTCCTCCGAGAAGGTGATGGGTTCCCAGCCAGACCTCGGGAGCTTAGCGGATCTCTCATAGCGGATGTTGTAAACTTCTTTGGGGTGGTTAGCGTGTGCATAATGCTTTTTTGCCCTGTGAGACATGTTGGTGATTGGAGCACCACCGTCGATGGTGTTGATTTGGCGTAAGGGTTCGATGTTAGCGACCACAGGTGGTGGTTGGCGCACCTTGAATTGTTTCATCTTACCATCACGGTACAAGGTCTCAATAGCTGTTTTGAGAGCTTTGCAGTTGTTGGTGTTGTGACCGTTGTCTTCGTGGTATTTGCACCACTTGCGGGTGTTCTTGGGCTTCCCCACCCTTGGGGGTATTTTCTTGATGGTGGTGGCAGAATCTGGTCCTTGCACAGGTCGTATATCTCCTCATATGAGGCTGTGAGGACCGTAAACACTGCGTACCGCTGAGAGGACTCCGTCGGTTTGTTACGGTTATCCCCATGGAATGAGCGGTTGCCCTTGTTGTAATGTTGGTCCCTCTGCCGCTTGCTTTGATAGTTGCCCTGTTGCCATTCTCTCTTCTTATCAGTTGGTGTCGTAACAAAGGTTTTGTTAGCGGTTTCCTGCTGGCTGGAGGAGGGCTGAGCGGACCTTGCCGGTGTTAGCGGCGATGGTGTGGTTTCTCAGGTTTCTCCATATGTGATGAATTCTGCCTGTGAATGGATGACTGCCTTGCCCATGACGTGGTCATACGTGGTACTTGGGGTGATTATAATTAAGGTGGTTGAGAAATGGCCCCTTGAGGAGTCCCTGCTTGAAGGCTGCCAACGCCATTGTTTTGTCAAGAGCGTAGCACTGAGCTATTGCCGCCCTCCACGTGGTGACAAATGCCTTTAATGTTTCCTCGGCGCCCTGTTTGACGTTGAACAACTGACTTGTGTTGTGATGTCCCGCGGCTAGCAGGATGAACCGAGAAAGGAAAGCATTTGATGGTGCCTAGAATGAGTCGATGGATCCCCGTGGGCACTCAAAGAACCAACTCATCGCCACACTATCTAATGTTTCGCTGAACAAGTGGCAGAGGGTGGTGTCATCAAATCCCTTGTTGTTAGTGACTTTTTTGATGGTGTCCATGTGGACAAAGGGGTCGGTCATGCCATTGTAATGGGACATCTTTGGTGTCTTTGCCTATGCTGGTCTGACGGTTGCAATATCCTACTGGTGAATGGTCCTGGTCTAGACGCAAAGAGTGGATTTGGGATTGGCACTGGGGCCCCTGCCTGTACCGGGATTAGCCTTTGCTGTAATTGCTTCATCCTCTCTAGGATTATGGCGGTTGTGTCGCGAGCGAGCCCTGCCTGGAGATTCCGCCGAACCAGCTCCTGCCTAGGGACAGGTGGATTGCCCTTAGTCCTGGCCCTAGCTGTTGAGATGTTGGTGTGCGGTTGTGACTCCGCTTCCTGTTCCATCATTAGGCGGGGCAGGGGAGGTGGGCCCATTCCCAATAGTTATGGTGGGTTCGGCGGTACCTGCATCTGTATGATTGGTACTGGTATCAATCGACCGGTATTGGGTCGACTATGTCTGGTGCTCCGCGATTGCTTACTCTGCGCTGGGTTAGCGTTTGCCTCCAGTGCCCTTTTCAGTTCGTCGAATTTGGACATCAGCGTGGCCACCTGCTTTTGGGCCTCAGCCTTCTCTTTGCGCTCTTGTTCACGCTCCCTATTCGCCTTGTGGAGGTCCGACAATGCCAGCTCATACATAGAGGCGAGATCCTAACCAGGCGGGCGGTTGCGGCCTGGTCGTGCCTCCTGATCGGAGTAACATTTTCTATATTTTTAATATCATTTTCCCTACATTTTACTTAGTTATTCTTTTAACAATATAATTTCTAACTTACTTTGTTGTATTTAGGTAGAAATGAACTTCAAACGCAAGAAATGAGCTAAGAAGAGCTAGAAATGAAGGAAATGAAGGCAAGGAGGAAATAAAGGGCAGAAATGGGAAAGAAATGGAGAAATGGAAACTTTCCTAATCTAAAACAGGAAATCCCAATCGAAGTAGGAATCCTAATGCAACTAGGAATGAGCTCGGAAAAATGGTGTTCGGAAATGAAGAAATGACAGAGTCCAAGTTGGACTAGGAAACCTGATGACACTAGGAGTCCTGGTGGTGCTAGGAGACGCTGTGGCTTTAAGATGACTCAAGATAGTTCAAGAATATTCTAGAATGCACAAGGAATTTCGGCAACAAAGGAATGGGCTTTGAAATTGTCCAATTGAGAAGCCTGGCCCAAAGATTGAAGCATGTGATTTGCACATGAGGTTTTAGATCCTTCTTGACGTTTTGGGAGAACCCTAAATCAATTATTATTGGTTTTTGCCAAAAATTAATAGAAGATTCATGAAGATTTCGGCAAGAGTCCAATTAGGGTATTTTCAGATTTCTTTGGAATTTTTGGAGAGAAAATAGAGGAAGAAGAATTGAATTATGATTCTATATACAAGGAAGCCGAAATATGGACTAAGTACTTGGAGAATTCGGCCAAGGGAAGTTTACTTGCTCTCTAATTCAATTGGAATTTTCTTATTGGTCGAATGATGTCACAGAAGAGAGATTTCTTAGGGAATTAAACCCTAGGCCGTGCACTATATAAAGGATGGGATAAAAGCCGTGAAGATCATCATGAAACCCTGAATCAAAATCGCAAATACTTCCCTTTATTCTTTCAAAGTTTCGGCCTCTCAAAGTGTTCAAGTTTTTGAAGCCGTGAAGCAAGTTCTTCCTCCATCCTCCATCCTTGCCGTGATCCCCCTTGCCGTCCACCACCTTTGAAGACCTTCTTGATTTCTTGAAGCATCTCCAAAAGTGTAACCATGAACCCTAGAACTTTGTTTTCGGTTTTATTACTTTGTAACTTAAAAATCAGATTCTTAAGCGTTCTTTGTTTTTGGTTTTCTTGGATGTTGCGATTTCATGTGAGATTAAATTACTTGTTTTGATGTTTAGTTTCCAATAGCCTTGAAGCATGATTTCATTTTAGGATTTTCAGATTATAAATTGCGATTTCTTTATATGTTCTTGAATGTTTGTTGATTTTGTTCTTCAATCCCATCTTTCATGTTTCGATTTCTTTGTTGACCAACTTAGGGTTTGAGTTGCATGATTGAATTCATAATAAGATACTAGCGTTCTAGGTCTTGTTAATTAAAGTGGAAAACCTATAATTACTTAGGTAAATCAACAAAAAGAATTGCATGCTTGATTAGCGTTCTAACTTGTGTGTTTTTCTTGAATCAATCAAACTTTCTAAGTGCTTATTGCGTTGAACATGTTTGTTAATGGATTGGTCACTCACTTGCATTGCATGTTTAATAGGGTTAACTATGGTGCGTTCATCTAGTTAATTTAACTAAGGAAAGTAAAAAGAACTTACGCATGCGTTCATGGTTTGTTCTTGATTGATTTCTTTCAAGTCTGTGTTTTGATTCGTGAGCTATGATTTGTAATCTTGAATTCGTGTTAAAGGTTGTTAACTTCATCTATACATTCTCATCCGTCCATCTTATCTTGATTCTTGGTTGATTGGTCATTGTAATTAGTTAATTAGTTTAGTTAATAAAACAATTTCGAAATCCCCCTTTATTTCTTTGTAAATTTTCGTAAATACTATATACTTGTGAATAATATTCTTTCCTTGACATTTAAATAACAGGAGCACCCTCAATCCCAGGATAGAACGATCCTTATTTGCTATATACTACAATTGTCAACATGGTTAATTTTGAGAACACATTTTGGGCTCATCACCTCCGTTGCAGTTTGGGTCAGCGGGACCTGGGATGAGCTCTGGGGTTCCATGCTAGGGTTGACCGGAGTGTTGAATAGTGCTCGGTTAACGTTACCCGCTGGGTTAACATTAGCTGCTGGGTTGGTGGGATGGGGGTTGGCAGATTGATCCGTTTGCTCCTCAGTGTTTCCCCCGCTACCATTAGTCATGGTGATTGTTGTGGTGGGATGGCCTTTTGTTTCCATTTCCCACAGACAGCGCCAATGTTAATGTTTAAGATTTGAGCGGTAGCCCAAGTCTTTGTTAACGCGGGTCCGATGGGCGGACCGATACTTGCAGTGTTCTTAGAGGTTCTGCTACCTATTGAGTGAAATACAAAGCGGTGTCAGAGGGAGACCGCACTGGGCGGTCTTCTCTTCTCCAATGCCTAAGTTAGTCAATGTATTTATGTTGACAGAATAACAGTAGGTAAGTAGTGAATGCGTAATTAATGAGGAGAGGGGAGAGAACCTTTTATAGGTGGGGAAGAGGTCGAGCTCTTCCATGTTTTCAATGTGGCACTGATGTGCTTCAGTTCCTAGTTTCTAGGGCTTCTGATGCTATCTTGGCGAGGCGTGTGGCGGCTCGTCAGCGGTGATTTGGGGGTGGGCCCGGGATCAAGCGGTAGCCTGCTTGGCTGTGTTTCTGTAGGTCACACAGTTGGCGGTAGTTGGTATCGCTAGCGGTATCATGAGCGTGGCTCATTATAGCTAATTATGCTTGCAAATGCTTATGTAAGTACAATTACTATAAGTAAGAATCTGATAAAAAATAAAAACATATATATATATATATGTATATATATAACACATTCAAATGTTTAAAATATATTTTAGGGCTATAATTTAGCCTTGACGGGTTGGAGATGGTTGATATCACATCGATGAATAGTAAAGAATTTAGGGCTAAAATTTAGCCATAGGGCTATTTTTAGCTCTTTCGGTTGGAGATGGCCTAAACTCAACCACAGTAATACTATGCTTCCGACCGGTACTATTTTTATTAATAAAAAGTTGAAGGAAAAGGTTAGATAAGTTATCTTGTGGTGGATGGACTTAGAGCTCCCCCATTTTGGGATTGGATTTCTGATTTTTGGGCATAGTATTGATAAAGTAATTTGAGATTCACAATCAAAACTAATTGGTAATAGATAAAGTTGATCTAAATTCTTATAAACTCATAAACAAATCCTCATTTTTCTCGTGTGATGAGATTCATATTCTCAACACGTCTATGCATGTATAGCAAATTTTCATGCCTTATACGTGGACAACTTATATTGGGTGATGTGGAGCTCGTGTGGCCTCGAGATAGTCATACGTGGGATACATGGGCTCTAATACCATTAATAAAGTAATTAGTGCTTCGTAACCAAAATCAAATTGACAATGGATGGAGTTGACCCAAACATTATAAATATCTTTGCTTATGACTCCAATTTCTATGTGGGATTCATATTCTCAACAGGCCTTAGATGACTCTTAATTTTTATTTTTCCTTTTATTTAGTCATAATGAATCAGGCGTTTGCGATGTTTTCTGCCATAATATATCTGACCAAAATATTGGTTATTATAATTATCATAATAAAAACAAGATAAAGCTTTGGAAGCCAAGGACTTAGGCTATTCCTCTTTTTCTTTTGATAACTCCTTTCAAACACTACTAGGTGAGGAAGGGAGCAATTTTGGTGGAGCTAGGCTCATTGAAAACACTTCTCGCATCCGAACCAATCCTAGACATTGTGTCCTACTAAGATGAGCCTAGCGGAACAAAAGTTTTCACCCAACGACAATTTTGACTCTAAGAAAACAATTTTTTAAAAAGTTTTTTGACATTTTTTTAGATTTCTTTTATCTTTTTTGTTCTTTTATCCCACAAAACTAACAACCTAAAAATAAACAGAAATCGTAAATCCCTTCCCCCACCCTTAATCCTACATTGTCCTCAATGTAAAACAATTTAAAGCATGCAATTGAAAATAAAAACATAAAGAAAGGTAATTTAACGAAAATAAATCCTAAAAAAAACAAAGGAGCAAAGTTGATATTTTAAAGAGATAAAGGAATGAAGGAAGCAAATTTGCGTTGATGGCTCCTCCATAGCTTCATCTAAATTGGATTGCCTCCCAAGCAGCGTTTGTATTTAACGTTTTTCAACCAGATGGAGTTTCTTTTAGTCCCTTGATGTCTCATCTTAGAGATCCTCCACGTTGTGCTCCACAAACATTATCAGATTTGAGCTCACTTAAACCTAGAGATGCATAAACAGAATAAGGCATGACATTAATAGATGCACCTAGATCTAACATAGCACTCTCAAACCTAGCTTACCAATTACACATGCTATAGTGAAGCTGCTTGGATCCTTTCATTTTTAAGGAAGCTTCCTTTGAAGAACAATCGAGACATTTTTACTCGATTTGGCTACTTCCTTTTCTCGAATTTGCTTCCTTGTTGTACAAAGCTCCATCAAAGAGAGGGATATTCACTTGCACTTTCTTATAAGTTTCCAAAATAGCTTTTTCACTTTTATTTTTCTTGGATTTTTCAAATCTGCGTGGAAAGGCAAGCAAGAGGAAATAGGGTTAGCATTAACCAAATTTGACAAGTTAAAGGAATTAAAATTGTTCCAAGGGCACGATGTAGCGGACGTGGTCCGCCGAATATTGTTAGCAGTACCAGTTAACTCTTGTGCTTGGACTTAGAGACAATGGTTTGAATAATTCCTCGTTTCATTGATAGCTGATAGGTCAGTGTTTACAAAAGCGGGGTTGTACCCGTTAGGTAGCTTCCCTTAGCTAAATAATGAACAAAAATTTAGCTAAGTTAAGATGCTCTTGGGTAGCGGCATGACTATTTGTAGTAATACCGAAGGTGCTCGGTATTCCAAGGGTGGGTCGTTGTGACGCCATCCTTGTCCATTAAGTAGAAGGTGCTGGGGCTAACGACTTCTACTATTTTGTACGGTCCTTCCCAAGTTGGACGGAGTGCCGTTGGCTGTGGAATGACTTCCTTCATTATCCAATCCCCCAATTGGAGGTTGCGGGCTTTGACTCTGGCGTTGTAGAAATGTGATACCTGCTGCTTGTTTTGCAAGTTGTGCAAATGGGCCTTGTGGCGTCCTTCTTCGAGGAGGTCTTTGTCGAGGTTGACACCTTAGCTGTTAGTCTCGGAGCAGTAGCCCTCGACCCTAGCGGTAGGTTGGGTGACCTCAACTGGTAGGACGGTTTCAGTGCCGAACATCATGCAGAATGGTGTTTCACTAGTGGCGGAAGTGGGGGTAGTCTTGATGGCCCAAAGTACTTCCTAGAGTTTCTCCCCCCTAATCCCTTCGCGTCGTCGAGCTTCTTGATTATCTTGTTTGCTGCTTCGACTTGGCTGTTGGTTTAGGGGTGAGCGACAGATGCAAAACTCAACTTGGTGCCCAGGTTGGCGGTGAAAGATATGAGTTCCTTGTTGTTGAACTGTGTGCCGTTGTCTGTGATGATTGTGTGGGGGACGCTGTAGCGGCAGTAGATGTTCTTCCAGAGGAAATGGGTTACCTTGGTGGTAGTTATGGCTGTTAGCGGCTCCACCTCTATCCACTTACTGTTGTAGTCGATGGCGACGATGATGTACTTGAATTGGCCCTTGGTGGTTGGGAGTTTCCCAAGCAAGTCCAGGACCCATATAGAGTGGATCCATGGGCCAATTATGATCGACAGGGGCCCCGCTAGGGCATGGGGAAGGTCAGCGTATTGTTGACACTTGTGGCAGGACCTGGAGACCTTCCTGGCGTCGTCGCCGAGCGTGGGCCAAAAGTAACCTTGTCGCATTGTGCGATTGGTCAAAGACTTGGCGCTCGAGTGGTTTCCACATTCCCCAGCATGTATCATTGCTAGAACTGCCTTTCCTTTTTCTGGGGTCAGACACCGGAGGTTGGGATAGGTGAAACCTTGGCGGTAAATTTTGCCATTCTGGATGTTATAGCGGGTTGCCCTCCGCTTAAGCTGCCTTGCTTCGACCTTGTCGGTGGGTAGTGTTCCATTGCGCTTGTACTCTATGATTTCATCCATCTAGCTGGGATTGACCTCAATGTTGAATATTTTCGCTAGGGTTTTGGTGATGTTTGGCTTGTCAAGGCACTCCACCCTTGTGTCCGCTGGACTTTGGTGTGGTTGGGCGGTGGCTAGTCTTGCCAGTGAGTAGGCCTTGGCGTTCTTTTCCCTGGGAATCTGTGTGATGGTGTGAAATTTGAACTTTTTGATTAGTGTCTTGACGTACCCTAAGTATGCTGCTAACTATTGGTTCTTGGCCTGGAAACTATCGTTGACCTGGTTAACGACCAGCTGAGAATCACTGAATATGTTGACACTATCAGCGCCTGAGTCGATGGGGAGAAGTAAGCCGGCAATGAGCGCTTCGTATTCCGCCATGTTGTTTGAGACTTTGAAATTAAATTTCAACACATATTCCACGTTTAGTCCCCCTGGTCCCATCAAGATGACTCCGGTGCCGCAAGCCTTGGCGCAGGCGGAGCTGTCTACGTGGAGGTTCCAATCTGACTACTGCTGGGGGGCTGGTTCCCCAACGGTTATCATTTCTCTGTTGGCCTCTTGGGCCCCTAGGTTGGGTTCATCCTGACGCTCGGTGAGTTCAGCGATGAAATCTGCCACTGCCTGGCCTTTCATGGAGGTCCTTGGCTTATAGTCAATGTTGAACTCGCTGAGCTCGATGGCCCACTTGCTGAGGCACTCGGAGTGCTCAGGGTTCTGCATTATTTGCCTCAGTGGTTGGTTTGTTAGGACATGAATTGTGTGAGCCTGAAAGTATTGGCGGAGGCGCCTAGTGGCGACACTGAGTGAGAGAGAGAGCTTCTCCAGAGGGGGATATCTCATCTCGGCCCTATTCATGCCCCTGCCGGAGTAGAATACTGGGAGCTCCTCCTGGCCCTCTCGCACCACGATGGCGCAACTTACCGCTGATAGGGATACCGCTAGGTAGTGAGATTGCTGCCAAGTATTCCTTCAAGCTCTGGAATGCCGCCTCACACTCTGGGGTCCAGTTAGTTACTTTCTTGTGTGTGTTTTTCAGCACTTTGAAAAATGGGAGACATCTGTTGGTGAGTCTGGAGATGAACCGAGAGAGAGTGGTTAGCTTTCCCTGGAGGCTCTGAAAGTGTACCTTCCATTCTGGGGCCTTCATGTTGAGGATGGCTTGCACCTTGTCAGGATTGGCCTCTATGCCCCGTTCATTGACTATGTAGCCCAGAAATTTGCTGGCGGTGACG
This sequence comes from Rosa chinensis, assembly GCF_002994745.2. NCBI lineage: Eukaryota > Viridiplantae > Streptophyta > Magnoliopsida > Rosales > Rosaceae > Rosa > Rosa chinensis. Next base: position 48,103,021 of record NC_037092.1, read on the forward strand.
CCAAAAAAACATTTTTCTGGGTTGAGGCGCATACCATAAGCCAAGAGAATGGTGAATATGATTATGAGGTTTGCCACGTGTCCGCTGGCCTTGATGTTTTGTACCAAAATGTCATCCACGTAGACCTCTATTATCTTGCCGAGGTGCTCAGCAAACATGGCATTCATCAACCGCTGATAGGTTGCACCGGCGTTCTTCAAACCGAAGGGCATGACATTGTAACACTATAAGCTCTTATCGGTGGTGAAGGCGGTGTACTCTTGGTCCCCGGGGTGCATCTTGATCTTATTGTAGCCGGGGAAGGCGTCCATCATGCTGAGTAGCTCGTGTCCAGCGGTTGCATCGACCAACTGATCTATGCGGGGTACCGGGAAGTTGTCCTTGGGGCATGCCTCGTTGAGCCCCTTGAAGTCGACACACATCCGCCACTTTCCGCTAGGTTTCTTAACCATGACCAGGTTGGAAATCCACTGAGGGTAATTGACTTGGCGGATGAACCCGATATTTTGGAGTTTGGCGACTTCCTCTCCTATTGCCCGAAACCTCTCTTCATCAAAGGCCCTTCACCGATGCTTGACAGAATAGAAGGATGGCTTAATGCTCAACTTGTGTGTGATGATCTCAGGGGAGATCCCTAGCATGTCAGCGTAGGACCAAGCAAAGACGGCAGCATTGTCAAGTAGAAACTGGGTGAGTTCTGCCGTTACCTCTGGGTCTACCTGGGTGCCGATGCGGACTGTCCACTCAGGGTGTTCTTCGGAGATGCTAACATCTCTCAATGATGTTTTTGGGTTGACAGGTTCTTTTTTGACATATTTCTTCTCATCATCCCTAGGGCCTTCAAAGATATTGGCCGCTGGTATATGGTTTCCTACTGTTAGGATCTCATGGCGGCATGCTGATCGTGCGACCGTTGTTGAGTTACATTCTCGTGCCAGCTGTTGGTTTCCTTTCACACATCCTGTCCCATTGGGTGTGGGGAACTTCATGAGAAGCATGTACCTGGATATGATGCACTTGAGCTTGTTAAGTGCCAGTCGACCAATGATGGCGTTATATGAATTGAAGCAATCGACCACGATGAACCCCGTATATATCTCCATCGTACATGGACTAGCGCCGATAACTAGGTACATGTAGTCAGAACCCAACGGTTGTGTTACGTCACCAGAGAAGCTGAGCAGCGGCTCGTGGTCCTGGAGCAATTTTCTGTTCCGCTGGAGTTGGTTGTAGCAGCCATTGAAGATGACATTGACAGCGGATCCGCTGTCATCAAGGACTCTTCCCACTGACCATTTGTTGAGTATGGAGCTGATCAAGAATGGATCGTCGTGGGGCAGATGTACTGTGAGCCCCTGAAAATTTTTAGTTAATTTCCAAAAGTAATTTCTTGCCAATAAGATTTTCGCGAGATGATTTAAGTGAAGAAAATGATTTTGGAAATTATTTTAGTATTGAGATCACGATTTGGGCCTTATAAGTTAAGTTTGGGCCAGAGTCCTTTGCTTTGGGCTAGAAGGTTATAGAAGTTTAGTGAGGCGACCATTTGTTGAATTTTCAGAGACGATAACTTGAGTTGTGACAAAGCTTTGAATTTTGGATTTTTACGAGATCGAGTTTTGGGCCTAGGACTAAGTCGGAAATTAAATTAACAAGTTTCCGACGAAAAACAAATAAAAGAAAAGTTACGAGCTCAAAATCGAAAGCAATTAACTAGACGAGTTTGGAAATTCGTCGCAAGGGCAAAATGGGTATTTCATGCACGTGAGTATAAATAGAAAGTTAACAAGTAGAAAACCCTAAATTCCCATTCTCTTCCTCTCTCCCTCTCGGCTGCATCCTCCCTTTCTCCCTCTCCGCGACCTCTCTCTCTCGTCCTCCGACTGACAATGCTGGAAAAACCCCATCTTCTGCTACCACCTCGCAAAACCGCCACCTCCAATCGATCCAGCACCCAAATCCGGCCCAAGCCCAAGCCTCACCATCGACATGCACCACTTCCGGCCTCCACCCGCGACCACCCAAGGCTGCAATTGTCCTGCCTCTTAACCTCCATCGATTTCCTGCCGCCTTCTCAATCACCGCAGCCTCCAATGAGCTCATAGAGCCCCGACCATCAAGCCCCCAACATCCCATCATCGATCGATGCCACACGAGCATCGTCAGAGCTCGAGGATCTGCATGCTTTCGTTCTCCAATCTCCAGTGCGAATTAAGCTAAACCACCTCCATGGTTGGAATCAGCATCTCACGTTTTCCAATAGCCCAAACACCCGACCTTCGATTCCGACCAGAGCAGCCACACATGCCTCCGCTGGTGCTTGAGAAACCTTGACACCGGTGTGAACTTTGCTGGCTTAGTCCTATTATTCTAGTAAGCCGTTTTCGAAGCCCCCTTTCGTTATTTGGTTGAGTTTCAGTTCCAAAGTAGTGGATTGCTGATGTTCAATTCTTTTGGTTGATGTTCTTGAATTCGGGACTTGGAGGATAGGAATTGAAATGAGAGGGGAGCTTCTGGTCTTGGAATCGATTTTAGTTTTGATGGTATGGTGAAGAATCCAGAAGAACTGCAAGAAGCAGTACGTTATGGAGGTTGTGGTTTCGGCAGAACTGAAAATGGGTAAGGAATGCCGGCCTATGAATTTAAGAGTTTGATTGTTGTTTGGACTTCCAGACTAATTAAATAAGTTGTTGTTCTGTTGTGGAGATGGAGACTCGAGGTTCTTGGATTTCTGCAAATTGGAGTATTGGAGAAGATGAGCTACATGAGTAGCTTTGGTTGAAATCAAATAGGGTAAGGAACTATGGACCTCAAACTCTATTCTGGATGTGAAATTCGTTGAGTGTTGAATATTGATAGTATTGTTTTTCTCCCAGAGGTCCGAATGGGTTGATAGTGATGGACTGCAGCAACAAGAAATAGCCTCTGGCTGGGAAAAAGAAGAATGGTAAGGGACTGTGTATTTTGGAATCTGTTTGGCCGTGTACTATTTGTACTGATCAAAGTTATGGTTTTATTGAGTATGCGTGATATAATTTTGTTTGTGGTACTTGAGTGATTAAAAGATTTTGTGGATTAACAGTTATGTTGGAAACTTGGCATGAATAAGTATGAATCGGCTTATTGAATAGAGGAGAATTGTATTGAGAATTAAAAGGATGAATTTGTTATTGACATCGAAATGTAAAATAAGAATGGAATCGGTGGTTTGGTTAAATGCATGAGAAAAGTGGTAAATAAGAATGGACCGGATTTTGATAAGTGAATTAATATGTGGAATGTTCAATTTAAGGTCCATGACTAGAAATATTCCAAACCTATCATATCCCGGATTTACCGTAGAATGAAATTATTCGGGAATGATGGTTGCTATTTAATTGCTTAAGGTTTAAAGGTTAAATAAAATGAGGTCAAACCGGTTGACTGAAACTTTAATATGGGAAGAAGTATGATCACCATATCCCGAATGAGCTTACTACGTTCAGTGAATTGTTCGGGAATGGTTACTATTAATTATTGGTTAGAGATAAATTGGTAACTTGCAAAGGAATTGAACAATTTGAAATTGTAAATTAATTACTTATCGGAAATAGTTTTTATTAAAGGACTCGAGCGTGTGCACATGGAATTGGATGAAGTATCGAAAGTCAGAAACAAAGCTAAGTGTGGACAAGCACTCCAAATTCCAGGTAGGGTGAGCTGTCCCTTTCTTGTTAGAGGCTTTTCTATGTGTGGAATGCACTAGTAAAATAGTATGTTGCCTGTAAATACGTTTTTGGTTGTTCATTAGTCGATGCCTCGTGATATCTGTGTTTCCATAACTGATATTTGTTGATTGCGAAAACCGAGGCTAGACTTGTATGTTGAGATACTGTACCCCATTGTATGTTTGTACTTGTGACCTGAAAGTGAATGGGACCTGGACGCGTAGATTCCTAGGGATCCCAAGGTGTCAATAATCGTGAACCTCCGGAGGGGGCTGTGCTCCTATGTTTGTTGAGGAAAGGTGAGTACTGATAGTGAACCAATCATAGGAGACTCAGGGCCAGGAAATGGACACTTTCGCTATTTGTAGTCACAAGGACTACAGAGTAGTTGGTCGGTTCTCGAAGGATGACGAACCGGTTCGGTCACCGATTTATTTGAGTTTAGCCGGCAGGTAAGTATCTCGGAGCTCTAAGTTGTGTGAAGCATACTGCATATGTTTTATAAAAGAAAACAAATGTTTGTGGTTGCCTCTTTTTAAGGTATTTTTCGATAAGCGTGCACAATATTATGTAGTAAATATTTTCAAGTATATTATTTTTCAAATCTAGCATGGTTGGGTCGGCTCCTACTGGGCATGCGAGGACGAAAGCTCACCCCTACAACAGTGTGCAGGTTTCAAGTATGTGGTCGAGGAGCGTACAGGGGAGGCACATGGCCCGGCTTGGCGTATTTCTCTTTGACTTTATTAAATTAAGGTCTTAGTCCTTTACTGGGTTTTTAAGTCAATTATTTGTTTACTTTTATTTGTTTTCTACTCGCTTATTTACAAAATTTCGAGAGACCCGCAACCCTAGGGCTCGTCTCTCATATTTATATTTACTTAGTGATTTGTTATTTCACAAATTGGGCTCCTATTGTAAGCCCAAATCCTTTAGCCAACTTTAAATTCCGCTATCGAAAATATGTTGTTCGGTTGCTAGAATGATTTGTCCAAGAAAGTGTTTTGTAAACCAGCCAACAGTCTGAACCTAAAAGGCCTTGCGATTTCTGGTTGATGAGTTATCGGGATGTCATTCGTGACATGTCGATTTCTCATTGGCTCGGGGTTGTGGCACTGTGGGACCCCTCTCTTGGGTCACCACATGTACTCCGCGCTCTTCCTCTTCTGAGAAGGTGATGGGTTCCCAGCCAGATCTTGGGAGTTTAGCAGATCTCTCATAGCGGATGTTGCAAACTTCTTTGGGGTGGTTAGCGCGTGCATAGCACTTTTTCGCCCTATGAGACATGTTGGTGATTGGAGCTCCGCCATCGATGGTGTTGATTCGGCGCATGGTTTCGATGTTTGCAACCACAGGTGGCGGTTGGCGCACTTTGAATTATTCCACCTTACCATCACGGTACAGAGTCTCAATAGCTGTTTTGAGAGCATTGCAATTGTTAGTGTTGTGACCGCTGTCCTCGTGGTATATGCACCACTTGCCGGTGTTCTTGGGCTTCCCCACCCTTGGGTATTTTCTTGGTAGTGGTGGCGGAATCTGGTCCTTGCACAGGTCGTATATCTCCTCATATAAGGCTGTGAGGACTGTAAACACTGCGTACAGCTGAGAGGACTCCGTCAGTTTGTTATGGTTATCCCCATGGGATGAGCGGTTGCCCTTGTTATAATTTTGGTCATTCTGCCGCTTGCTCTGGTAGTTGCCATGTTGCCACTCTCTCTTCTTATCAGTTGGCGGCGTAACAGAGGTTTTGTTAGCGGTTTCCTGCTAGCTCCTTGAGGGCTGAGCGGATTTTGCCGGTGTTGGCGGCGATGGTGGGGTTTCTACATATGTGATGAATTCTGCCTGTGCATGGATGACAACCTCGCCCATGACGTGGTCATACGTGGCATTTGGGTGATTGTAATTGAGGTGGTAGAGAAATGACCCCTTGAGGAGTCCTTGCTTGAAGGCTGCCAAAGCCATTATTTTGTTAAGATCACGACACTGAGATGCTGCCGCCCGCCACCTGGTGACAAATGCGTTCAACGCCTCCTCGGCGCCCTGTTTGACGTTGAACAATTGACTTGTGTTATGATGTCTGGCGGCTAGGAGGATGAACCGAGAGAGGAAAGCATTTGATAGTGCCTGAAATGAGTCGATGGATCCCGGTGGGCTCTCAAAGAACCAACTCATTGCCTCACTATCCAATGTTTCACTGAAAAAGTGGCAGTGGGTGGCATCATCAAATCCCTTGTTGTTAGTGACCTTCTTGAAAGTGTCCATGTGAATGAAGGGGTCGGTCATGCCATTGTAATCTACCATCTTTGGTGTCTTTGCCTATGCTGGTCTGACGACTCACAAGATCCTGGCGGTGAATGGTCCTGGTCAAGACGTAAAGAGTGGATTTGGGATTGGGGCTGGGGCACCTGCCTCTGCCCGGATTAGCCTTTGCTCTAGTTGTTGCATTCTCTCTAGGATTAAGGTGGTTGTGTCGCCAGCAGGCCTTGCCTGGAGATTCCGCTGAACCAGCTCCCTCCTGGGGACAGGTGGATTGCCCTCGGTCCTGGCCCTAGCTGCCGAGCAGTTGGTGTGCGGCTGTGACTTCGCTTCCTGTTCCATCATTAGGCGGGGCAGGAGAGGTGGGCCCATTCCCAATAGTTCTGGTGGGTTTGGCGGTACCGGCATTTGTATGATTGGTACGGGTACCAATCTGCCAGTATTGGGTCAATTACGTTTGGTGCTCCGCGATTGCTCGCTCTGCATTGGGTTAGCGTTTGCCTCAAACGCCCTTTTCAGCTAGTCAAATTTTGACATCAACGTGGCCACCTGCTTTTAGGCCTCGGCCTTCTCTCTGTGCTCTTGTTCGAGCTCTCTATTCGCCTTGTGGAGGTCCGCCAATGACAGCACATACATAGCGGCGAGATCCCGGCCTAGTGGGCGACTGCTGCTTGGTCGTGCCTCAGCTGCAGTCTGGGTCAGCGGGACTCGGGATGATCCCTGGGGTTCCATGCTAGGGTTGACCGCAGTGTTGAATAGTGCTCTGTTAATGTTAGCCCTGGGGTTGGTGGGATGGGGGTTGGTAGATTGATCCGTTTGCTCCTCAGCGTTTCTCCCGCCACCGTTAGTCATGGTGATTGTTGTGGTGGGATGGCCTTTTATTCAAGGGTTCCCACAGACGATGCCAATGTTAATGTTTAAGATTGAGCGGTGGCCCAAGTCTTTGTTAATGCTGGTCCGATGGGCGGATCGCTACTTGTAGTGTTCTCAAAGCTTCCGCTACCTGTCAAGTGAAATACAAAGTGGCGTCAAAGGGAGACAGCGTTGGGCGGTCTTCTCTTCTCCGATGCCTAAGTTAGTCAATGTATTTATGTTGACAGAATATTTTATAGGTGTGGTAAGTAGTGAATGCGTAATTAATGAGGAGAGAGGAGAGAACATTTTATAGGTGTGGAAGAGGCCGAGCTCTTCCATGTTTTCGATGTAGGACTGATGTGCTTCAGTTCCCAGCTTCTAGAGCTTTTGATGCTATCTTGGCGCGGCGCGTGGTGACGCGTCATCGGTGATCTGGGGGTGAGCCGGGGCTCTAGCGTAGCCTGCTTGGCTGTGTTTTCGTAGGTCACACAGTTGGCGGTAGTTGGTACCGCTGGCGGTATCATGATGAGCGTGGCTCATTATAACTAATTATGCTTGCAAATATTTATGTAAGTACAAGTTTTAATTAGTTTTGATATTTTATTTCCAATAATTCCCTTTGGGGAGGTATGCACTTGTATGTGTTGTGTGCTTATTTACTATGAGCTTGTTCATGTTATAGGCTCACTTTGTTAAGTGAGCGATTAGTTCAAATATAGATGGTCTATCTTCTATGTATCACAGTAGATACTCCTACAACTTCTTGATTTGTCTAGTCGAAGGCAGCAGAAGGATATGTAATGGCCATCTTGACATGAGTTTAATGAAATCCACATTTCAAAAAAAAAAATATGGAAAATGATTTGCAGCCTCAATGAATGAGGAGAAATTTTTTCATGCTACGGTCAAACCATGTAGGCTTTGCCACCTGGTCTGACCGCCCAATACTAATTTGCATGAGAGAAAAACAGTCAAAGCTCTGTTTGCATGCACTTTACTCATAGATTTTTTTTTCAATTTTTTTTCCCTGCAACCATGAAGAATCGAATTCCCGTATGTTCATCAATACGAAAGTAACTCCATTTCAAATGGAGTTGGCAATTTTAGTGCGTATCCATGAGGTAAAAAAAAATTAGTCGAGCTTGAATTCTAAGAATTATGCACCCAAATGCGAGTATATGACTTGGCATGGTTGTTTACAATTGATAATTAAACAAGTGATGAAGACCATTTTCATTGCAGATGGGGAAAGAGAGAAATTTTTGTAGAGTTTCATTGTCGTAATTGTAACTGTTGGGTTCTCCTTTGATTGATACCTTGATCCTTGTATTGCTTGACTACCATGGATTCTCGGGTATAAGAAGCTTTGAAACAATTGGGCCATAATAAACCTCTTAGACAAACATAGGCTTAACTCCCGTTTTCTCTTGGCCATGTGTCAAAGTATTATTAGCCCGTCAAATCACGCGGCAATGCGACATGGTTTGACTATAGTATGGAAAAATTTCTCATTAAATGAGGCCCAAGATTTGTGGCCTCAATTTTAGGCGTCATGCCTTGTCATCTGTACACATCATATCATCTATTTGTCAAATCATGCAATGTAATTCTTGAGAAAAATATCATCTTATCCTTCCAAAATCTAATTACTCTAAATTATTTTGGCTTCTTCTAAAAAGAAACAAAATTTGGCTTTCTTTCATTTTTTTTTTCTTTTCATTACACTCATGTTAGATTTAAACAACAATTTTTTTTTCTTTAATCAAGAATAGAAAAAATTTTATGTAATTCAGTCAATAGATTTGCATGTACATTCGATTAATAGATTTGCAGAACACATGTATATGAATTCAACCTTTATTGGGTTCGTACAAACTTTGAAAATATAATGTGAAAAATGTATATTCATATGATCATTGTATATATTCTTTTGTTCATTGTTTTCTCCTTATGTAGCTAGGCTTTAAACGTTAGATCTGGATTTATTATTTTTTGTTTGTTTTTCTCTTATATTTAGATTGTAGATGTTAATAATGGTTGCTAATTAACGTGGAATTTTTTCTTACCTCTTAATTTAGACATGGGTATTTCCCAAATTCGATTTATTAATGCTATTTTTTTGGATGAAATTAATCAATATTTGGAAAGAAAAGTTAACGTTTATTTGTTGACACATAATTCAATATATTAATGCCATTTGGAAAGAAAAATTATATGAAAACATTTAATTAAATGAAGAAAAATATTGGTCAAAGAATCCGTAGATATATCTATTAAATTAATACATAATTAATAGCTGATATTTTTTCATCACCTAATTAAATTAATTAATGTAATTGATTCACCCCCTAACATCTAAAAGGAAATATAAAAGGGTAAATTTGGTATTGCAGTAGTATAATGTGACAAGATATATTATGTGGAATTGAAAATAAAATTTGTATTTACTGATATGGCATGACACCTAGAATTTGAGGCCATAAATTAGGCCTCATTGAGGCCCCATATCATTGCCCTTGCTATATATATATATATATATATATATATATAGAGCACATCTTCCAGCATTGTGGTATCACTAGTACCGCTACGTACTACTCTTTCTCTCTCTCTCTCTCTCTTCTCCGGTTGGTCTGTTCAAATATCCGGCCATTGATTAATTGATCAATGGCGAAAGTAAGTCGAAGTTATATTATGATGTGCATGTTGTTTAGCATATTGTTGATCCTGGGCCATTCAGTGGAAGCAGGGAAAGTGAGACACTTTAAATGGGATGTGGAGTACATATTCTGGTCTCCAGATTGCGAAGAGAACGTGGTGATGGGAATCAACGGGCAGTTTCCGGGGCCGACGATCAGGGCAACAGCCGGAGACACGGTTGTGATTGAACTGACGAACAAACTGCACACAGAGGGAGTGGTGATTCACTGGCACGGAATCAGACAGTTGGGAACACCTTGGGCTGACGGCACTGCTTCTATCTCACAGTGTGCCATCAACCCTGGAGAGACCTTTTATTACAGGTTCAAACTCGACAAGGTAAACCACTCCAGTACGTACTAATCCAGTAAGCTAAAACAAAATTCAGTTCATTTATTCATGGTGTTGGCCGGTGGTGCATGCAGGCTGGAACATACTTTTACCATGGGCACTATGGAATGCAAAGAAGCGCAGGGTTGTACGGATCTTTGATAGTGGACGTCGCAAAGGGAGAGAAAGAGCCTTTTCACTACGACGGCGAGTTGAACTTGCTGCTGAGCGACTGGTGGCACGAAAGCGTTCACCACCAAGAAGTTGGCCTCTCTTCCAATCCAATGCGTTGGATCGGTGAACCCCAGGTACCCAATTATACATGTCACGTGCTCTTACTTTTATCAGTGCTATTTGCTACCTCCATCATCCTCCATTATTAGTCCTTCCATGCTTTTCTCATAGACTCATCACAGTATACTACGTACTGTTGGCTTCCTGGATCAATTATTGGTTTAAAGCGCTGATTGCGCGTTGCAGTAGTCAAGTAAAAAGGGTAAAGCTAGGTAGTCAGTTTTGACCTTAAAAAACACAAAAGAGTTCGTGAAGTTAAAAGGGAATTCTCTATAGGCTGTCTCAGATATCATGATTAATTATCTGTGTAAATTATTTATAATTAACCAATTAAGCACTATAGAACTTTTCATACAAGGGAAGGGTAGTAGTGGGTGTACACACAGCGCTGACTCACTGGCTGTCCTCATATTTCAAACAATCCAAGTAAATTTCAGAATTTGGGGAATGTGGTTGGTGGTAGATCTATTATATATCATATTGTTTATTTAACTTTAATCTAATGGCTCTGAAATGAGAAATTAAAGGGATAATCAGAATTATACAAGAAGACAAGTTAAGAGGATTTTTAGCAGATTCTCTATTTTGGCTCCTTAGCTATTTTGGAGAGCATGTTTAGCTTTTTATCTATTTTAGTAGCCACACCAGACTCCTAAGTGACTCTCTATTATAACTTTTACCTAAATATAGAGAGCGAGATGAGACTCTCTATAATTCAAAACATTTCTTTTAAGTTATTTTATGTAATTTATAAATACATTTAAACTATTTAATCTTCATTTAAAAAATAATATAAATTCAAAACTAGCTAAAATATAGAGCATTGATGCAGACGTAATTCTAAAGTGGCTAGTTAAAATGACTTTTTTGCTACTTTAGCTAAAATTTGATTCAAAAATGGCTAGCATTGCTAAAGATGCTCTAAGACATTATGCCAGCGACAAGCAGATCCATACACTAGATATATCTTTATTTATGTGTGTGTGTGTGTATATATATATATATATATATATATATATATATATGGCTGGAAATAATTACTTATACTTATCTAGCCTTTCAATTATTCTATCTCGTTCATAAAATATTTGATCTTGTTGGTTTTACATGTTTTAAACTATTATTCCCACTTTATTAAAAAAAAGTATTATTCCCACTATCACATTTTGACTTTAATGATCGATCCTTGGACCTGCATGTTTTGTTTGTGTCGACTTTGGTCCATCGATAGAGTTTGCTAATGAATGGGAGGGGCCAGTACAACTGTTCTATAGCGGGAGCGCACTATGGCAATTCCAGCTCCACCAAGTGCAGTTTAAGAGGAGGGGAACAATGTGCCCCCAAAATTTTACATGTTCTTCCCAATAAGATCTACAGGCTCCGAATCGCCAGCACTACTGCTCTTGCTTCCCTGAATTTGGCCATTGGGGTACGTATATATATTCCATTCATTCATTCACTCTCACTAGCTATATATAACGTACATATATACATTATCCATGTTATTCTTAGAAAATTTTGAAGAGCATAAGTCACCGACATGTCATCCAATATGATTTAACAAAACCAATAGTAAGTGGTAATGAGCTAAAGTTGGCCAGATCGAGTTGGTGTCACTACATTTGAAATGAAACAGTAGCATATTACGAGAATATGACAGGTCACAACAAAGTTGGACAACAGTTGAGAAAAAGCTATAAAAAGAAGAGAAAAAGCTATAAAAAGGACTTGGTTTATATAATGATTCTCTTATGGTATCTTTTCCTAGAAGTTTCCCTGCACTACCACTATCACTACCACTAGAGCATATGTGTATGCAATTCATCGGATAAGTGAATTGTGGGAAAGGAATTAATTGGTGCGCATGGGATGGGGATGGTGGAGACAAGTTGGTCGGAATATATAAATATCATCTCGATTTATTTGATAAAGTAAAGGGAAAAAAAAAATCTTACTGAAGCTACAATAAGAAGAAAAGAATAAAAGGAAAGCTTTCTTATTAATTTCTATCATGGTGTTTGAGTGGAAAGCTCAATATTGTTTGTAAAATGGAAAGGAAAGTGACAACCATCTTTCGAGCTAGCTAGATAAATAAATGCTGGCATCTTTTTTGCCGATTGCCTCACATATGTGCTGCTGCCTGCCTATTACTTCAACTCCGTAAATTCTATTAATAGGAAGTAGATAATTGTTTCATCTCATTTTAAAATTTCAAAATACTATAGAACTTTCGATCGGTGTGAAGCTAGCTAATTATTAAAACTAGTTACCACAGCTAAGAAAACTGATTTGATCAATCAAAATAATGAATTTGAATTGTAGGATATATACGAGACCGAGTCTGCAGATCAAGTACAACGCATGCATATGGGCTGTGTTGTATTTTGTTTTTTTTGGTCAAAAGCTGTGTTGTATTCATGTCAAAAATTATTAAAGCTGCTTGCTTTGTTTCTTCCTGATCACTACGTACTACTCCTCGAAATTAGTTTTCATTCATACACCACATGCTTGAATTACATGATGATGACTTGCGTCCTTTTCTTTGTCGTGGCTTTGTTTGTGTATTGATCATCATTATTTTACTCTTGTACTTTGCGATCACATGTAACTACTTTATTGTATGCACGTATATTTTGTAGTTATTTATATAACTCCATGCATATAATCGAAGGGACCCTAAACAATAATGGGCTGGATACCAAATTTACATATCCACATTAATAATGTAGATATTCCACACATTCTAACAATAACAAGGCATTATCACTCCCATGTACAAATCTGTCAATCAACTAGTGTGTCGTCTACCACAGAAAAAAAGGAAACAAGAAAAACATACACCGACAGTACTGATAATGTCGTCTTTGTAGAAATATTTCCGAGATCTAGACGACACAGTACACACTCTTTTTTTGTTTACAATTCCATCAATACGATTGCTACCATCTTGGTGTAAATTTGGTTTTGCCCGACACTTGCCTAATTCAACTTTCTAAGATTAATTTTGAAAATGGACATTTTGCACTAAAAAAAAGCTAGTTAACTTTGAATTAGACTAAAACGTGCTGATTCTCTTCGATTAAGCTTAAGTTAGGTCTCTAGTCTATGGTATCTAAATCAAGGCTTTCTAGCTAGCTTAAACTGATAATGATACACGCGCGCGCGCGCGCGAAGCACATAGCAAACTTGGTCAATTGGTCTTAACTATATGCAATTTTGGTGCAGAATCACAAATTGGTGGTGGTGGAAGCGGATGGAAATTACGTCCAACCATTTGCAGTTGATGACCTGGACATCTACTCCGGCGAGAGCTACTCAGTGCTGATAACCACAAACCAAGACCCTTCCAACAACTACTGGGTTTCAGTCGGAGTAAGAGGAAGAGAACCCAAGACTCCTCAAGGCCTCACCCTCCTCAATTACAACACCAACTCCCCCTCCAAGCTCCCCACTTCTCCGCCTCCAGTCACTCCTATCTGGAATGACTACGCCCACAGCAAGTCCTTCACCACCAAGATTCTTGCCCTAATGGGATCCCCACAGCCCCCGAAGACCTTCCACCGTCGGATCACCCTACTCAACACCCAAAACAAAATGAACGGTGGATACACCAAGTGGGCCATCAACAACGTCTCCCTAACCCTACCCCCGACTCCTTACTTGGGCTCCATCAAGTACGGCTTAAAGAACGCTTTCAGCCTCGTGAACCCGCCGGAGAACTTCCCCAACGAGTACAATGTCATGAAGCCGCCGGTCAACCCGAACACGACCGCCGGGAATGGGGTTTACACGCTGGCAATCAACAGCACGGTGGACGTGGTTCTTCAGAATGCGAATGCGCTGAGCGAGAATGTAAGCGAGATACACCCGTGGCATCTTCACGGTCATGACTTCTGGGTGTTGGGTTATGGAGATGGCAAGTTTGATCCGACGAGAGACGAGAGAAAGTTCAACCTGAAGAACCCTCCGCTGCGGAACACTGCGGTGATATTTCCTTACGGGTGGACCGCTCTGCGGTTCGTGGCGGACAACCCAGGAGTGTGGGCTTTTCACTGTCACATTGAGCCGCATTTGCATATGGGCATGGGAGTCGTCTTTGCCGAAGGCGTTCGACATGTCAACAACATACCCAATCAAGCTCTTGCTTGCGGTCTTACCGGAAAGATGTTTACGACCAGAGCTGCCAACCATACTAATTAATTAATAATCAATTAATTAATTAGTTAGTACTTAACTACATATTCATGCACTACGTCAAGTATTGCTTTAATTTAGTTTCCTTTAATATTTGATATGTCCTATGTATGGTGTTGAACTGCAATATGCAGTCAAGTAGTTTGGAGAGTGGACACCTAGCTACACAGCTGGCCAGCTTCGTCTAAAGTATTTGTATTCGAATGAGAAAAATTTAAGCGATATTGCCACTCTTATTCTTTTTATTTATTTATTAAATTTAGGTTTTGTTTTTTAGTGTAATACTAATAAGTAAAATGGATTGGTCAAAAGATTGGTGAATTGTTTGCAACACGCGGACCATGCATAATAATCAAAATATACATTATGCATAATAATCAACTAGGCATCAAAATATACATTAAAAATTTTAACAAATTACTCATTAGTTTGAAACTTTTATTAACCATAAGGCCACTTAATTTATTTTGTCTACATAAGACCATTTTAGGGTTAAAAACATCAGCTTCTTTTTATCTTATACCCATTTTGCCCTCAGCATAAAATCTGATCAATCTCTCTCTCTCTCCCCGTCCGACGATTCAGCATCAGATCTGAATCCCTCAAAATCATTCTCCAGCAAAGCTTTCAAGCTCTTAAATGACTCGGCAATCTCTTCCACCCACGACATCACTAGCCTCCCCAATCCTCCGATATCAGATTAAATGTCGCCGCCCTCGGCTTTCCCTTCAGCTTCAGCTACCTGAGCTGCCGGAACCGCCTCCTAAGCTACTCAGGGCTCATCGTCTAGTAAAGCGCGATGATCATTAACGGCGGACTGAAATGGAGACCTCACCGACGGCGACGACTGAATCGAGGCGCGAAGTGAGGTAAAGGTAGTTCATTTGCTCAGCGTGCTTCCAGATTGCTCTACACTGGTGTTTTGGGATGATTCTTCGTGGTCGCGGTCTGATCTGGCATTCAATTTCATCTACAAGGTGGTGGTTTGGATTGGGCTTTCGAATGGACTGCACTTTGCTTTCAAGAGGGTGATTCGAATCGTAGCAGATGTGTTAGATGATGCAGAGAGAGAAACGGTGCCTATGAGATTGGCTTTGGTGGTATCCTTTTGTTCTTAATGATTAATGTATAAAATTGGATCAAAATTTGGGTTTAATTTTTTTGTTTGTTTGTGTATTCATTTGATGCTCAATTTGTATATATTGATATTCTAAATAGATCATTTTAGTAATGCATTTTGGTTTCAATCACTTGTATATCCTGAATTGATGATTGTGTAAGGAGGAGCTGATGCCATTACAGAATTACAAATTGACACATTGAAGTTATTTTGGTGGTTTTAGTAATAGCTTTGGGCAGAAACTTGTTATGGTAGTACTTCTAGGTCTTCTCTATGTTAAATATATGCCTAGTGGATTCATTTGGTTGAAACCAAAGTGTTTTGATTCAAGCATTTTTGATATTATAAATTTACAATTTTTTGATGTTTCAGAGTAGCTTCCATATTGGTTGGTACGTAGTATTTTTCTCATTCGTTGAGAGTAGCTTTGTTAATATCTAATAATAACTTTCTCATTCGTTGGGAGTAGCTTTGTTTGTCTCTTAAAATAATTTTCTTAGCCTCTATGAGTAGCTTTTGTTCTACTTGACAGTAGTTTTTGGTGTTGGTGACAGTAACTTTTGTTACCCCGCCGGAGATTGCTGAAAATCTCACTACAGTAGCTTTTGTTGCTAATGACAGTAGCTTTTGTTGCTGTTAACAGTATCTTTTGTTGCTGGTGACAGTAGCTTTTGTGATCTCGCCGGAGGTTGCTGGAAATCTCACAAGAGTAGCTTTTATTGCTAGTGACAGTAGCTTTTGTTGGTAACAGTAGTTTTTGTGACCTCGCCGGAGGATGCTGGAAATCTCACCAGAGTAGATTTTGTTGCTGGTAACAGTAGGTTTTGTGACATCAACGGAAGTTGCTAGAAATCTCATCAGAGTAGGTTTTATTGCTAGTGACAATAGCTTTCTGTGTTAGTGACAATAACTTTTGTGGTCGCCAGAGGTTAGCCGGAGACTCGCCGAAGTTGGTCGGAGGTCAGCTAGAGATCGTTTGAATTGACCGAAGGTCGACCAGAGACCCGCCGGAGAGGAGAGAGAGAATGATTGTTGATTTTTTTACTCTAGTGGCATTTATGTAAATATGTAGGTTTTTATATCCAAAATTTAACACCCTTTTTAATCTAGTGGCTTTATGAGAGAAAAAAAATAGTTGGTGGCCTTATGGCTAAAAAAAACATTCAAATTTTTGATCATTACAAAATTGTCATTCTATTGTCAAATAGACTCGACATACTTTAATTACGAAGCTCTGCTGAAACATGATGGCCCATTAACATTTTAGAACAATTTTTCATTATTTTGGCTCAACATTTTGTCAAACAAATATATCATCAAAACAAAAAACAAGTTTTATACCATGTCCCTAGATTGCATTAACATATATCCATAAAATCCATATAGAAAGTTATTAATTAACTATCACACCTTGGATCCAGTATCAGTGTATTCTATGCACTTTAAGTTGAACTCGAAGTGTGAGCATTAAAAAAACAAATAAAAAGGCTAGCTGGACAAGCAAGGCACTTGTTATATGTGTGTGTGTGCGTGTGTCTTTTTTGTTGTTGCCATTTTAAGAGATTTCTTGTGGGATCCACTTTTTAGTCACATATCGGCATCTTGATCGTTCAATTTTTAGGTCTGCATGAGTATATCACTTCTACAAATTTTCAGCCAAGTTAATGATCGTTAAGGTGTTCATAATCGTGATTTACCATTATAGACATGAACGGCTCAGGTTGGACAGATTCGGTTTGTCCATTGATTTGATCTAGTTCGGCACCTTAACAATCATCAATTTGACTGAAAATTTACAAAAATGATCTACTTATGGAGACCCAAAAAAGGACTTCTTTAGCAGAGAAAAGTTATATATATATATATATATATATATATATATATATATATATATATATATATATACAGATCCTATCTAGAGCTAGGCCTCGCTCTGAATTAAAGTGCGCTTTTAGAGTTTAGGGTTACTTTTCTGTTGCATATCCACATCTTGATCATTCAATTTTTAGGTACTAATGTATAAATTATCTCTACAAAATTTCGGCCAAATTGATGGTCTTTAATTAAGGCATTGATAACTGCCTTAAAGCTAGTATGGTTTAGGTTGGATAGATTTAGTTTGTCCATTGGTTTAAGCGAGTTAGATACCTTAAAGATCATCAATTTGGTTGAAAATTTATAGAGATGGTCTATACATTAGTACCTAAAAACTGAACGGTCGAGACGTGGATATGAGACCGAAAAGTGACTCTAAACTCTAACCTCGCACTTTAATTTCAAGCGAGGTCTCGCTCTGGATAAATAAATAAATAAATATATAAGCTGAGGCTTAGTGCGATGGCACCACCTGCAGACCCCTAGGGCCACCTTTTTGCAGAAGGGTCTGAACCCAATGTAGCTACGACTTTGACCCAATGGGTAACCAACACTCTTGAAATCTTTATGTTGTATTATAGATTTCTTTCTTATATATGAGTATTTGACTAAATACATGTAATACCCCGAATTTTTGTTCTAAATTTATGATGATTTTCAGAAACTAATAAGTGGTTAATTAGTGCGATCAATTGTTTGTGGGCGACTTTCGTTTGTTTCGCGGCGAAATGAAAGTGTTTCAGACGAATAATTACTCAAAACGTTTTATTTTCGTGGGATCAAGGGTTGACTTTTTATTTGTTGGGTTTCTCCAAAAAAACCCTTCATAAAGGTTGTAGAGCGTGTCCATTTCGTGGACATGCGGTACGCGAGAATCAGAGATCGTATGAAGAAGTTATGGTCAGTGGAGGTTATTTTCATTTTGAGAAATTTTAGTATAAATGGAGAAAATAAGAAAATAATTTCAGTTTCTCCATTTGGAAGGATTCCAGAATTTTCCAAAAACTCTAACTCTCTTTAGAAACCGAGTGACCCGACCTATATCCGGCTAACCCGACCAGAAAATATCTCTGTTTTCCAACATCCTCCGGTGGTGCCACCAGTCCAGATAGACTAGCAGGCCTTTCCTCTTCCCCCCCTCTGTCACTCTATTGCACCAATTTACACCAAAAGCGGCAAATCGAAGCCTGACCTTGCAGCAACTACTGACCCGATCAAATCTCCTTATTCCGGCGGTAGCTGGACGTGAAACTTGCCAGGTTTTGAGCCTCCTCTTGCTGGTTCGATCCATACCAGGCTTTTAACTCGATTTGAGGTGTGGAGTTTTGATTTTCGAGTTAAAGTTTTGAGCTTTCGGTGGCGATCTTGTCTGATCTACGCCAAATTGGTCTTAGCTCCAGGTATAAAAGTTGCTCCCTTTTGTGTACTCTACAGTCTGGACAGTTGGATCAACCTTGTTTTAAGGTTGATATGGCAGTGTGTGAGGCACACGCGCAGCCGCTTGTGGCAGCGCGTGGTTGTGCATCAGGCCATTGTTGGAGCTGATTCTTGCTCTGTTATCATCTACTCGTCGATACAAGCATTTTGGTATATGGGTTGTAGCATTTGGCGATCATTTGAAACATGTTAGGTTTATCGTAGCTTTGGTTTGTTCAGTTTTCAATCCGTGAGGATTTATTTGTTGGATCGTCTTGTTGTTTTGACCAATCGACCCTAGGAGTGTACCACAGACTTTAGGTAGTCTCGGATGAAGTTTCGTCTTGATTGATGTAGTCTTTGGCTTATAGTTCGTGTGTTTTGAATTTAGACGCTTTTGTACCTCAAGTGATGTTGAGATATGACCTTGATGTGAGCGAATTGTGGGGATTTGTGCTTATCTTGGCTTTCTTGTGAAGACGCAGCGCAAAGCCGCCATGTGAGTTTAGAGGCTCAAGATGAAAAAAAATTCGAGGCCCCAAAACAAATGCTCAAAACATTACAAAAGATAACAATATCCCAATTTCAAAGTAGGACTAAATACTCGTTACTCTACATAGTTTTGCATGAAAAACAGATTAGTACCTGACCTTTAAAATTAAACAGGATAGTCTCTAATCTCTCATTTCTCACACTTAAGGTCCATTCCGTCCAATCTCCGTCAAAAAAGTTTATTAAGTTGCCAACGTGGCAAATCCTGAGCTGCAAGTTCAGCTGGATGCCTGCCACACCAGTTCAAAATGTCCAAATTAACCCTGGCTTAATTTCACCCTCCTCCATCCCAAACTCCCGCCTTCAAAACCCCCAAGTTGTTTAATTTTGAGGCTGCCACGTGTCATTTTATGGTTGGTTTAAAAAAAAATATTGAACTAGATAAATATAGGAGAACATATATGGTGTCAGCCCTAGACCAAACCAAGGTAACAAGGGAAAGATAAATCTAGATATTATGAAGCAAGATATTGCTGCCATAAAAATGATCCAAAAAATACATAGAAAATAGTAACTTTCCTTCATTGATAATGATAAAAAAAATACAATGCTTGCAGCATTATCCAGCCCTAAAACAACGCTCTAATTTACCCAAAAAAATAAAATTAGAGCATTACATCCTCAATCATTGTTAAGAAAACTAACATATCTCTAATCATTTTATCAAAAGATTAAAGATAGCAACCAAGTGACACAACATAAGGTTGCCCCAAACAAGAGGATGTCTAATTAATTTGCTGGGCAGGCTATCTAAATTTCCATTTCAGCAACTAATTTCCACTTTCTTTACCTGAATTGTTCTTGATCCTTTGTGAAGACCTTGTTGGTGTTGAAGCATTGTCTCTTGATGCCCTAGAAAGCTGTACAGGCCTTGAACTGATGCTGGTAGATGTAGCTTGTACAGGCCTTGGTCCTATACTTGTAGTATTAGACTTTGGAGGCCTTTCTCTTACAGGTTTGTTTGCATCAAGCCTTGCTGCCCTCAAGTTAGCCATCTTTTTCTGGACACACATTCATTTAGAGGCATTTGAGTCAAGATAGCCCATTACAACAAAGATATACAAAACAATTACACAATAAAGTGGAGTATTACCCTTTGATACTCAACCCTCTCCTTGGCTTTTTGCCTCAGCTCATTTGCAGTCATGGGTGCTTTCTTCCCTTTCTGTGACTGTAGCAAGCAATAATCATATTAAATGACATAAATTTGATCAACATAAATGTCAAAACACATTACGAAGCAGAATCTTAAATCTTACCATATTTTGGGAACTTTCTCCTCCATTAGTGTTAAGCCTCCTTTTCTTATCACTAGTAGCAGCAGTCTTCTTTCCCTTACTTGGCAAATGCCTATGGCAGGTTTTCATATTGTGACATTCTTGGCCACAATTGCTGCACTTAAGGGATCTTTGTATCCTTCCAATTTTGCCAGCATCATTGATGACCACCTCCGAAACATCCTTAATCCTTTTCATCTTCGGCCTACCGGGCTGCCTTGTATATTGTGGAGGTATGATACTTAGACCTTCACCCTTGGACCACATGTCCATGCTATTAACAAGCTGTATAGCATGGTGCAACAAAGTCATCTGGTTCCTGCCTCATGCCATTAATTGCACAAATGGCATGCTTACATGGGATTCCAGTTAGATCCCATCTTCGGCAACTGCATGTCCTCAAACCAATGTCGACAACATTCTTGGTGCCTTCAATATTCTCAATCTCAGCTTGGCCGACACCATTAAATGTTGGGATGCAGTCCTCTGCTTCCTTCACTTTATTCTTCTCAATGATGTTCCTTATTTTAGGGCATAAATTTCCATGGTATGCCTCCATTTTATCCATTCCGTTATGAATCCTCCTCATTAGTTTCAGCCTTATCTCTTCCAACATAGTCACAAGTGGCTTACACCTTGCTTCTCGGATCAATCCATTGAAACTCTCACAACCATTGTTTATGAGCATGTCACAATCATAACCAGCAGGGAAATATGCCCTGGACCAATGTTTCGGGGGCCTCTCGGGCTCTGCAAAACAAAACAAAACAAAAAAATTCATACATTAAAAGTGAGAACCATGTAGTGAAAAAGTACTGTAAATGATTTACCTTTCAACCATTTATAAGCATCCTTATCAAGGGACTTCAGCTCCTCCATCTCCTTCTCAAAATAAGGCAAAGTTGTTGCCTTTGCACACTTCCACATCTGATCCTCCATGACTTTTCCAGGAAACTTCTTGGTGAAGTTAGTCCATAAATGCCTTGCACAAAACATGAACTATGCAGATGGAACAACCTCTTCTAATGCAGGTTTCAAACCTTTTTGCTTATCACTTATGAATATCCAGCCTCTACCATTATTCTCCCAGCTCAAATCCTTGCAAAACAACTCCAAAAACCATATCCAAGAGTCCTTTGTCTCCGGCTCAACCATTGCATAAGCAGTTAGGAGTTGGCCACCAAAACAAGTCTTCAAATGAGCTCCATCCAATCGAATCAATGATCTACAGCCAGCCTTAAAACCATTCTTCAGAGCTCCTAAGCAAATGTATAGCCTCTTGAAAACAGGTGCATTGTCTGAGTTGTTGAAGTCACATTTCAGGTCAACTGTGGTTGTTAGATCAACCATTTGAAGTTCTCTTTCATAATCATCCAGCCTTGCATATTGCCCCTTCATTGATCCTTCAACCTCTAACAAGGTAGCTTTCTTTGCTCTATAGGCCATACTCTTTGAAACTCCTGCCCTAATGCTTGCCGACATCATCTTAGCTAAATTCTCTACACAATCAAACAAGAAGAATCAATTAAAAATGTGAAATATAAACAACACTTAAGAGGAAAAATAACTTCAGAATATATACCTGGTCTTATGTCTTCATTTAGGGCAATTTGATCCTTGAACTTGGCTGTTAAGTATCTCTGCCTCACCATGGCATTGCTAAACTTCCTTGTGCACTTATGCATGGGATTATACTTCTTTATCATCAATGTGTCTTCATGTTGCATCTTGGAAGCAAACAACTCAAATGGATAGTTGTCTTTCTTGCAAACAACCATCAACCTTGTCTTATCATTCTTGATGAAAAAAAAAAATACTCCCACTCTCCTTGGATTACCTTCTCCCTCAATACATTTCTCAAAATTTGGACATTTGCAAACTCCATCTTTAAACAAAAATTTGGTTGCTTCATATCTGTGTCAGCGTTGAATTCTATACCAACATCTTCTAATTCGCCATCTGAATTAATTGCATATTGCATCCTCTCTTCATCTGATTCATGATCCTTAAACATATCCTCATCATTATCATCCCCCTATATCAGGTGCAGCTGATCCTAAATTACTAGTTCCTACCCCTGAACCTTTTGCATTTGTAGCTTCATCCAAATCACTTCCTTCAACTAGTCATCCTCATCAGTACCACAATGCTCATATTCTTCATCATCGAACTCCTGATCATAATCACCATCATCAGTTGTCTCCCCATCCTCACTCAACTCAGATCCGTGAACAACAAATGTTTGAAGATAGTCCACCAAGTCTATCTTTTTCTCATTGTCTAATCCTTGCACACCACTAGCCTGCACACCCTTCTCATGTTTCTCATAGTCTTCATCTAGCACACCACTGCTAGGCCTTGAACCACTAGTGCCTACACCACTCCTAACTACCCCACTTGAACTACAACCTATACCAAAACTAGGATACTCCAACAACAATTGTTTAAAACCTGAATCTTCTTCCAACAGTTTACTTTTGCCCTTCTCTTTTGCATCTCCTCCACCAGCATAGCTTCCTTGAGTAGCACACACATCCTCAATCTCTCTAATAATTATTCCCTTGCTTCTGCTTGGTATAGGCTCATCAGTCAACTCCTTGATGACACAAGTTGGCTGCTTCCTAGGCTCATCAGGGAGTTCCTCTATCACCATGCTACTGCTACCACCTTGACTGAACAAAAAATCTTGTAAATCTTCATACATGTAGATGTCGTCATCGTCTTCCTCAAAAACTGCTTTAACCTCCATGTGGTCCAAGTATAGTGTAATAATCCTGAATTGGGGCACAGCTTTACACATTGTCATCACACCACGATATGTTTCCAGTTTGGTGAACCCATTCTGGTCATCACCCACCCTATACCAGTAGTCAATTCACTGCTCTGCGTAGCCTGGATTAAGTTGCTTAACCATGTTATCCACTTCCACCAAGGACATCCTATCCTTATCTACGTTATCGTAGAAATCAGTCTTCCCTCCCACATAGTCTTTATTCCTTATGCACGCTCCATGAACCACTTTCATGGTGAAATAATCTGGGTGTGCTGCACAAAAAGTAAAAACAATTAGTCAACCGTGGTTAGAACCAGGATATAGTAAACTTCTGAAGCATGCAACCAACCAACTTAGGATTCCAACTACTTATTATACTTGCCCATAAAGAGGAAATTGCCAAACAGACCCCTTTACAACCATATAATGATTAGCAAATTACTACTATCTACACTTTTAGCCCATAAATTACCATCAACAAACCTGTTTTTTTTTAATTCCCATGTGCTAGTGTGCAAGGCCCATGTGCAAGGTATTATCCCTTGCGGTCAGATTCCTTCCATTTTTTAATTATTTCTACTGACAAGTAAATTATGAAACTGCCCTTGTGATTTGGATAATGCGAATTAACATTGCTGAAGGTCAGTAGCATTATGAAAAAAGAATATATCTATATTCCATCTTTGTTTTTCTAAGAAACAACTCATTTATTTAATAATTCCAAAAACTATTTGTACATATTACAATATGAAACTTGGACACTATCATTTATCTCTGGCTTTATTGGTTCCGCATACAAGCAGTAGGGTACTGAGGATTATGTCACCCCCAGCAGTATACTAGCCCCAGTAGTATACTGATCATCAGTAGTGTACTGATCCACAGTAGTGTACTGATCCACAGTAGTGTACTGGCCCCCAGTAGTATACTAGCCTGGCCTTCTCATGTTTGCTCACTTCAGCATTGCTTTCATTAGCTCCATCCTAATCCAATAAGAAAGTACCATAAACACAAAACTAAAGCATTACACAACACCACCAATCCAACAAGAAAGTACCATAAACACAAAACTAAAGCTACTGACCCTCAATACAAAACTGAAAATCCACCAAATACAGGGAAAAAAAATTGAAATTCAATTTTATTCAGCACCAATTATTTGGTCATACTTTCAGATCAAAAACCAGTGAAATAGCTTACCCATGCCCAAACCTGTGACAACATGAGGCTAAAGGTACTGACCCTCAGAATTTCTCAACCAAATCTGGATTCGTAGCCTTGCTTCGCCGAATTCGTAACCTCCCTTCGCTGGTTGCTTCTCCGGATTTGCAGCCTCCCTTCGTAGGCTTCGCAGCCTCAGTTCGCTGGTTGCTTTGTAGTAACGGTTCGCCTGATTCGCCGCCTCACTTCGCCGGCTTCGCAGGTTGCTTCGCCGCCTCGATCCGCCAGCTGCTTCGTCCCTTACCTTCGTCGGAGCCCTAGATAGATTTTGGGAGATTTGGATTTTGGGATGGTTTCGATTTTGGAACCGATCTGATTTTGGGAGAAATGGGTTATGTGAGTCTCAATGGCATGTTTCGTAATTTTCTTAATATTTGAGTATTTTTTTCTATAAAATGGGCTGACAGCCTGTTTCAATTATTGGCCGCATGGGCTATTGGTTTTGGAGTTTGCTATTGGTAAATAGTAGTGTCATTTTGTAGTTATTGGTAAAAAGCTCTATAATGATCACTAGCAAACAACTTAGGACCACAACAAACAATTCCACTACGAATGCATTATTAAAAGCCAAACAACAATCAACAATCAACTTTCAACATTGACAACACTCACAATATTAAAATCCAACCAACCATATTGAAACCATAGTTATTCATTCTGCATCTAAACTCTTCCGTACAAACTCAATTTTCATACTTTAAATCTCTAAACCACATACTCCGCAACCAATAAAGATATAAACCCCATTTCTTAAATCCAACCAACCCATTTCAATAACCATGGTTAAACTTTCTGAAGCTAAAGTCATGGTTAAAAAAATAATTTTCAAACCTAAAAACCTAAACCTGAAACCCAGAAACCAATAAAAAAATAAACCCCAATCTTAAAATTGGCAAACCCTATAACTCGAAACCATAATCGACAAACTGTATAACTCAAAACCCTAAAACTAATACCAAATCCTTTATCAAGAGCTCAGAGAAAAACCTAGAAACCCCGAAAAGTTTAAAAGCCCAAAAATTTTACCAAAACCGTAGAACTAGAAACAATCAAAAACTCGAAAATAGGAAGTAAACTAGTTCGAATAGAAATTATATGGTTAAAACATAATTAGAACTCACAATATTGCGGGATTTCATCCTTGCCGCCTTCTGCAGCTTGAAGAACCCACAAATCATCGTCCGCCATCCCAGCCACCGCCATCTCTATCTATTGGCCCCAAAAACCTTGGATTCGACTCAGATTTTCACTATCGTAATTGATGATAGTTGATTCAAGACCCGAGGTATGAGATTATGGTAGTTGATTATTGGGATTAAGATGCAACAGTGCTTTAGGACTAATTTTGAATTTTTAGGGTTTTTTGGGAGGAAATGGTTTACGGGGTCGGGCAAAACGGGTTGAATTCGAGTTGGGGCATTTCCGACATTTTACCATCTAATTGGTTTACGTGGAGCTGAGTCGTGTCAGAACGTTTGCCATGTCACCCAACAAATGGATCCGTCAGACGGAATGGACCTTAAGTGTGAAAAATGAGAGATTAGGGACTATCCTGTTTAATTTTAAAGGTCAGGGACTAAACTGTTTTTCATGCCAAACTATGAGGAGTAACAAGTATTTAGTCATTCAAAGTATCATTGAAATATGACTCATCTTGCATTTTTAGATGCAAAGGTACTAATCAAACTTACATAATCAAGTTTTCCAACAATATCTTTTTCAATAGATATCATAGCCAAACCACTTAATCTCTCTTGTGACATAGTAGACCGAAGGTAAGATGTGATCAGTTTCAACTTTGAAAAACTTCTTTCTGCATAGGCAACTATGACTGGTATAGTTAGCAGAATCCTATAAGCAATCCAAGCATTTGGATAACAACCATCTTCTTTTATATAATTCAACACATCAATAGCTCTTTTTGTTTCATTGGGTAAATCTTGACTCAACATTCGTAAGTCATGATATAGATCATCCCCATTAAGTTCATAAATCTCGCCATGCTTCAATAAATTTATAAGGTTAGCACAAAAACTCTTCAAACTATCTCTATCGACAGACCTTAACTTGTCCAAATCAAACAAAAATCCAAAATTTTCTTCAAAAGTCTTATATTGTTCAAACTGGTTTAGAAAAAAAAGTTCAATAAACATATAAACATTATCCTTATTAACTGATTATATTACATTTGAATTAAATTGTGCGAACCAGGTTTTGAATGAAGAAATAGCTTAATCAACTATGTAGAGAAAATAGTTGACTTTAAAGGATTCTACAACTGATTAATAGTTGACTTTAAAGGATTCTACAACTGATTTTATCACTGCTTTGCTAGAGCTTTCATCAAATTGTCTCTTTTTGTGAATTGTTCTTTTTTCCATGAATATCGGTTCAATCCTCATCTCACTTGCAATCTCTTTAGCTTCAATTAAGGACTCCTCAAATCCGGTTTCACTAAACTTTTGAAGAAAGGAAAGAAGACGTTCCAATTCTTTGATGACTGTATCAATATGCATATCTTCAGTTTGTAGAACTTTGTTGGCATTGTTAACAGCATGTAACAATTCATACCATATAATCATACCTAACAAGAACTCAAAATTCTGAAAGATTATAGTTGCTAAAGTTTCAGCATCACTTTTTGTCTTGGCATCTTCTTTACCGTTCACCAAGTGAATCAAAGCCTCTCTTATTTCTGAAGCTTGATATCTTATTGCTTTAACACTCTCCATACGACTTTCCCAACGAGTTTCTGATATTGGCTTAACGGTAAGACCTAACACATGCTCCGTAAAAACGTGCCATCTCTTTGTAGAAGCTGAAAACAAGGAATATATTCATTGTATTACACCAAAAAAGACTCAGCTTCAGGACAACAATGTGCCATATCAGAAAGCACAAGATTTAAAGAATGACAAGCACAAGGTGTGTAACTCTTGGATTCATTTCAAGTAGCCTACTTTGCACACCTTTGTTTTTTTTCTTTCATATTGGATCCATTGTCATACCGTTGGCCTCTTATATTATTGACATCAAGTCCAAGAGTCTTCAATGCAGTTAAAGTTCATTAAGCAGTCCAAGACCTGATGTGTCAGCTACCTTCAAGAATTCTAGAAAATATTCTTCAACCACAATTGGAGTAGCCGAAACATTGATACTTCTTAACATAAGAGGCATCTGCTCCTCATTAATTGCATCTGGAGTACAGTCAAGTATAACTAAAAAAATATTTGGCTTCTTTGATTATACTAATAATTGAGTTTTTCACCTTATCTGCCAACACTTGAATCATTTCATTCTGAATTTTGGGACTCAAATAATGATATTGAATCTCATGTTTATTAATATGTCGAGAATTGTTCTTAGATAGTTGAATCAAATTCAGCAAGCAGTTCTATCATCTGTAAGAAAAGGCCATTGTTCTCCTCATATAGCTTTTCACTATCTCCACAAAAAGCCAAATCATTTTTCCCTAGTCTTTCACAACTGCAAGAATTCTTTCTAATACTTGCTTCTAGTGTTCTTTTTCTTGATTTATTTGTTCTTGCAGACTTGCATGAATTGTTAACTTCAATTTCAGCATTTTTGCCAACTCCATCCAACTTGTCATTGAGCCAATGTGATACCTACTTCTTTCATGAATTTTATGTCGATAAGAAATATTGTGCCAATCATTCACACCTTTATCAGCTAATTGCCCAACAAGATGCTTCTTTACAAACAATTTACAAAAAAAGCAAAAAACTTTATCCAAAGAAACCAAGTTTACTGGCCACTTTCTAGCTTGCTTCTCTCCATTTGGTAATTCTCTAAAGTAATGCTTTAAAGAAAAACATCTGTCACATTTATCTTTTAGAAAGATGACATTATTTTGTCTTTTTGGGCGTCTTTCAACCAAAAAATCTGTAATAAGAGAACCAAATTGAGTTTTATGTAAAGCTTCTCTCCTCTCTCTCTTTTCTTTTTTGAGCCCGGAATTAAACCTTCTAGTAGGAGCCATTATAACAACTTCAAACCGAACCAACAATCCAAAAAATTCAACAATTAAATTATTTGAATCCCGTAAGAATATCATATAAAAAGCCTTAGGCATATAGCAAATTTTCAAAGGAGAATAAATGAAACAGAGATGAAAGAAACACAAATAGAGAAGTAAAAAAACCAAGATTTCTTCAAAACAGAAAAGAAAAAGCTTCAAATATCTTACCTTTTTGTCTTTTTGGAAGATAAAATCAACTCTTCAATCCCTAAATTCAACTTTTTCATCTGATCCTCTCAGAGTCTCCTACTCTCCTTCTCCTTTTTCAACTTTTTTTCTTCAACCACCGCTAGGAAACCTTCTAGGATGTTCAATCACAATTGAATTTTTGTCTTGGATTGAGAAAGAGATCCTTCAAAAACCTAAATTGGGAAAGAGAAAGATCATCTTCTCTCTGCGTCTCAATTTGTTCGATACTTTGATAACAGAGCGTCAGTGTTACGTCTAGGAAGACGCTAAGCTACTTAGATTGTTTCATTATTTTTAATTTTTTGGATTAAATTCAGTTTACTCCCCTAAACTTTGGGTCTAAAATCAGATTGGTCCCTCTTTCTAATAATCGATTACGATGGTCCCTATACTCTCAAATGACATCACCCGAGTCCAAAATTTGAATTTGACTCGAAAGATGACGTCATATGCTGAGTTGGAACCAACATAGGGGCCCACTTTTCAGACTTTAAACCCCCCAAGGAGGGAAAAATAGACATTTCTAATTTGATCTAATTTCTATTTTTTTTTCTCTATTGACAACCAGCAAGTTGACCGTGCCACTTGCGATCCATCAATGTCGTCGCTCTCCAACTTTCCAACCTCCACGCAACCTCCGAGCTCCTCCACCACACTCCCCTCCCTCCGCCTCTCCAAGAAGCTCCCCGATCTAGCCGTCGACCTTGGAAAGATTGACAGCAACCAAATCAATAATCATAATCAGCCATTCAATTCATAGTTCAAGATTCATAGTATAACTTGAATTCACAAGCCCAACCAAGTGGTTATCACGCTCCAAAATTCCAGATACAAGCCCAGAACCTCTTGAACAGCTGCCAGAAAAATCCCAGAAAACCATCGTGCACAGTGAGGTCCGTCGGCACCGAAAGCAACCAAAAACCAATTTGTTCATAACTCAAGCAATTGAAAACCATGTATAAAATCATGTAGAATGTGAAAAAGGGATCGATTTTTGTACCTCATGCATTGCTGATGATCATCGGAGCTGCTAAAAACACTGGTTCCTTTTTAATTTCTGATTTCTTTCTTCAACTAGGCTTTGAATTTTGATCCTCTCCTCCCGACCCAGTGACCCAACTCTCTCTTTCACACCTCACAAGCTCCCACCATCCACTACACTAAAATTCTCAACCAAATTCCACACCCTCTCAAATTTCTAATTAGCGCCAATCAATGCTAGCACACCGCCATTTCAACATAATGCTGCAAATAAGATGCAACACAACTTCTCAATCCAATTGGCCAAATTCCCAAACTGAAATAAAAACCATTCAGAGCAATCAAATAAAAATTACCTGCCCTCTGTGTGCTTTCTCAGCCTCGTAGAAAGCCTTGATAACAAATTCTTCATAGAAAATCTTGTGCTGCAACTCTGATAGGAGCAAAAAGTGTGACGATATTATTGAATATGTGCCCCATTTTAGCCTTGTTTCTCCCTTAGTTTAGTGTTTTGAGTCATTGAGTCGTTTTCAGAGTCTTGTAGAGTGTTTTGAGTGAAATAGGTGGAAAAAGTAAAATTCATGAAAAATCCTAGTTGGATTAGGATTCCTCACTGTCGACTGTTTTTGCAGTCTTTACATTTTAATTCCCTTTATTTTCTCTAGAAAATTCTGATATTCTCCTGCTTGTTGTAGGAAACATTGCCTGGTGGAACTCTCGGAAACAGCAATGATGGAGTCATAAAATAAAGCATTAAGATATTTGACCAAGCAATGAAGAAGGGAAATAAAGGAGAAAGACGTTTTCAGTTGGGGAATAAAGGAGAAAGACGTTTTCAGTTGGGGAATAAAGGAGAAAGACGTTTTCAGTTGAGGAATAAAAGACAAAGATGTTTCAACTGGAAAATAAATAAGAGAAAGATGTTTCAGCTTGGAAATTAAAGGAATTGCCCTATTATGAGAGGAGTTAAGGCCTTAAAGGAGGTGTTTCAGTTGGAAAATTAAAGGAATTATGATGCAATCTCATCCGTCCAATGATGAAGGGTATGATCAACAAAAGCCAACCAATGCTTCCCTATAAATAGGCAATGTCCAGAACAGAATTGGCATCACTTCCCAGCCAAGATAATTCCTTGCCTATCACTTCCTGGCCAAAAACCATTCCAAGACTGCCCAATTCACTCATCAAACCTCCAACTCCTACAAGACCGTGACCACCATCCATCCATCAATCTACGAAGCTCTTAGGCGCTGAGTCAAGGACGCTCCACCACCATAGCAGAGACAAGTTCATCACCTTGTTGCTAAGCCGCTGAGGAAAGCTTCAAAGTGTAACTATGACTCTACTTATAATTTTTGTTTCGGTTTTGTGTGTTTCGATTTGCGAGTTGTGTAATTGGAGACATGAAATTTTCAGAATATTTTTATTAATATTTTTGAGATTTTCAGTTTATTATTGAGTTAATTTCGAGAATTCGTTTATGATGCATGTTACAATCTTGTGCCCTTTTACGTGTTTAGGTAATTTCCAAAGTTAGGTTAATAAGTTTGCATGCTAGAATAACAGTGAGAGTTCTTGTGTGTTTTCTTAATTTGCCAAGAGTAATTATTATTTGTTAAGGCGCTGAGTTAAACAAGTAGCAATTAGTTCTAAAAAGTGGTAAAAACTATGTTCAATGGTTAAACGATTCTGGAAATTACGTGTTAAATTCTAAGTCTAATGGTTAATTTGCACGTGTGAGTTGATTCGAGGGTTAGATAATATTACTAGTTAAGAGAATTACGCTGAGTGTTTTCGAAATTAGTAGTATTAGGCTTGGTAAGGACTTTTCCGATCTAAGCCTACATTAGAACGAATCAGATAAATGGATTGATCCGTTGAGGCTTTTCATTTGAGCTCTTATCTAGGCATTTAAGATGGGCACGTTTTTGTAGCATGTTGAAATGAATTTTCTGTTTTTACACTTAGTAATTTCTGAGTGGTATTGGTCTAGGTTAGGGAAGTCGATCATTGTATATAGTTTTATTTGTTTCGTTTTTATTTTAAGTAGAATAAGAACCAAATTTGAAAAGCCCCCATTTTATTCTTTTATTTGTTAATTGACTTTTTTGTGTAGGTGTACCCTACAATCCCCGGACTGAACGATCCCTGCTTATCCTATACTGACAACTACATTTTACAGGGTTAAATTGTGAGGCTATTTCAGCCGCATCAAACTCTGCACCTATAAGCAATTCTCATCGGAGGATTTCTTGCATAGCTCGAAACCCCACTGCTACTACTCGAAACCGGGTCCTGAAACACTGAAATCGAGCTCTGAAATTGAATCACAGACCCAAATCTAGAAAAAGTTTTCACTGAAATTGAAGGATTCGGAATTGAATTTCATCATGACAAAACCCAATTGGTTTTCCCAGAAACCCAGTTTGTCATGGCAAAAATTTGGATCTGCTCCCGTAAAGCCCGAACCCGCTCCGAGCCCAGCATCTTAAT
The DNA here is from genome assembly GCF_002994745.2 of Rosa chinensis. Taxonomy (NCBI): domain Eukaryota; kingdom Viridiplantae; phylum Streptophyta; class Magnoliopsida; order Rosales; family Rosaceae; genus Rosa; species Rosa chinensis. Next base: position 48,135,293 of record NC_037092.1, read on the forward strand.
GCTCCCGGATAAGCACCTCGACGACCAGAGAAGTTACAGAAGCTTGTGCCTATGCCGCCGATTCCGATCGAGGAGGACGAGGAACGAGATGGCGTGGTATGGAGCTTCAGATCGAAGGGAGGTGGTGGTGGAAGTGTGGTCGTCGATATAGAGAAGGGGAGAGAGAGGGAGAGAGGAAAAGAGAGAAGAAGAAAAAATTAAGAAAAGAGAGAAAAAAAATTAGAAAATTGGAAATGTCTATTTTTCCCTCCTTGTAGGGTTTAAAATCTGAAAAGTGGGCCCCTATGTCGGTTCCAACTCAGCATATGACGTCATCTTTCGAGCCAAATTCAAATTTTGGACTCAGGTGATGTCATTTGAGAGAATAAGGACCATCGTAATCGATTTTCAGAAAGAGGGACCAAGCTGATTTTAGGCCCAAAGTTTAGGGGAGTAAACTGAATTTAATCCTAATTTTTTTATCTGCAGGCCTACATAATTTTTTTATCTGAGGCCCCTGAAATTTGATGCCTGATCAGACCAATATTTCCAATGTTTTTAGTGCATTTCTCTCTACATTTTACTTAGTTATTCTCTTAACATTATAATTTTTAACTTAGTTTTGTGCTTTTAGGTACTTTTGAGTCAGAAATGAAGGCAAGGAGGAAATGAGGCACAGAAATGATCAAAAGTTGAGAAATGAAGTTTTCTCAGTTCTACTAGGAAAAGGAATCCCAGTTGAAGTAGGAATCCTAAGTCAACTAGGAGTGAGCTTGGAAAAATGGTGTTCAGAAATTAGAAATGACAGAGAGTCCTGATCACACTAGGATACCTGATGCTGCTAGAAGACCTGGTGAGGCTAGGAGATGCGGTGGCTTCAAGATGACTCAAGAATGCTCAAGAATATTCTAGAATGCACAAGAAATTTATGCAATTGAAGAATGGGCTTCGAAATTGTCCAATTGAGAAGCCTTGCCCAAAGATTGAAGCATGTGACTTGCACATGAGTTTCTACACCCTTCTTGACGTCTTTGAGAAATCCTAAATCAATTCCATTTGATTTTTGCCATGAAAAAATAAAGAATATTCAATAAAATTTCAGAAATCCCAAAAATGGAGAGTTTTTAGGAATCTGCTTGTGCAGATCAGTCAACTTCGACAGAGTCCTCAGAGCATCTCAGAACGAACTAAATTATGATATTTATATGTTAGAAATCTACGGATGTCTAGTTTCCAGATATTTTTACGGTTCATCAATATCAATTTTCTAGAAGAAGTTATGGCCGATTTAGTGCACAAAGGTCAATCTGCCCGAAAATCTGTTTTGAGCGAATTAGGAGAGTTTGGCCATGAATATCTTTTGGGACGAGTTTGGGAAGGTCTCTACTCCATATTTGATCTGATTTTGAGGATATATTGCAGCCATGATGATGTGGACCAATGAGAAAATTCAAAAAGAAATCTACATCAACTCAAAGAAGGAAAGTGAATCAGAATTGAAGACGGAGAGCTAGGGTTTGACGTCTAAAGCTTTTTCTATATATACACACCTATGTTGGACGTTTTTGACATATTCCTTCACTCCATTCAGCCATATCTCTCCCTCCATACACGTCCACCCCTTTCACAACTCAAAAATATCATCAAACCCTATATCGAAATCGCAAATCCTCCCCCTTACTCTCAAAATTTCGATACCTCTCCAATTGTTCAAGACTTGAAGCCGTGAAGCAAGTTCCATCTTCCATTCATCATCTCCTTTCTATGAGCCTCATCATCCTCCACCACCTTTGAAGACCTTTTTGCGTTCTTGAAGTTTCTTTAAAAGTGTAACCATGAACCCTAGAACTTTGTTTTCGGTTTTATTGTTTTGTAACTTGAAAATTAGATTCTATAGTGTTTTATGTTTTTGGTTTTATTGGATGTTTCGACTTTTTGTTAGAATAAAGAGCATGTTGTGATGTTTAGTTTTCGAATACTATGAAGCATGAAAATGTTTTAGGATTTTTAGATAATAATTTGTGATTTCTTTATTTGTTATTGATTGTTTGTTGATTTTGTGCTTCAATCCCACATTTTATGTGTTAGTTGGTTCAAAACAATTAGGGTTTGCATGTAATTGAATCCAAATTAAGATTTGCTAGCATTCTAGGTCTTAATTGTTAAGTGGAAAACCTATAATTCCTTAGGTAAATCAACAAAGAGATTTGCATGCTTGATTAGCATTCTAACTTGTGTGCTCTTGTTAAATCAATCAAACTTCCACTTGTTCTTAATGAATTGATTGTGTTTTGTTAGGGAATTCACTAGGTTTGCATGATTAATAGGGTTAACTATGGTGCGTTAATCTAGTTAATTTAATTAAGGGAAGTAATAAGGACTTTGTATGCGTTTATCTCTATTCTTGATTAATTTCTTCCAATTACATGTTTTGATCCGTGAATTATTATTTGGTGTTTTGTTTTCTTGTTAATAGTGATTGACTACATCATGCATCTTTGTCGTCCCCTTTATCTCTTATGGATTCATAGATTGATTGATCATTGTAGTTAGTTTAGTTAGATTAGAATATAAACTTTTGAAATCCCTTATCTTGTAATTCTGTAAATATATAATTGATGCGGCTAAAATAACCTCACAATTTAACCCTGCAAAATGTAGTTGTCAGTATAGGATAAGTAGGGATCGTTCAGTCCGGGGATTGTAGGGTACACCTACACAAAAAGGTCAATTAACAAATAAAAGAATAAAATGGGGGGTTTTGAGATTTGGTTCCTAATCTACTTAAAATAACAACGAAACAAATAAAACTATATACAATGATCGACTTCCCTAATCTTGACCAATACCACTCGAAAATTACTAAGTGTAAAAACAGAAAATTCATTTCAACATGCTACAAAACATGCCCATCTTAAATGCCTAGATAAGAGCCCAAATGAAAAGCCTCAGCGGATCAATCCATTTATCTGATTCGTTCCAATGTAGGCTTGGATCGGAAAAGTCCTTACCAAGCCTAATACTACTAATTTTCGAAAACACTCAGCGTAATTCTCTTAACTAGTAGTATTATCTAACCCTCGAATCAACTCACACGTGCAAATTAACCATTACACATAGAATTTAACATGTAATTTCCAGAATCGTCTAACCATTGAACATAGTTTTTACCACTCGTTAGAACTAATTGCTACTTGTTTAACTCAGCGCCTTAACAAATAATAATTACTCTTGGCAAATTAAGAAAACACACAAGAACTCTCACTGTTATTCTAGCATGCAAACTTATTAACCTAACTTTGGAAATTACCTAAACACGTAAAAGGGCACAAGATTATAACATGCATCATAAAAGAATTCTCGAAATTAACTCAATAATAAACTGAAAATCTCAAAAATATTAATAAAAATATTCTGAAAATTTCGTGTCTCCAATTACACAACTCACAAATGCAAACACACAAAACCGAAACAAAAATTATAAGTAGAGTCATAGTCACACTTTGAAGCTTTCCTCAATAGCTTAGCAACACGGTGATGAACTCGTCTCTGCTATGGTGGTGGAGCGTCCTTGACTCAGCGCCTAAGAGCTTCGTAGATTGATGGATGGATGGGGTCATGGTCTTATAGGAGATGGAGGTTTGAGAAGTGAATTGGGCAGTCTTGGAATGGTTTTTGGCTAGGAAGTGATAGGCCAGGAAGTGATCTTGGTTGGGAAGTGATGAAAATTCTGTTCTGGACGTTGCCTATTTATAGGGGAGCACTGGTTGGCTTTTGTCGATCATACCCTTCATCATTGGACGGATGGGATTGCATCATAATTCCTTTTATTTTCTAACTGAAATATCTCCTTTATGGCCTTAACTCGTCTCATAATGGGGCAATTCCTTTAATTTCCAAGCGGAAACATCTTTCTCTTATTTATTTTCCAGTTGAAACATCTTTCTCTTTTATTCCTCAACTGAAAACGTCTTTCTCTTTTATTCTCCAACTGAAAACGTCTTTCTCCTTTGTTTCCCTTCTTCATTGCTTGGTCAAATATCTTGATTGCTTTATTTTATGACTCCATCATTGCTGTTTCCAAGAGTTCCACCAGGCAAGGTTTCCTACAACAAGGAGGAGAATATCAGAATTTTCTAGAGAAAATAAAGGGAATTAAAATATAAAGACCACAAAAAAAGTCGACAGTGAGGAATCCTGATCCAGCTAGGATTTTTCATGATTTTTACTTTTTCCGCCTATTTCACTCCAAACACTCAACAAGACTCTCAAAATGACTTAATGACTTAAAACACTAAACTAAGGGAGAAATAAGGCTAAAATGGGGCATATATTCAATAATATCATCACACTTTTTGCTCCTATCAATAATTTGTTTTATTTTTCTTTTATACTTTGTGAATAATACTAATTTGTTTAACGTTTTTGACAGGAAGTATACCCCAATCGCCGGCTTAGAACGATACCCTACTTACTCATACTACAATTCGATGCAGGGTTTAAATTGGCACTCACCTTGAGACTATCAAGGCCCTAGACCTAAGGCCAGCCCTGACCCAGCGAGATTCAGAGATGAGCAAATATCATAATATTCATTTACGAACAAAGTTACCTTATCGTCTTTGAGTTATTTATTTAACTATGACTATAGTTTTCCCCACACTTAGCTTTTGCTAGTCCCTTAGCAAAATCAAAACAAGGACACAGATTTAGACTCAACGAAATTTAAAGAAAGAAAGACAAACGTTACAATTAGGCCTGGGCTCTGGTCGGGCCGGGCCTGAAAATTAGTAAGACCGAGATCGAGACAGAGAATATAGGTTCGGGCCGGTTCGGGCTTTTTTCAAAATGAAAACCGACAGAAACCGAATGTTTTCCAGTTCAAGAATGTTTGCCAGTTTCCCCTGTTTTCCAAATACAATTCTGCACCTTGTCATTTGCCACTCATTTTGGTACCTGGAAGACTAGAATGCATATCCAATTATCTCATTAACATAACAGTAATCATGCATTATTACAAATTTATATAGTTTACAACACAAACTCACAAACACATTGTCTATTGTCCAACAGAAAACAATCCAAATTATTCAATCATTTCAACTATGTGTTCAATCATTTGAAATTCAAAGTTTGAATGGTACTACAACTGCAACAGAAACATGAACACAATCCTCCCATTTTGCACAAATTGCTGCTCGGCCGGCTCCCATGCTCAACAGGTCTAGAACTCCATGACAACTCTCTGCAACTTTGCATTCACATTTCAAAGCTGATCAATTTACAAATTCAAAGTTAAAAAAAAGTCCAAAACATGGCCAAGAAGTGAACTAAAAAAAAAAAAATCTAAGATAGATAATTAGATACTGCTGCACCATAAAAAGTACACAAAATTGAAGAGAGAAACAGAAAAAGTAACTGAGATTTTTACTATAAGTTTCTACTGTCCAGTAGCTCAGTTGTACTTGCCCTGTTTTCACTGGCTTCTAATTTTAGTTTTTCTAATCTTATTACTTACATTCCACTGCCGGCAATCATACAAATTTTGTTCCCATCAGAAAAGAACAATCTAATCATAACCCCAAAAAGAAGAACAATCCAATATCATCACTAACCAACAGAAATGCAGAACATTAGGCAGATTATACATTAAGCTCTTTACTACTTTCTCAGCACAAACATAAAGCTCAAACACCAAAATGAACTATAAATTTAAGCTCTTTACTACTTTCTCTAACTTGAGCTTCCATTTAAGTAATTTCAGACAAGAACAAAAAAGCAATTTAAACAACCCAAAATGGCAGAGCAATAAAGCCACTTACTTGCAGTGAAGAAGCTGAATTCGTGGCCCCACCCTTTTTGTGCTAACTTAATGCATAAACGCACAGTTTTAAACAAAAACTGGGGCAGATTGCATAACATTAACTAACTAAAGGCAGTAGGCTCAACCAAATGCAGAAATGCACAGTTTTAAAGAATAACTGGGGCAGTACCTTATTTTGCTGCTTTACTTTTGCCTGCATTACCTACCCTTGAATTCTTTGAAGCTTTAGATGATTTAGACATAGATGGCTTTTCAGGCTGATCAATTCTACTAGCACCTTCCTCCCTTGCATGTTCTACAAAACAACAAAAGTACAAAGTTTAAACAAAAACTGTCCCGATTTTGGTAGATATTACTACATTGCATTATAAACTTGAAATAAATTAACAAGGCAGCCATTCCAAAAATAAAAATCATACCATCCTCCACACTTTCATAAAATTCAATGTCCTCGATACTAGGAACATATTGAATGTTGTGGATGCTTTCGGATCTGATCCAATTTTGGTAGCATATCAATGCTTCCACCATTTTTGGAGTTAGAGAACTCCTAAAGGGATCAATGACCCTTCTGCCTATGCTAAAGCAAGACTCACTTGCCACTGTGCTCACTTGTATTGCCAAAACATCCTTGGCAAGGGCAGCAAGATTAGGATACTTGGCACCATTCAACTTCAACCACTCCAATATATCCCACTTATGAGGAATTGCAGGCTTCTCAATCGGGTCCAATAAGTATCTATCCACTTCATGTGCAACAACAGCTTCGTCGGAGTCTTCCAATTCTTTCTCCCAATCTTGTTCCATGTCCGCTATTTTTCCAGTAGGCTCAACCGTCCTTTTGGAGCTGGATTTGCTGCCTTGGCTAATTGAGCTCTCTCCACTCCTACCTTTTCCATTTCCAGCCTTTGAAGACATCATTGAGGAGCTGTACAGATCACAAAGGGCCACTAGAAGCTCTTTAACCTCGACAGACTTCTTCTTAATGTCATCGGACTTCATTTTCAGCCATTTATTGCAGATACTTTCAAAGTTTCTGATCTTGAACCTTGGGTTTAACACCAAGGCAATGAATAAAAGCTGATTGTAGTCTTCCAAGCTTCCAAAATACTTATCAAACTTCCTTCTCATCTTCACAACTATATCGAACAAGATCATTTCAGTCTCTAAACCAGTGAAATCATATGGTTTATTGAACAATTCATCGATCTCTGATTTGATGGCCACTATATCATGAAAAGCTTTCCATGATGTTGGGTGATTTGAGGCACTAATCCTCATTGTCACATCATAGAAGACCTTTAAAAACCTCACAAAAACTGCTGCCTTTTCCCAGTCCTCTTTAACCGGTGGCCCCACCCTTTTTGTCTTCTGTTTCTTCCTTGAATCAGACCCTCCAACTTGCAGCTCATCCACTTCATCATCGATGTCTTCTTCCTCATCAAAGTACTGCGTGTACTTGCTGTCCTCCTCATCAGCCATTCTATCAAAGGCTTTTCGCAGCTGTAATGCAGTCTCTAGCATTAGAAAGGTAGAGTTCCACCTTGTTGGCACATCAAGGATGGATAATTTCTTCGACTCAACCTTCTCATTCTCTGCACACTTTTTAAAAACATCAAGTCTTTGTCCACTGCTAAAAACATAGCCTATCGCATTCCTAATTGAAGCAATTGATTTCTCCATCATTTTTAGGCCTGATCTGACAATGAGGTTCAGAATATGTGTGAGGCACCTAACATCCAGGTACTTGCCTCCAAGAACAGGCTGTTTCTCCCAGCCTAACATCTTCTTCCTAACATACTCAATTGCAACCTTATTTGCACTTGCATTGTCAACGGAAATTGTCAACACTCTCTCAACTTCCCAATCAAGCAAACATGCCTCCAACAACTTCCCTTTGCTATTGCCCTGATGATTAGGAATCACCCTAAAATTTAGTATTCTTTTGGGCAATGTCCAACTAGTATCAATAAAATGGGCAGTCACCACCATGTAGTTGATATTTTGCACTGATGTCCATGTATCGGTGGTCAAGCAAAGGCAATGATTCCTTAACTCTTTCTTCAGCTCTAATCTGGCTGCTTTATACATGGACAGAAATAGTTTCACAATAACCCTCCTAGAAGGCACATCCCACCTAGGTACAGCCACACTACAAAAGTATCTAAACCCTGGCCTTTCGATGAAACTGAAAGGCAGTTCATCCATTACTATCATCTTGCAGGCTGCTTCCCTGCAAGCTTCCTGACTCCATTTCACCATCACCAACTCCTTAGTGCCACTGGTACTTAATACCTGCTGCCCACTTTCTGAATCAACCCTACCCGGATATTTTTTGCACACTTCTGGTATATGTCTCCTAAGTGAACTAGTTCCATTTCCATAAGTATCAGATGCAAGATCAGTTCCACAGTAATTGCACTTAGCTCTCTGTTTAACATAAGTTTGAACTTTCTTACCATCCTTAATCTCGAACTGAGGCTTCTCAATCTTCTTGAAGTGCAACCACACCCAAGATCTTCCAGCAGGTTTTTCTTCTTTTGCTTCTTCTTTTTCAACATCTCCAGCATTGCTCGGTCCAGCAGCTGCAGCTTGACCATGTTTTCTCTTCACACTAGCCTTCCTCTTCGAGCTTTTGAATGTTTTGGGAATCGTCTGAACCCTTGAAGCATCAGTTGGTGTTGGAAGAGCAATGGCTTTTGAATTGGAATTGGAATAAGAACTTTGGGATGAATGATGCGCTCAAAGCAAGCGCATAATTTAACCCTAAAATGTCATTAGTAGTACGTAATAAATAGGGATCGTTCTATTCCGGGGATTGAGGGTACACCTGTCAATGTGGACAAACAAACAATTAAAATTAAAACAAAGTATAATATTTACAAAGATATAACAAAATATATACATATTTACGAAAAGGGGGGATTTTGTTTTTGGTTTTTTCGAAAATAAAACTAAGTTAACAAAACAATTAAAATGCAAAAACATAAAAATACAAATGGAATGAGAGAACAAAGATCAAAACCGAAACATATGATTAAAATTGACTCAAACCCTAATATTGTTCATCTAAGTCATGAGAAAAGAGTTGATCATGTGAAACATTCGAAAGCAAATGAATTCCCATTTTTTACTTTTCAATGCTAATTAACCTAAGCGAAAGCACCTAGATTAATCCTATCAAACATGCAATCAAACCCTAGAAAGCTAGTCAATCATGTCATGTTTAACGCATTACACATAGAGAAAGGCTATCAACTCAAGTGTACAACTTAGTATGGAAAAGTCCACCTAATTGCAATCCTCGTTAATTAAATTCGATCTTTGTACAAAACCTTTACTACTTTGATTCAAGTTTACACAAAACGAAAAGTCGATTTCATGTTCTTAAACCTAGCACCAATTATATCAAAACCCTAAGTGTTTGCAACCACATAAGATTAAAATACAAAAGTTATCTATAACGCAAATTTAATTAAACAAACCCACATAAGCAACTCTCGAATCACAATAATATGAATCTGAAAATTCTCAATTAATCATAAAAATTCCAGAAATTAATATTTGTTCAAACACATATGTCAACTAGTTCATAACCAACGAAATTCAAAGCAAAGGTTACAAAGGAGAATCGGATTACACCATGAGATGGGGATGGTGATGAACGATTGATGTGGTGGTCTCTTGAATCTCGAAAGCAAGCTTCAAGGTTGGAGATGGATGATGGATGCTCACGGCTATGCTTCTTCTCCCTTGGCCTTGCTTGAACTCGTGGAGATGACTAGAGGATGGAGAAACTCACGGCTATGCTAAGAAAATTTTCTGATTTTTTTCTAAAGTGTAAATTGTATGGGGGAGAGGACCCTTTCTCAACGTCAAAGAGGTGGGTATATATAGGAGCACGGCTAGGGTTCACAAAGCAATCAGAATTTTCCACATAGCTTCAACCAATGATAATTCGCCAAGTAAGCTTGTGATGTGTTCCAACCAATCAAAATTCTCTAAAATAACTCCCTAATATTTAATTGCAGAATTTCCTTGAAATTATTCTGATTTTCTTCATGAATTTCGGCTAACATTCCTTTAGGGAATTTAGGGATGAATCTAGACGCCTTTTTAGCTTTTCCTTGGTGCACACATATTTTCCTTCCATAAATATCTCCCTTGAATCTCTCTTGGCGTCATCTCCTTGATTATTTCTGATTTTCACGTTGGCAATCACACCAAATTATTCCTCCAACAATATTTCTTTCCATAAAAGTCTCCCAAGAAAATCTCTCCTTGAAATCCTCAATCAATCATCTTTAATTCCCACATTGTCACCTTGTTTTTCCATGTCATCTTCATGAAGCTTCTCGTTCCATTTATGAACTCAATTCAGCTTATTTATTCCAAAAACCTGAAAATAGAAGCTTTCTAAAATAAGAAATGGAAACTTTCTAAAAATGGAAAATAGAAACTACAAAACGGAAACTTTCTACAATTAGGAACTTTCCCATTCGAAGAATGGAAACTTTCCTAAACAGAGTTTTATTAAGGAAATAACGCAGAAAATATAGGGAAATAACAGTTAAAACGTCGCATTAAAATGCTCCTATCAATGAATTGGAATCGGAACTGTGGGATGAAGCCATGAAATGCTATGACTATGACAAATTTAAATACACATTCAATGGCCTGCACAAATAGTAAACAAGGAATTGTTAATTGTAGAAACTATATGAAGCTGCACAAATAGCATTACAGTTAACTCTTTCTAATTACATAGCAAATTTGGTTTCATTGCAGAAACTATATGAAGCTGCTGTAAATCATTGTATCCCATTGGCTCAGAATGAAAAGGGATGTATATACTGGGGAAGTAATAAGTATAACATGAATGGGCAAAATCCCACAATAAGCAACTAAGGAACTTCACCAAAGCAAATACAATGCTGATGCGGCTGAAATAGCCTCACAATTTAACCCTACAAAATGTAGTTGTCAGTATAGGATAAGCAGGGATCATTCAGTCCGGGGATTGTAGGATACACCTACACAAAAAGGTCAATTAACAAATAAAAGAATAAAATGGGGGTTTTCAAATTTGGTTCCTAATCTACTTAAAATAAAAATAAAACAAATAAAACTACATACAATGATCGACTTCCCTAACGTAGACCTATACCACTCGGAAATTACTAAGTGTAAAAACAGAAAATCCATTTCAACATGCTACAAAAATGTGCCCACCTTAAATGCCTAGATAAGAGCCCAAATGAAAAGCCTCAGCGGATCAATCCATTTATCTGATTCGTTCTAATGTCGGCTTGGATCGGAAAAGTCCTTACCAAGCCTAATACTACTAATTTTCGAAAACACTCAGCGTAATTCTCTTAACTAGTAGTATTCTGTAACCCTCGAATCAACTCACACGTGCAAATTAACCATTAGACATAGAATTTAACACGTAATTTCCAGAATCGTTTAACCATTGAACATAGTTTTTACCACATTTTAGAACTAATTGCTACTTGTTTAACTCAGCGTCTTAACAAATAACAATTACTCTTGGCAAATTAAGCAAACACACAAGAACTCTCACCGTTATTCTAGCATGCAAACTTATTAACCTAACTCTGAAAATTACCTAAACACGTAAAAGGGCACAAGATTGTAACATGCATCATAAAAGAATTCTCAAATTAACTCAATAATAAACTGAAAATCTCAAAAATATCAATAAAAATATTCTGAAAATTTCATGTCTCCAATTACACAACTCGCAAAATGAAACACACAAAACCGAAACAAAAATTATAAGTAGAGTCATAGTTACACTTTGAAGCTTTCCTCAGCGGCTTAGCAACAAGGTGATGAACTTGTCTCTGCTATGGTGGTGGAGCGTCCTTGATGGTGTTATGGTCTTGTAGGTAAAGGAGGTTTGAGGAGTGAATTGGGTAGTCTTGGAATGGTTTTTGGCTAGGAAGTGATAGGCTAGGAAGCGATCTTGGCTGGGAAGTGATAGGCAATGAAGTGATAGGCCAGGAAATGATCTTGGTTGGGAAGTGATGGAAATTCTGTTCTGGACGTTGCCTATTTATAGGGGAGCATTGGTTGGCTTTTGTCGATCATACCCTTCAACATTTGGACGGATGGGATTGCATCATAATTCCTTTAATTTCCCAACTGAAACATCTCCTTTATGACCTTAATTCCTCTCATAATGGGGTCTTTTAACAAGCTGAAACGTCTTTCTCTTTTATTTATTTTCAAGTTGAAACATCTTTTTCCTTTATTCACCAACTGAAAAATGTCTTTCTCCTTTATTTCCCTTCTTCATTGCTTGGTCAAACGTCTTTAAATGCTTTATTTTCTGATTCCATCGTTGTTGTTTCCAAGAGTTCCACCAGCCAAGGTTTCCTACAACAAGCAGGAGAATATCAGAAATTAATTTCTAGAGAAAATAAAGGGAATTAAAATGTAAAGACCGCAAAAATGTCGATGGTGAGGAATCCTGATCCAGCTAGGATTTTTCATGAATTTTGTGTTTTCCGCCTATTTCACACCAAACACTCTACAAGAGTCTGAAAACGACTCAATGACTCAAAACACGAAACTAAGGGAGAAACAAGGCTAAAATGGGGCATATACTCAATAATATCGTCGCACTTTATGCCCCTATCAAATGCAACTTCGAACACCCAACTCATTTGAACAACTTAGGTGGTAAATACAAAACCCAACAATCCCTTCAACATGAGACATTAAACTACAATAAGCTCAAGCAACAAGTAATGGGAAAACTTAATCAAAACGAGATTCAAGGAAAGCAGTATTACCCCAGTCGTCCATATTGAAATTGTCTTCTGTTTTCTCAAATTAATGAACAAACAGCTATCTGCATATCAACACATCCATCATCAGAAATCGGAAAACCCACAATTTCAATAATTAATCATTATCACTAGTCTTCTTTAAGACTCAGAAAAGCAACCAGGTTGTATTCGAAACTCGAAAGAAAAGCAACAGAATGAGTATTACAGTTGAATGTGATATGCAGTTAAAATTAAGTATTACAGAAATTAATGAACCCAGAAAGATCACCAAAAAACATAAAAAACCCAGAAAGATCATAACTTTATAAGAAAAAAAGAAAAAAAAACCCAAGAGGATTACTCACCGAAATTAATCCCAGCTAAGATTTGTCCCACCGGTATTCCTTTTAACCGATATTGATGCTGTAGAGTGCAGACCATCAAGGCTCAGGGAGAATCGACGGCGACGACGAACTTCTAAAGCTTCATTGGAGGAGGAGTTCGATTTTAGAGACTGGAGATCGAGACTGGAGAGAGAGGTTGAGATTGGAGATCGAGATCGAGACTGGAGAGAGAGGTTGAGACTGGAGATCGAGACTGGAGAGAGGTTGAGACTGAGATTTGGGGCTGAGACTGAGTCACTGAGATTTGGGGCTGAGAATCTGAGATTGAGATGGTATCGATGGTATCGACAAGCAAAGAGAGGGAGGCTGAGGTCGAGTACTCGAGACCTCGAGTTAGTCGACTGGAGAGTGGAGAGTACTAGGGCTGGACTAAAGGCCCTTTACCTTTAGGGTTGTTTTTTTTTTTTTTTAAATAATTTTTTTATATTTTATTTTAATATTTAACTTATTATTATAACACCTAATCATGGACTGACATGTGGCAACTGCTACAGTATTTGGGTCTGTTCGGGCTTTCGGGCCCTGAAAATATGGAACCGGAGACCGAACCGATTACATGAATTCGGGTCGGGCTTTAGACCGAACCGAAAATTTCTATTCTAAAACCGAACCGAATCGGGCTTTTTTCCTCGGTTCAGGTCGGGTCCTCGGTCTTTCGGGTCCGGACGCCCAGCCCTAGTTACAACATACAATGACTCTATTGCCCTTCAACATTTTGTCTTAGAAATCTCTTACTTTCACAACATCAAGATTAGCACTCAACCAAGAATCAATGTTTAGATATTCGAGAGTTAATTCAAACACATAATCCACATATAAATAAGTACGACTTGGTTGTAACAATGGTGATGGGTTGTAGCTCAGCATGTTTCAGACAAGTATGATTCATATCCTCACAAGGTATATCTACTCTTTCTTCTCTCAGATCAAGGTAATGCTTAAAAGCTTATAATCACTCAATTATATGCGAGAGAAAATATTTTGAGGCAATCAAATAGCTCACATATATAAGAAACAAAAAGCACTTTGTGAATATAATTTTTCAAGATCTCATGAAAGATATCAACTATTTGCATAAATGGATCCAAGCCATAGGTTCAACTCTTATAACTCATCTCCACAGATCAAAGGCTATCCCATCTTAAGGATAAAAAAGGTCTTATAAAGGGTTGTAATGGGGCCAAGACTCAAGGTTTTAAGATCCGAAGGGATAATGAATTTTACAAAGTATCCTAAAAACCTAGTAGAGCTCATGTTGATGTAGAGAGACTTCTAGAAATCCACCAAGGCATACAAAATGTCATAACCCATAGAGGCAAAATAAAAGGGCCTAATGTCTTCATGTTGGGAACAAACTTCATTCTAATCTTCCTTTAAACTCTCGTGAACTGGACAAAGACAAAATTTTTCAATAGTGGGTCTTCAATTCAAAACAATCTCCAAACTCACCAAGTATGGGAGACTAAAATCCATTAATATGTATATTTTTTCTTCCTTTTTTCTTTTTTCACTGCAATAACATATATATATATATATATATATATATATTTTGGACAAGTCTACCCCTACACTTGAACTTTCACCTCTTCTCATCCTTCATCTTTGTCGCCAAAACCTCAAGTAAAATCTCAAAATTAGCTCCACTAAGTTTTTAGAACAAAGGGTAGGATTGTAACTATACTAAAGTTCAGGGGTTAAGGATTTTAAGGGTGAGGAAAGAAAAGGCTTAATGTAGGCTCAAAGGGGTTTATCTAGGGGGTGCACATCTTATGTACACAATTAAGGGACACAGGCTTATTTGGCAATGGTGATAATTCCTAGGGTGCCCTTATCCTTTTCAGAATTAGAGACATGTACTGATAAAAGTTTCAACAAGTATAAAATTGAATTCTAGCATTCTCTAGTCCATTAAATTTAATCTATGGCAAGCAATCAATCAAATGAAAGAATAATGAGATCATCAAAATATCGCCAATTCAAGAAAATAAGAATATATTTTTCATTTATCACTTTAAGAAAAAGGGACATGGGCTCAAATATCTCACCTGGGCTTTTATGAATCAAAACTCATCTTAACATGCTCGTATTCAGTACCAAGGTCACAAAATCCATATCCACTACACATGCATACGTTTTTCATATATCTCAATTAACAAAAGAATAACATTTAACATCATCTTAATATTGTGATCCTCTCTTAGCCATAATTTCAGAGATATAGAATCATCCTAAACAGTTGAAAGGACACATTCTATGACTCAAAAACCAAAAACAAAAACAATTTTTTTTGTTGACATTTTTCAAATTTTTTTTTTGTATTTAACTATTTTTCAATATATAGGACTCAAAATAAAAGACAAAAATATGAATCCCTTCTCCTACACTTAAATATTGCGTTGTCCTCTATGTAATCAATTAAAAGCATGCAATGAAACAAATAAACATAGATAGAAGATATTTATGAAAACAAATCCTAAAACAAAAGAGAAAAATTGAAAACTAAAAAGAAATAGGGAAAGCGAAAGCAAATTTGTATTTGTAGACTCCTTCACAGCTACTTTTGAATTGGGTTGCCTCCTAAGAAGCGCTTGAGTTTAACGTCTTTAAGCCAGACGGTACCTACATTAAGTAAAGTTAGTGACTATAATTAACAAAGAAATACAAAATATATAAACAAGTAACTATGAATTACAAACTACAAGTATAATTAACAAGCACATTGTACATAATTTCTCACACAGGACACAAGTTAAGTACACAAGTGAGTATAAAACATGAAAAGTATTTTTACAAGCGTAATTTTTTTTTTTTTGAGACAAGAGTTCAATTTATTTTCAACACTTAGGTACGGGAACAGGGAGTCTCGATGTGCAATGGGACTGAAACAACTACCCTTTTCAAGACTATGTTTTATCCAATATGCGGCCTAAGTATAGTAGCCTAAACACAAATTTCTTTTCAAATCCTTTGGGCAACCTTACTGAAATGGCCAGGTAGGGAGGGCGAACATGAGAGACAAAATCCATTTTAGCATGAGCTACTCCCACATAGTGGTTTAGGCCCATTTGCAAGCACTTCTGGATTCAAAAATCCGTCATGAACTTGTCCCCTTCCTAGACACCATCCTACATAGGCTATACTTACTAAGATGAAAAATGTCATAAGTGTGAAGACAGTTCAACAAGTGTTAATAAAGGCCGCCCTCAACCTTAAGGGACCTGAACTAGGTACCAATAAGGGGTTTAAGCCAATATTAACAAACGCGACTTCACCTATTCCTCTCAATTTACAACTTACAAATAAAATTCGTGTTCAATGATACAAATAACATCCTAATGAATTTAAACTAAGTTTCGAACAAATTATATACAATAATTATAAACAAAAACAAGTGATTTTTCAATCCCCGGCAACGGTGCCAAAAATTGACATGCTAACAGCAGGCGCGCAATTTAACCCTGCAAAATGTAGTTGTCAGTATAGAATAAGTAGGGATCATTCAAGCCGGGGATTTAGGGTAGACCTGTAATTGCAAAAATAAATAATTAATAAAAGTACAAAGTATTATTTACAAAAATAAAATAAAGAATAAAAATATATACAAATTAACATAAAAAGGGGGGAGTTTAGGTTTTGAAAATTAAAAGAAACAAAATTAAAACGTAAAATACATATACAAGGGTGGGACGCAAGGAACAAAGATCAAAACCACATCCATATGAATGAAATCCAATTACAATTCCTATAGTTGATTTTCTATGTCATGAGAAAGAAGTTGACCATGTGAAATGTTAATAAGCAAACGATTTCCCATATTTTACTTTCCTTGAATAATTGATCTAAGTGAAAGCATCTAAATTAATCCTATTGAACATGCAATCATAGTCTAGAAAGCTAGCTACTCAAGAACACATTCAATGCATGAAGAATAAAGAAAGGATGTCAACCAAAGTGCACAACCTAGTACGAAAAAGTTCATCTATTTGCAATCTTCCTTAATTGATTTCGACTTTTGTCCAAAGCCTTTACTACTTTTGAAATAGGTTCACAAAACTATTAGGTGAATTATTTACCTAAATCTAGCACCAATTACATGCATATATCCTAAGTTGGCTACCAAAGAACACATACATATAAAAGTTTTCTATAATCTAAAATCAATTAAGCAATCTCACATAAGCAACATAGAAATCAACATAAAGAAATCACAACTTTATTTCAAAACATATAAACGGGCTTTACACTTTGCCCTTAACGTCATGTTAACTAGAATTCATAACTCTACAAATCAAACAAAGGAAAACAAAAGAAAGTATGAAACCCTCACAATTCCTTAATCCTTAACCCTAGTTTAGTTATATCCTTACCCTTTGTTCTAAAGACTTGGTGGAGCATATTTTTGAGACTTTGCTTGGAGTTTTGGCGTCAAGGATGATTTTTCAAGACATGAAGAAGTTCAAGTGTGGGGGTAGACTTGTCCATAAGAAATTGTATGTAATTGCCGAAAAAAAAGAATTGAAATCTTAAAAAGAAAAAAAAAGGAAGAAGAAAATCACAGCAAAATAAAAAATGTATATGTGTTATTGTTTATGTTTATGGATTTTAGTCCCCTACACTTAGTGGATTTGGAGTTTATTTTGAATTGAAGGCCCATTGTTGAAGAAATTTAGTCTTTGTCCAATTCACACTTGTTCAAAAGAATGTTAGAATGAAGTTTGGGCCCAACATGACGGCACTTGGCCCTTTTATAAGCCCTTAGAGGATACTTGGCATCACTTATGCATGGTGGAGTTCGAAATTGTCTCTTTACATCAACAAGTGCTCTACTAGGTTTTTAGGATACTTTGTTATTTCCCTATCCTTCGTTTCTTTAAACCTTAAGCCTTGGCCCCATTACAACCCTTTTATAAGACCTTTTTTATCCTTAAAATGGGACAGACTTTGATCTGTGGAGATGAGTCATGACTGTTGAACTTATGGCTTGGGTTCATTCGTGCAAGTGGTTGATATCTTTCATGAGATCTTTGAAAAAAAATGATATCTATATATATATGTGCTTTCGTTTCTTATACATATGTGATCTATTTGTTTATCTCTCACATATACTTGAGTGAATAAGCTTTTAAGCATGAGCCTTGAATCTGAGAGAAGAAAGAGTGATATATCCATGTGAGGTTTGAATCATGACTTGTTTGAAATATGTTGAGCTCCACCCATCACCATTGTTTACCCCCAAGTCTTACATGCTTATATGTGGATTATATGTTGTAGTTAACTCTTGAATATCTTGACGATGTGATGCTTGGTTAAGTGCTAATCTTGGTGACTTGAAAGTATGAGATTTCTGAGACGATATGTTAAAGGGCAATAGAGGTCTTTTGTGATGTCAACGTTTGTGACTTTGTTTTTGGTTTTAAATTTTCGTTGGAAGTCTTCTTTGTGTTTTACGTTTTTCTTGTCTTGAGTCTTTGTGCTTTTGGTTTTCTATACTTCTTTTTCGTTGGTTTCTTTGTTTTGTGTCTTAGTCTTTTTGGTTTGTTATGTTGATTTTGCTATGTTGATTTTGCTAAGGGACTAGCAAAATCAACATAACACCATACCACTCTTAATTCCATTTCTTTCTTCCTCTGCCGAAAACCTCATCACAAATCCCCTCCTTCTCCATTTCTTCTCCTCACTAAGATCCACACTTCCTCACTAAGATCCACCTCACTAAAATTCAATCTTCTCATCAATTTCACAAGATTCAAAGGGGAAGCACTTCAAGCATAAGGGGTTTAATCACTACTTGGGTAAAATGGAGAAATTATAATTCCAAGGCTTGTTATGTTTGCTTTTTAGCGTTTATAGCTTATCTTGGTTGTTCTCCCTCTTATATACCTTTCCTTCTTTTATTTGTATGAAATTGATGGAAGTGATGATGTATATATTTATGGGTAGTGAGTAGAAATTTTGTTGGGGACTAGGGTTGTGTGCCCTAGCCCAATTTTTATGTAAAGGATGCCTATTTTAATGGATTGATGCAATTTATTTTATTGGATGCTTATATCAATTTTTGTTGGGTTGAAATGCATGTCTAGGAGCCTAGTCAACTCTAGGGTATGTATTTTGAGCATGTCTAGGATGGAGTTAGAGGCTTGACCCCCTCTAATTCCTAAGCTAGAACCCTCAATTTGGTATTGTAGAGGTTATAAGCATGGTGATTAACACCCGCTGCATGATTGCGAGGGTGAATCGCTTAGTGGTCTAATTCTTGAGCTTTATGCCAATTAGAGCGACTTAGAGACCCTTGAACGAGCTCTTGCTCTTTCTAATTGAGTTTGTGTGGCCCTTGAAAAGGCACATTAATACCGTAATTGAGAATATATGGTCCTTAACCCTTGAACTGCCTTGGATATGACTACCGCCTAATCAAGAATTTTACATCTACATTAGATAGCTTCCGACGGATAGGATTTGGGTGAAGGAACCTCCCTAGCACCCAACACTCTCTTGTCTTGAATTTTTTGCAAACTACTTTAGCATTGCATTTTTCATTTTTAGCAATTTTCTATTTTCGGTTCTCAAATTTAGTTTAAGTCTTCACAGTTAAAAATTACAATTTCGGATACTTGTTGCTAGGATAATTTGTATTTGTGCTTAGTTGTCCGTAACTAGGTGGGGTTCTCTATTCCCTTGGGTACGATACTTGGAGCTTAATTTATTTTCCCTAAACTTGATGACCGTGTTTATTACTCGTGAGGCGCTAGTATATGCACCAAATCACTTTTCAACACTTAAACTTTGTTTATTTGTTTATTTCTTTAATTTTCACATTATTTCTTTATTCGAAAATCTAAAAACAATATCTTCTTTCTCTTGATTGTTCATTGTGTTTATGTGTTCTTAGTTTGGATTAATTGAGTTAGGATTTAAATTGATTATCAATCCTCAGTTGGAACGACCTCGTACTTGCACACTATGCAAATGATGATTCGTGCGCTTGCGAGTTTTAATTAAAATTTCACAACAATATCCTGGGAATCTTAACCAGGATCTATCCTCGACTTCGACCCACAAACACAAAGTAAGTGAGGAGGAGAACTAAAAATATACAATAACCCAAGTACTTTACCATTAACACCAATTCGTCAATTTAAAAGATCTAAGCACAACTAAAATAATACTAATAGACATCACGTCATTTAAATCAGTTAGCATTTCATGTGATGTCAAAAATTGTCCTAACATCGGTTCCTGAAATTTTGATTTTAATTAGTATAATTAAGATTGATTTGTTAAGTTAACTGATGTCTACACTTTACAATTTTTATTATCCACACCGGTCGTTCCAAAAATCGATGTCTAAAGTTTTGTGCAAATCTCAAATATGCTAAAACACGGAAGCCATCTAAATTTGTTTCGTTTAAGTGAGCACAGACAAAAATTTAGGTTTCTCTCTATCCTTCAAAAAGAAAAAATACCCTAGCCTCCTTTTCACCTACTCCGATTTCCAAACCACTTCACCAACTTTGTTCTCCATCTCTCTGGCAGTGCTGGCCGTCGTGACGAGGAGGAGAAATGTATCCCAGTGACCAAGCTTGGTCGTCACGTCAAGGACGGTAAGATCTCATCTTTGGGGAAGATTTATTTCCACTCGCTTCCAATCAAGGAGCACCAGATCATTGACACTCTCTGCGCTGGTCTGAAGGATGAGGTCATGAAGATCATGGCGGTTCAGAAGTAGACCCGCGCCAATCAGAGGTCCCGATTCAAGGCCTTCGTCGTCGTCATCGATAACAATGACCATGTCGAACTCAGCGTCAAGTGCAGCAAGGAGGTTGCTATTGCTATTCGTGGAGCCATTATTTTGGCTAAGCTTTCGGTGATTTTAGGTGATTTAAGGTTTTCTTTCTTTGATTTCGCTTTTTACAATCTTTTCATGGTGTTTTTTTTTGTGTCTTACTAACATGTTCTCTCATATCTGCTCTCTCATTTTTTATTCAATTTTAATTTCAATTTCAGAGAACTCAAGCCTCTCCAATCATTCTTGCTTCTTCAATGAAATATATTTGTGTTCAATTTTGCTTCTTTTGGTTGATCAGTTCAATTTGAAGATTTAAATGGGTTCTATTGGGTTTGTTTTCTCTCATAGTGTCATTTGATTGCATTGGACTCGTTGGATTTTGTTGGGTTGATTAAGTTGTATTCAAAATTGTCATTGTGAGAATGTGTACTTACATAAGCATTTGCCAAGCATAATTAGCTATAATGAGCCACGCTCATACTACCGCTAGCGGTACCAACAACCACCAACGGTGTGACCTACGGATGAATAGCAAAGCAAGCTATCACCTGAGCCCCGGCTCACCCCTAGATCACTACTGAAGCACCGCCACGTGTAGCGCCAAGATCTCCTTGTTGAAGCTTAGAAGCTGGGAACTGAAGCATATCAGTCCTACATCGAAAACAAGGAAGAGGTCAGCCTCTTCCCCACCGATAAAAGGTCCACTTCTCTCTCCTCGTTAATCACGCATTTACTACTTACCTACTATTATTCGGTCAACATAAATACATTGACTAACTTAGGAATCGGAGAAGAGAAGACCGCCAACCGTGGTCTCCCTCTGACGCCCTTTGTATTTCATTTGATAGGTAACGAGAACAATAAGAATATCACAAGTAGCGGTTTGCCCCTCGAACCAGCGTTAACCAAGGTTTAGCTACTGCTGAATCTTAGACATTAACAAATGTTCCCTATTATGAATGTTTAGGTTCGCCAGATATTACAGCTTGTTTTGAAGAAAGATCATGCTTTCATTGATACAATGGGATTGGGCTATGTGGAAACTGTTATTGCTCAGCCAGTCGAGGAGCCCGGGGTTGAGGGGTTTCAGGAGCCTGCTGTCAAGGTTGAGCCAAGCTATCCCAAGGGGTCTAGTCCTGGCACCAAACAGTGAGAGATGCTCTATTAGATTTATTTAGGGATTGATGTTTAGCTGTTCTCATTTTTTCTTTTGTGATGTAAAGGATTTTTGGGGATTTTGGCACTTTCTGGTAATTTTGGTTTTGTGCTATGACTTGGTGACGTGGACGTTGTTTGAAACGATCCACCCTTAATTTGGGAATACATTTTGGAGATTTGGAAAGTCATAGCTTTATCCTTGTAACTGCTGTTGTTTTATCTCTTTTTCTGTTCCACTTTTATTGCTCTTTTAATATTTTTTAATCTGGGTAAAAGCATGCGTTTTTCTGGCAATAAATGTCACTCTCCTAGAGCCAATGGGTGATGATCTGGGCTGTGGGATTCGCCCTATAAATAGAAGCATTTGGGGTGAGGGAAGAGCATCACAAACATATGAATATCTACGTCTCTGTTTTTCCTCCTTGTGTTCCTTTTGCTTCTGAAATCTAGGTTTTTAGAGATAGGCTGTGGTGATGGTGTTTTGAGTTTGGTGGCGAAATCTCAAGCTTGGATTGAGTCTGGTGATGAAATCTCAAGCACGCTCATCTTCAGTATCCCACTAAAGTTGGGCCCATTGCGCTAGTGAGTTGAAGTTCTTGAGCTGTTATTGCAAAAGGTGGAGTTGAAGAGGGCTCAATTGCGACCATGGTCCCCAGAGCCGCCGTGATGGCGTGGAGATGTATACTGGTTACAGCAAAGGTAGTGGTACATGTTATCGTCATTTTAGGCGATGTATATGTCTTTGTTCTCCGTGATGGTGTTAAGGCAGAGTGGTACCAACCTTCATGTACCTCGGTGTTCTACCATCAACGGTCTGGTTGAATCTTCTCGAGTTTAGATGGTGGCATGCTATTTCGTGCCTCGATATCAGCCTAGTGTGGTGTGTGCCATTCTACCTTAGCGTCTGGGTTGCTAAAGATAGTTTTATGCCTCAGGATCGATTGTGTCAGATGTAGTTTATTGTAATAGGGTATTGCCCTTTAATTGGGACATTTCATCTCCAATTGTACAGAAAGAAAGTGAAATGAGAATTGTGATTCTATGAGATTTGCCTATTTTGTATGTCTACATTTAGCCTGTATGACCTGTGCATTATCGTGGTGAGCTATACGCATCTTGTTGTTGATGTTGCAGAGGTGGGCTCGCTCTCAGCACTCTTCGAGGATATCATAGTTCAGCTTTAAGCCTTCATTGTTTGTGCTTGGGTCGAAGTATGCGACTCAGTCACTGGGCACTTCCTGTTCCATTAGGATTACCACCTCGGTGCAGAAGGCCATGCAGTATAATTGCCTAAAAGACCTCTGGCAGTTTTGAGGCCTATAAGCCCTTGGCGCCATCCAGTCTCTTCTTGAGATTATCTTGTTGATTGCCTCGACTTGACTGTTTGTCTGTGGGTGAGCTAGGGAGGCATAGAGGATCTTGGTTCCATATTTACCAACAAACATCTTGAGTTGGTGGTTGTCGAATTAGGCTTAATTGTCTGTGATTATGGTCTCTGGGATGCAAAAGTGGGTGAAAATGTTCCTCCAAAGGAAGCTAATTACCTTAGCCATTGTGATTGTTGCCAATACCTCTGCCTCAACCCACTTCGAGTTGTATTCCACTGCTGCAATGGCAAAATTTCAGTTGGTCTGGCACTGTTGGGAATTTATCGATGAAATCGACGCTCCATTGATAGAAGATCCATGGAGCTATGATAATGGAAAATGGTACCGAGGGTGCCAGAGGGGAGTTGGTGAACTGCTGGCATTTCAAGGAGGTTTGTGAAACATGCTCGACATCCTTGCCAATTGTAGGCCAATAGTATCATGTTCACAAAGCCTTGTATGCTAGGTTTCTAGAGCCCGAGTGGTTTCCACATGTGCCCCATGCATGGACTGTAGGACTCTGTTGCCTTCTTCTTTGGTAATGCACTTCAAATTAGGAAAAGACGGTCCCTTCCTGTATAATTTGCCGTCTCTGAGTGTGTAAAGTGTGGCTCGTCTCTTGAGCCTTGTGGCTGCTACCTTGTCCATAAGCAGTGTGCCCTTCAATAGGTAAGCGATGAATGGGTCCATCCATTATAATGGCAGCTGTTGTTCTGTAACATATATCTCAGAGAATGCTTTGTCTATACTCAGTTTCTCGAGCACTTCGATCTTTAGAGAACCCGTGTCTGTCCCTTGTGGGGACGTGGCGAGTCGTGCTATGGCATTTGCCTTGGCGTTTTTGGCTCCTGGTATCTTATTGATATTATAAAAAGTGAAGGTGTGCTTGAGGAGTGCCCCAATAAGATTTTGGTACTGTGTGAGGTGTGGTTCCTTTGCCTGGAAGTCACCACCTACCTGGTTGACCACCAGCTGTGAATCACTGAAGATGTTAAGATCTATGGTGCCCAATTCTCTGACAAGTTGTAGCCCTACTATGAGTGCCTCATATTCTCCTGTATTGTTTGAAGCTTTGAATTTGAATCTCAAGGCATACTCGTAGTTATGGCCCTCAACATCTGTGAGTAAGATGCCCGCGCCACTGGTCTTGTTGTTAGATGATCCGTCAACATGTAGTTTCCATACCTGTATGGTGATTGAGGGTTGCTCATCATGTGTTGGTTCCTCGTTGTCCTCCAACGTTATGAACTCAGCAATAAAGTCTGCTGCTACCTGGCCCTTGATGGCCGTTCTAGGGATGAATTCGATGTCGAACGCTCCTAGCTCGATTGCTCATTTTATTAGCCTCCCTGAGGTCTCGGGTTTTTGCAAGATCTACTCGAGTGGGTGGTTTTTCAGGTGATAGGAGCTTTTTAATGCAACATTTTAATATTTAACTCCCCATATTTTGCTTAGTTATTTTGTTTACTTAATCATTTTTAATTTAGTTTCTATTTTCTACGTACATCTGAGAAAAGAAGTAAAAAAGAGCAGAAATGAACGTAAATGAAGGATAAGTCATTTTAGAAACTTTCCTCTTTCATTTTAGGAATATTTAATATTTTGTTTTAGGGAACTTTCTTCCTTTGAACTTTCCTATTTCTGATTATCTTGTTTTAAAGAGGGAATTTAGGAGTCCATCCCATTGAGAACTCTTGAGTGATGAAATCAAGTAAACTTGAAGGATAAGAAAATTTACATAAATAAGGAAGAATTCAAGGAGTTTTCATTCACATAAATTCTTCTTATTTCATGGAGATAAAAGGGGAGTGTTTGTATTTAATATTTATCCTAATTATCTTATTTCTTATTGATTATAACTCTAATTAATTTCTGATTTTTCTTGATTATAGGAGTTCATTGTGTGCACAACTCTTGGAAGAAGAAATTAGTGCAATTCAAAGGAGAAAAAGGTGGAGTTTGCCGTGCAAAATTCTAGGGAAGTTAAGAGGAAGTAAAATCAGAAAATACTAGAGAGGAATAAGGAATGTATCCGATTACTATTCAAGGGAAAAGAGATCAGAAAATTCAAGACTCTGTCATGAGAAAATCAAGGAAATTTGGAGGAGAAATCACTTCTAGATGATTGGCCATGATTGCATCACAAGAGAGGAGGTTTCCACTATAAATAGCAGCCTTTCACCACACAACTTGACACAGCACTTCTCCCATAATTCTAAACACCAAAAATTCTCTCCATTCTCTAGTCTTCAGAAGCTCTGCGTCTCAACCAAAGAGGACAAGAAATCATGCAAGACATCAAGATCCTAGCCGCCATATACCCTTGTGCCATTCCAAGAAGATTTCTTGCTTTCAAGGATCTTCAAGTTCTTCATATCAAGGCTTTGTCATTCATCTTTCACGGTGTATTTCATACTTTCTTTTGTTTTCCTTGTTTGATTCGTAGAGTTATGAATTCTAGTTAACATGACGTTAAGGGAAAAGTTTAAAGCCCAATTATATGTTTTGAAATAAAGTTGCAATTTCTTTGTGTTGATTTCTATGTTGCTTATGTGAGATTTCTTAATTGATTTTGTTTTACAGAAAATTTTTATATGTATGTGTTCTTTGGTGGCCAATTTAGGATATATGCATGTAATTGGAGCTACATTTAGGTTAACAATTCACCTAATAGTTTTGTGAACCTAAATCATAAGTAGTAAAGGCTTTGGACAAATGTCGAGATCAATTAAGGAGGATTGCAAATAGATGAACTTTTTCATACTAGGTTGTGCACTTTGGTTGACATCATTTCTTTATTCTTCATGCGTTGAATGTGTTCTTAATTAGCTAGCTTTTTAGACGAAGATTGCATGTTCAATAGGATTAATTTAGGTGCTTTCACTTAGATCAATTATTCAAGGAAAGTAAAATATGAGAAATCGTTTGCTTACTAACGTTTTACATAGTCAAATTCTTTCTCATGACATAAAAGATCAACTATAGGATTTGTAATTAGATTTCTTGCATATGGATGTGGTTTTGATCTTTGTTCCTTGCGTTCCACCCTTGTATATGTATTTTACATTTTTATTTTTGTTTCTTTTAATTTTTTTTTAATTTAAAAACCTAAAACCCCCTTATTTGTATTTACTTGTATATATTTTCATTCTTTGTTTTATTTTTGTATATAATAGTTTGTACTTATATTAATTCTTTATTTGTTTATGCAATTACATGTGTACCCTCAATCCTCGTCTAGAATGATCCCTACTTATTCTATACTGACAACTACATTTTGCAGGGTTAAATTGCGCGCCTGCTTTTAGCGTAACATCAGGACATGTATTATGTGTGCCTGAAAGTATTGTTGTAGGCACCTGGCAGTAGTGATTAGGGCAAGGGCTAACTTTTCTATCTCTGGGTACCTTGTCCTGGCGTCGGTGAAACCCTTTCCTATGTAGTATACGGGCAACTTGTCCTTATCTTCATGCCAGACTAGGGCTGAGTTGATAGCTGAAGTCGAGACAGCTAGGTATATGTATAGCACTTCTCCCGGGATGGGTTTAGAGAGGACGGGGACTGAGACGAGGTACTTGTGTATGCTATTAAAAGCCTTGTCTTCCTCTGTTCCCCAGGTTATGTGTTCTGTGTGCTATGAGTTGAGCAGTTTGAAGAAAGGGGCACATTTGTCTGTGAGTCGAGATACACACCAGCTAGCGAGTGCTACGATTTTTCCAGTGAGGGATTATACCTTGTTCCTTGTTCTGGGGGTGGCCATGTCGAGGATAGCCTACAGTTTTTCCGGGATAACCTATGTCCCTTTTGCTTACTATGAATTCCAAGAACTTGCTTCCTGTACTTATATGAGCATTTGCCTAATCATAATTAGCTATAATGAGCCACCCTTATACTACCGCCAGCGGTACCAACAACTATCAAGGGTGTGACCTACGGAAACACCGCCAAACAGGCTATTTGCCAAGCTCCAGCTCAGCCCAAGGTCACCGCTAACGCGCCGCACCAAGATCACCTCTCTGAAACATCAGAAGTTGGGAATTGAAGAATATCAGTCCCACATTGAAAACAAGGAAAAGATCAGTCTCTTCCTCACCTATAAAAGATTCACTCATCTCTCCTCATTAACTACGCATTTATTACTTACCTAACGTTTTTATGTCAACTTAAATACATTGACTAACTTAAGTATCAGAGAAGAGAAGACCGCCAACCGCAGTCTCCCTCTGATGCCCCTTTGTATTTCATTTAACAGATGGCGGTAGCACTATAACCTCCTTAGTAGCGATCCTAGCTTGGACCAGCGTTAACAAGATTTGGCTACCACTAAATCTCAGACATTAACATTGGTGCCACCTATGGGAATCCTTGAACAAAAGATCATCCCACCATAATCCACAATGACTAACGGTAGCGGGGAAATCACCGATGAGCAAGCGGACCAGTCCGTTAACCCCTAACCCACCAACCCTACAGCTAACGTTAGCTGCGCACTCTTCAATACTCTGGTCAACCCCGGCATTGAACCCCAAGTTACCCCTCTAATCCCACATACCTACTCAGTGACAGAAAATCATCCGGGTAGTAGTCGCCAACCGCCAGGCCAGGACCTCGCTGCCAAGTATAAGCTAGCACTGGCATATCTCCACAAGGAAAATAAAAAGCAGGAACAAGAACTCAAGGAGAAGGCAGAAGCCTAGAAACAAGTGGTCACACTGATGTCAAAATTTGACGAACTAAAAAAGGCGCTGGAGGCAAGCACTAACCCAGCACAGAGCGAACAATCACAGAGAGCCAGGAGCAATCGCCTCAGCAGTGGAAAGTTAATACCAGCACTAGTCATGCAGATGAACGTACCACTGAACCCATTCGAGCTGGCAGGACTAGCTAGGTTCACCTCTTCTGCCACGATTGATGTTGGAACAGGAAGTGGAATCACAACAGCTCACCAACCTTGGCGAGGGCCGAGCCAGAATAGAGGGAAACCCACCAAACCCTAGACAATGCTTGGCACAGCAGAACCTACAGGCAAGGGCCGCTGGCGAGGCCACTACCCTGATCCTACAAAGATTGCAACAGCTGGAGAAAAGACTAGTTCGAGCAGAGGCCGGTGCCTCAACGCCAATCCAAAACTCACTCTTAACATCAAGGCCAAGACCGTTTACCGTCAGGATCTTACAAACCATCAGATCGGCATGTGCAAAAAGGCCAAAAATCACTCAATATAGCGTCTTAACGGACCTCTTCGTACACATGGACACATTCAAGAAGGTAACCAACAACAAAGGGTTTGATAACGCCCCTGTGCCACCTATTCAATGAAACGCTAGATAGTGAGGTAATGAGTTGGTTCTTCGAGTGCCCACCCAGATCCATTGACTTCTTTGCAGCGTTATCAAATGCCTTCTTGTCTCAGTTCATCCTCCTGACTGTCGGATATCACAACACTAGCCAGCTGTTTAGTGTCAAGTAGGGCATAGAGGAAACATTTAAGGCGTTTGTCATAAGATAGAGAGTTGCAGCATCTCGGTGCCGCGACCTTGACAAAACGATGGCACTAGCAGCCTTCAAGCAGGGGCTCTTAAGGGGACTATTCATATATCATCTCAATTACAATTGCCCAAACGTGACATATGACCACATCATGAGCATGGCAATCCTCCATGCACAGGCAGAATACATTACATATGGAGAAACAACACCACCCCTACAAACTCCCGCCAAGACAAATCAGCCTTCCTCCTCCCTCCTCCCACCAGGAAACCACACCCTTAAACGACAAAAAGATAGAATGGCAGCAGGGTAATTACCAGTACAAGTGGCACAAGGATCAATAATACCAGAACAAGGGTAATCATTCCTTCCAAGGTGACAACCGCAACAAGCAAACAACGTCTTCCCAGCGGTATGTAGTGTTCACAATCCTTACAGCCTCGTATGAGGAGATATATGATCAGTGTAATAATTAAATCCCATCGCCACCCCCATGAAAATAGCCGAGAGTGGGAAAACTGAGGAACACCAGCAAATGGTGCAAGTACCACGAGGATAGCGGTCACAACACCAATAGTTGTAATGCTCTCAAAATAGCAATTGAGACCCTTTATCAGGATGGAAAGCTGGAACAATTCAAGGTACGCCGGCCAGCATTGGTGGTTGCCAACATTGATCCCGTGTGTCGCATTAACATGATAGACAGTAGTGCTCCCATCAGCAATATGTCCCATCGGGCAAGAAAGCACTATGCACTCGCTAACCAACCTAAGGAAGTATATAACATCCTTTACGAGAGATCTGCTAAACTACCAAAATCTAGTTGGGAACCCATAACTTTCTCCGAGGAGGAGGAACGCGGTATGCATCTCCCCTACAGCGACCCATTCTTGATTGACGCAATACTCGATAAATGGTCAGTGGAAAGAGTTTTGGTTGACAACGGATCTACCGTCAATGTCATCTTCAACGGCTAGTACAACCAGCTCCAACGGAACAAAAAGCTCCTACAAGACCATGAATCGCTGGTTAACTTCTTCGGCTATGTCACACAACCACTGGGTTCTGACTACATGCGCCTATCCATCGGTATTAGCCCTTGCACAGCGGAGGTGCACACCGAATGCATCGTTGTCTATTACTTTAGCTCTTACAACTCCATCATCGGCCGACTAGCCCTCAACAAGTTCAAATGCATCATCGCCGGGTACATGCTTCTCATGAAGTTCCCTACCCCCAACGGCACATGTTGTGTAAAAGGAAGCCAACAGCTGGCGTGAGAGTGTTACTCAACAACGGTGACACAATCGATGCACTGGCATGCAATCCTAACAGTAGGAAACCACCCATCGTTACCGGATAGAATTGACGACCCAGGGATGATGAGAAAAAGTATGTGAAAAAGAAACCTGTCAACCCTAACTTGATATACATTTACGTAGGCGTACGTATCATTGTCAATATAGGGAAATATTATGCCCAAGTTTATTGTACCACGGGGATTAGTGGCTAACCCACAATCCTTGGGTAATCGGAAATAAAGACACTTAGCAAACAAAGAAAAGAAAGAAAGAAAAAGAAAATAAATAAAAATGTTAATCTAAGGCACCAAGCCTTAGCAATGCTCGGCTTTGATTCTCACCAAAGCCTAATCACAACTAAGAGCCTAGTGATGATTATCTACAATGAGTAGAAATTCAATATTTTGAGAGATGATTTTAGATTACAAAATGTAATGAAATGTAAAGCAATTAATAAAAATGCAAAGAAATTAATAAAAGTGTAACCAAATAAATGGGAATGTCGGGTGCTAGGGAGGTTCCTTTACCAAATTTCATGTGTGGGAAGCTAATCTAATGTAGATGCAAATTTTCTACTTTGGCGATAGTCGTATCCAAGGCGGTTCAAGGCTCAAGGACCGAAATTCACTTTCATGGTATTCCTACTCTGGTTCAAGGGTCATAGGAACTCACTTGGTATGAATTAGAGGCAGTTCAAGGGTCACTAATTCACATCAAGAGGTGTAGAGATCGAGGAATTAGACTACTAAGCGACCAGCCCGCGCAATCACGCAACAGGTGTAAATCACCATGTTTATAACCCTCGTATACGAAATTGAAGGTTTCTAGCTTAAAAATTAGAGGGGGTCAAACCTCTAACTCCGTCCTAGACATGCTCAAAATACACACCCTAGAGTTGACTAGGCTCCTAGACATGCATTTTAACCCAACAAAAATAGATATAAGCATCCATCATATCAAAATGGCATCATTACATTAAATTAAACATCTTTTACACAAAATTTGGGCTAGGGCACACAACCCTAACCCCCAACAAGGAAATTACTCACAACCCATAAGCATAGACATCAAGATTACAAAATTCAAATAATAAAGAGTAGAGAAGTGTGGGAGAAAACAAGGATAATCACAAATAGCTAAAAAACTATTATGACTAGCCTTGAATTACAACTCCCACAAAATACCCAAATATTGAATCTTGTAGAGGTTGAGTAATTTGATAGATCCTTGAAGCTTTGTGTGAGTAATCCTTCAAATCTCAAAATAAAATAGAAAGAAAAGAGGAAAAATGGAGGAGAAGGAGGAGAGAGAGCAAGAAAGCAGCCCAACGGGGCTGCCTCTGTTTTTGGTGTGGCTACCATTGTTGCTAGGGTGAGGTGAAAGGAGAATATATATATATATATATATATATATGAGTAATCTGTGAGAGAAAGAGATAGAATTGGTGGCTATTTCGTGTGGAGGAGGAAAAGGTAAGGATGGGCTGCCACATGGCAGCATGAGAGTGGACAAGGAGAGAAGAAAGAGAAAGACATAAGGAAGAAGAGAAATGAAAGAGCACGTGCAGCTCTAGCTTTGTGTTGTTAATTAAACATTTGTTTAATTAACAAATCTCCACCATTTTTTTTTTCTTCCTTGTTCTTCTTTTCTTCCGTTTTCTTCTCTTCTTCTTTTGCTTTTCCCAAGCTCAACTCAATGATTTTCACATAGTTGCTTGCATTGACCCATTGACCATCGTTGACTTTTCGTCTTTTTGTCGATAATTTCAATTAGCTCCAATTTCGCCTCATTTTCTCACAATTTCCGTAACTCCGCTTATTTCCTACAAAATCAATAAAAGTGGATTAATTACATAATAATTGACATGAGAATTAGCTTAATTCTAGTGTTTTAGATATAATTACACGTATATAAATGCGTATAATCACACCCCCACACTTGAACTTTGCTTGTCCCCAAGCAAACTAAATTTAAAATATTGAAAAATCTATTAACTCACAAACATAAAGATAGTGTGGTATTAGCCTTTCCAACCATAACCCTCGGAGAACTAATTATGTACATAACCATGAAGTAGATGTAAGCACAACATATGATTTATGAATTTGTAAGGCAATTAAGATGCACATGTGAAAAATGCTCAAGCATATGCATGTGTTGACCATGTATCAAATCAATCCACCATAATCAAATAGGCATATAGAAGACCCGACATAACCCACTAAATTCACATAGATTCACTAAATATTACCACTCAAGTGTTTAAGGGTTATATGTGTTTCACTCAAAAGCAATTTCACAACATGCGCCGCCATATGCTTGCTCTTCGATCTCATCTCTACTAGGTAGCTCACAACATTCAAGATCAAGAGGTCTTTTATTTGGTTGTAATGGGGCTAAGGGAAAGTGGCTAATAGAAATGAAGGATAAGGAAATACAAAGTCCATGTAAGCCCGTGAAGCAACTCTCTCTTGTAGAGATATATTACTTTTGTTTTCAAATGCTAACTCACTCACTCTAATCCCGATGTACAACCCACACTATACCACGTAATAAACAAAAATAATATTAGTTAATTTTTTTTTCAACACTTCTTTTTTTCCAATCACCTTTTTCTGTGTCTCTCCTTTTTCTATTTTTCTTTGGAACTTTTTTCTTCTTCTTCTTTTTTTTTTTTTTTTTTTGAAACTTTATTTTTTATACAAAAATCACTCACCCCCATACTTATTCTTTTGTAACCTCGCACTTTTGACTTTTCTCTTCTTTTGAAGCACTCAAACATAAAGTCATTCTCTCGAATCGCTTCACCAACTACCATGGAAGGGTAGGATAAAAGTGTATAGGCTAAGTAGGGATTTGTGATGCAAATGAATAAAAGGCTAAATATATAAATAGGCTCAAAGTGGCAATCTAGTGGTAAATATTTTTGGGCACATGCTTCTTTGGCCATGGTGGTATTAACCTATTTGCCTCAATCCTTTCTATCCCATCATAAGCTAAAAGTAGCATTGAGAGGTCTCAAGCAAGTTCTAGATACGCAATGTCATGAAATTGTATACACATGAAAGAATAAGTGAATGAACGATGCATACACTATAGATATAGGCACAAAAGCTCACAAATAAAGGCATGCAAGTCAATCAAATCATCTATATGCTTCTCTAATTATGATGAACCAACCTAACCATAGGCTATGTGCACACATATAGTCAAGCATAGATCACTTATACACTTAATCACAAAACAAATTCAAAGTTCTAGATCATGCTTAATCCATTCACGATCACAACAAGCTAAGTCCATGTCTTGTCATTGGGGTTGGAAAAATGCATTAACCACTAAAATATAATTACAAAAAGCTAATCTAAAAAATAATTCCTTTTTTTTTTCATAGGCGCCCGAGCCCTCACCCCCACACTTAAAACCAACATTGTCCTCAATGTTGTAAGGTGAGCTCGAAAGCTAAATCCGTGTCGGAGTTAGGCATGAGAGTAAAGTCTGGGTGAAAGCACAAAAATTAACTATGAAAATAAAAATCTAAATGCAGAGTAAAGTTACGGAAAACCCCCTTTGTCGACCCTCCATTGCTCACGATCCTTGGAGAAGACTAACATGAGACACCAACCTCAAGGCACAAGGCCTTGACTTCCTTTACGTATGCTCCATAATAGCTCTAGGTGCTCATGAAAAGATCAGCTCCATTGAAAAATATATGTGTCCAAAGAGCAATGCGTCACAAATAGGCCACAAAAGAATAAGGACAAGGTCCTCCGTTAAGATCATAGGCTTGGTCACCTCCAACACACCTCACAACAGCCCTACAATGGCCTCTAAAGATGAAATGAAAGTGCAGAGAAGTCCAATCAACCAGAGTAAACAAAACTAGTGAGTGCAGAAAACTTCCAGCAATGACCTTTATGTTCTCAAATGCCCATATCTCAAACTCCAAAAGATATAATTAAGTGAGACAACTTGGAATCGAAAGTAGACTCAGAGATATTTCTATCCATATAAAGGAAGCCATCTATCTCCAATTGAGATGAAAACTATAGCTGGTCAAAGTTGTCAGCTTGTAATGAAGTCTGCTGCTGACCCTCAGTCACCAAAACTGTAATATCTGAAGCTCCAGAGGTGAAAAGAGGATGAGACCAATGGGATATGAAACTATTCTCATAAATCTACTTGATGGTAAAATTTCACTGAAATATAAGTTCTGAATCAAAAATCGTTGGCCTCCAAACTCACTGTTGTGTTCTGCAGTTTCTGATGTGCCCTGTTTCTGACCTCTGTCACTTGGACATAAAATATGAAGGTAGGAAGGTTCAAATTAAAAACTGTTGTACCAGCATACAGAAGACATGTGAAGTTACAACTCTGAAAAATTTTAGCTCTAAATAGCTTGATATGTAGAGGGTGTAGCTTCTCAAATTCACTCTACAATATCTGTCTCTGTTCTGACCTCCTTGTATTGACCATTAAATAACTAGAGCTCCAGTGACTGAAAGTGGCTGAAATTTTGGAACAAGACAGTAGACACATAGTGAAATGTCTACAGAAAAATTCAGATCAAACTAACATGTAAATATGAAACTTTAGTCACCCAAAATGAACTGAAATTTCTGGACAGAAACTGCTCTCTATCACATTCATTCTTTCTTCACACTTCCAACTCCAAACACCTCCCATCCTCCCAAAAAGTTGGCTAAATAGCATTATTGATGCAAAATGAACAACTAAATTTCAAAACCACCTAGAGTTGCCTCCCTAGAAGCGCTTGTTTTTAAAGACCCCAAGCCAGTCCATAGAACATGATCTTGTCAAGGTGGATACTTCTCAAGTACGACCACCCTATTGTTTGGGGCTAAGGGAATTCTTGACGTATCATAGAGGCAAGAACAAGAGCTAACTATGAATATTCCAACTGGCGAGCAAAAGTGTAGCTTCTTAATCTTCCTCTTCTTCATAATTGTTCTTATAGGAGCCAACCTTGCATTCTCCTTCAAAAGTGGTGTAGAAATGATGCTCATAGGAAAAATAGGTGGTAGAAGCTCTTCAGAGTGATGGGAAAGGGTGAGTGCAAGTGCTCCATTTCATTTCCAATCCATCACCTCAATGTAGAAACATTGACCACTTAATGGTGGATTGGGAGGTAAAAGTACCTTGATCCCAATTCTCTCACCAAGAATGTAAGTGTTCAATGTCCTACTCTCCACCTTGGGAAGCTCATGAAGGATCACTTTGGATGTGGGAGGAAAGAAAGTCCTTGGCTCTTCAATTTCTTCGTCATCACAAGCTAGTGAAAGACTCTCTTCCTCCATGGGAATATCGGCCTCAATGAATAAGGGATTATGGTGTATGACTTCAACCTCCGCATCCTTCTCAATGAACAAAGGAGGATTAATTTCAGTTTACCCCCCTGAGGTTTGGGGGTGTCATCATTTCACCCCCTCTACTTTCAATTTTGAATTTTTACCCCCTAAACTTTCCAATTTCAATCAGCTGTGTCCAATTTCTACTATTCCGTCCAAATTAGACGTTAAGTTTGACTTTTGAGGGCTAAATTGGTCATTTCAACATAAAAAAATATAAAAATATATATATATATATATATATTTTCTGTTTTTTTTTTTTTAAATTTTTATTTTGCCTTCAACCTATACACCACAAGTTACAATAGGTTTATAAAAACAAAAAAAATACTCTAGGTGGTTGAAAGCTGCTAGCTGATCTACGATATTTGTGATATATCTCTGATAAAGTGAAGAATTTTAGGATATATCCCCAATAAAGTGAAGAAATATTTGTAAAAAATAATTTTACACTTTATCTGTAAATAAATATCTGTACATCCCCAATAAAGTGAAGAAATATCTGTGTAAAATCATTTTTTGTCTACGATATTTGTGATATATCTCCAATAAATTGAAGAATTTTATGATATATCCCCAATAAAGTGAAGAAATATCTGTAAAAAATGATTTGACACTTTATCTATAAATATCTGTATATCCCTAATAAAGTGAAGAAATATTTGTGAAAAATCATTTTTTACAGATATTTATTTACAGATAAAGTGTAAAATTATTTTTTACAGATATTTCTTCACTTTATTGGGGATATATCCTAAATTCTTCACTTTATCGGAGATATGTCACAAATATCGTAGACCAGCGAGCGGCTTTCAACTACCTAGAGTATTTTTTTGTTTTTATAAACCTATTATAACTTGTGGTGTATAGGTTGAAGACAAAATAAAATAAAAAAGTTTAATTAATTAATAAAATGAAGAAATAGAAAAAAAACTAAAAAAAAAAAATTAAGAAACAGAAAAAAAAAATAAAAAACTAAAAAACAGAAGAAAAAAAATTTAATTTTTTATGTTGAAATGACCATTTTAGCCCTCAAAAGTCAAACTTAACATCCAATTTGGACAGAATAGTAGAAATTAGACACAGCTGATTGAAATTGGAAAGTTTAGGGGGTAAAAATTCAAAATTGTAAGTACAGGGGGTGAAATGATGACACCCCCGAACCTCAGGAGGGTAAACTGAAATTAATCCAACAAAGGATTATGGTGTATGACTTCAAACTCCGCATCCTCGTCACTACACAAGCCATCCTCTTCTTCGGAATCATCTTCAAGTATATCCCCTCCATTTGGAAGCTTAGATTTCCAATATTGCACCCATTCCTTCGAAGTGTAGTCTCTTACCCCACTTGCATTGAAACTTTCATAACCAAGCTCAATTTCTTGTACATCAACATCACTATCATCATTTTCAACTTGCATAAAGGACTCTTGCTCAAGATGCTTGATATGCACTTCTTTTCTTGAAATAGGCTCCACTTGGTCAAAGAAAGATTCTTGCTCATGAAAAATTGTGAAGGGTGGCTCTTGTGCAAAACTTGCTTCAAGTTGCTCATTGGAATGTGCAAGCATTTCTTGAGAAGCTTGCAATTGAGCTTGTGAGGCTTGCAATTGGGCTTGGGAAGCTTGCAATTGAGCTAGCAATTCTTCAAGAGAAGGCTTCCTAGACTCATATGCTTGCTCATGAGGATATACTTCGGGAATCATGATCTCTTGTGAAATTCTAGCTTGAGAGACTTGTAACACTATGCCAAAATCTTTATCAGACGACAGAAGAAAACTATTGTCTGATTTGGAGTGTCACCGTTGTAGACCGAGCCGTTGTCTGTTGAAAATTCAGACAACGGTGGAACACATTTGTCTGAGAAACATACATACAACGTGTATGTGTTAAACATGTTGTGTGATACTCGGCAGATGGCTCGGCAGGTGGCTCGGCAGATGCCAAGCGCAGCTGAGCGGCAGTTGTGGCGCTGCCTTCAGACAACAGTGCTAGTGTTGAAGCTGTTGTATGTTGAGCTTCTCAGACAATAGACTTTTATTTTGTGTGTTGTCTGACTGATATTCAAACTTCAGTTCTTGGACTATATCTGTTGTCTGATTAATTTTGGGACAACATAATTCAATTTTTTCTGTTGTCTGATTAACTTTACGACAACAGAGTTTAATTGCTTCTGTTGTGAGTGTAGATTAGAAGACAGTGATTTGTTAAAAACCGATATGTGATATGAATGATTGCAGTGTGATTTGTCCCCATTTTTGGCCATTCAGACAACAGGCAGTTATCATTATATCTGTTTAGTTGTCTGATTATTTGAACATATCCCATCCCTGAATTAAATTGTGCATTTGATCCATTTACATACCAAATATAAACATTGCAAACCATCAAATATAAACATTGCAAACCACTAATCATTGAACCCAACATTTTAAACAAGAAAAACATTCTAGTGCATGCCCATCTACTTGGGACATCAAAAAGCTAATACATATATATCCATTGTTCCAAAACATGCAACACATGGTGCATGACAATGTACCAGCAGACAAGCACAAAAAAAGATGTTTTCCTTAGCAAAAATGGGCCAGCAACAAGCGCGCTACTTCATGGCTCATGCACATAGGTGTTGACAACAAACTTCCCCCACTCATTTTGCACTTGATCAATATCTGCTTAGGTGTATTGGTTGCTGCCTCTCCTCTCCCACTGAAATCAGTTTATTATATCAAAAGAATTAGTTAATCATTTTGCGAATAACAAGGGGCATGATTAGGGAGTAAAATTTGATCTCAAGTAAATAATCCATATAAAATTTAATGAAAAGCCAAATCAGTAAACATATATTTAAACCTTGTACATTGAAGTAATGGTTGGTTTTCACTTTTTATAGGCATAGTTAGACTTTCGACAACATACAAATTCAAGTTCACAAACCATGAGTAAAAGAGTAATCAGATAAAAGAATTAGATTTAAAACAAATGAAAAGTTTACCCATACTTTGATTCGAAAGTATGAGAGATCAGCTTTTTCATTAGCAAAACTGAAATTGGCATCAACTTAACATGTAAAGTCTCTTTACTGTAAGCAAACTCTTGTAGGAAAAAAAAGGGAAATTTGACCAACTGTACATAGCTAAAAGATTTTGTTCAGATCAGAAAGTCATTGCCAAGGCTTTTGGTAAATGGCGAAGGCTAAAATGTCATAAGTACTTAAAAGCCAAGAGCATCTATTAGTTATTAATACAGGCAGACCTTCATTGAGTGATCTATTTTTGCGTTTGTAAACTCGTAACTTCAATGTAGCTGTAGTCAAAGAACGAAGCTTTGCTTCAAGTGAATTCAACAATTGAGAAGCTTTGTTTCAAAACGTAGTGCAGGGTAAATCAAAAATCAGTTTTTTTTTTTTTTGCAAGGCAGGAAAGAAGTCAGCAAGTATGTTGAACATGTATATTAGCAGTCGTAAAATTCAAAAGGGTGTAGAAAAGAGAAAGAAAAGAACTTTGTTTTAATATAGGCCCAATAATGAAAATTTTGGTTCCAAGTTTGACTCAATGAACGTGACACAAGAGTGTATTTCAAATCAGACTTTTCATACCAAAACACAACGTCATATGTACCAAATTAAGAACTTGATACGAGAAAGCATTTAAGGAAAAGAGTAAAATTGAGGATATAATTTGGTGTGCACAGAGTAGAGAATTTCTGCAAGTATGGCTCAAATTCTAGTTTCAAATCAGCTTTTCACTTGAGCTTCAACTTTTAATAGGCAAAGACATGATGCAACTTTATTTGCCGTAAAGCTTTGTAAGAAGAAGACACAAAGAATATTATAGTTTATGTTCATACTTCCAAGAATTCCAGCAAATTATGAAATAGAACTTTAACATAACAAATCTTTTCTGAGGAATAAGTACTTGAGACTCTTGTGATCACAAGAGTCTCAATATTTATTCACCCAAAAAGATTAGAATTTAACCATAAAAAAAAATGGCTTACTCTGATTTCAATTTTTAACCACCACCTTAGTCAAGGTTGGGTTGTGACACGCCTTTTCAGTTATGGGATCCGATATGCAAGAGCACAATTTTTTTAATGGGATGACCTGCAAAGAAAGTCCATTAAGAAAACCAGGATGTTGTGATTGACTAATATGGGTAATCAAAACAAGCTCTATGTGCCTAACGATACCATTCTTCATACTCAGATATATCATTTGTATTCTACTTATAACTTAAAAGATGTTTTTTTTTTAAACTTTATATCTCACTAGACTACCTAAAAAGTAGTCTTGCTGTTCATTTTTCAGATTACTTAAAAGAAAAACTCGCTCGAATAAGAATCTTAGTCTTTAACAAGAGCCATGCAAAAGGTACCAATGATAACGAATATGTACCCTAAATGGTTGATTCAATGACAAAGTAAGAAGATAATGAAAACAAATTTGAACTGAACCAAAAGCAAGAAAAAAGACCTAACCTTCTGGGATCCCTTGCCCAATCAATCTCGCTTTTCAACCCGTCTGCTTGAGAGTTTCAGTCATGGTCTTCAGAGGTTGCACCTAGAATCCTAACGACTTGGGTGTTGAGGTCCGCCGCTACACTTTTAACCCCTAAAGGAAAACCCCATTAAGCATAAGATAATTGCTACTGATGAGAGGCAAAACAGCATAAAATTCTAGTATAATCTAGTAGCTCAAAAGTCTCACCATCAACAACTTGTAGCATTTTCTTGAAAGACTTAACACAACCCTCACATTTCATATCTACCATGTACTCTGTCTGTTACCAACCAAAACCAACAGTTCAGATTTTCAACAAGATCAGCAGACCCTTAATTTTCATAACTAAAAAAAACCAGCATAGATAACTGTTTCTTTTGAAATAAACATCAAATCTACTCCAGCCCAGGAAACTCATATCCTAATCAAAATTTCTCAATAGAAACAAATGCAATTCGATATAGTTAAACCAAAAGAAAGTAAATTCTTGAAGGTTGGAAGTTACCAGTAGCTCTGGCAAAACAGCATCATTCTACAGTTGAAAAACAATAAAATTTGCAGAATCAGTAAAGAAAAGTTAAGTACTTGAAGATTTACAATAGAAACCATCAATGAAATTTAAGTAAATCGATAAATCAGATTAAACCTATCAAAGAATGAATAGGAAACAAAGAAGGGTGTGAGAATTGCAGTGAGACCTGAAAGGAGGGCTTCCGTTCCAATGTGGGAGCGTTCATGTGGAGAGCTGAGGGAGAGTGGGTAAGGCTTGTAGCAAGGAACAGAAGATTTGGGTTTGGGGAGGAGGAGGAGAGAAAGGAAAGCTTTGGAGTTTAGGGAATCAGAAAGATTGAGAGGAAGAAGAGGCATCGGCGGCCGGTAATAGAGACGCAGCTATGGCACTAGCCACGGACCTCAGAAATGCCATTTTAGCTTGTTTTGTATTTGGTTTTCGAAACTGGAAAGATCGAAATAGTGACAGCAGTTTCAGAGAATCAATTATACTAACTTGATGCCAGCTCAAGTGGACCAGGCATGACAGAAAATTAAGTGACATTATAACATATAAAGGTTAAGGATTCTATGAGAAGATAGTGAAAGTTTATTCAAGTAGCTATGGCATGATAGAACAAAAAAACATAATGTATATGTAAGAAGAATTACCGCTCCCACACGTGCTTTGCCCTTTACAATGCAATAGGGGATCTCCATCTTTTTGCATAAAGCAGGGAGCCGTACAACTAACTCAATTGGATCGACATCATGTGTGATAACCACAAGCTAGGCCTTGTTTTGCAAATAAATACATTATAGACAATGTCACTCAAACAAAATCAATAATAAGGAAATACAACATTAGTAGAAGGTAGAGAATAATACCTGCTCAATGAGGTAGGTGACATGGTTGAGACCGTAATTCACAACAATAGGCTTCTTGGCTTCAACAGTCTTTCCTTTAGTCTCTGCCTGAGCCTTTTCAAAAGACGCTCCTTCTTCTCTGCTTTGTCTTCAGGCCTGTACTTTAGAAGCATCTTGAACAGGCTTGTTGCTACAGGCAAGCAAAAAAAAAATGGATATATTAAATCGAGTAGTCCAGACTAGTGGAACCAACATCAATCTTGCTCCCCACAAAAACAAGATGAAATAGAACATATATAGAATATTATAAACACTAGCATCAACTCACATGAACATGTTTACTATAACCCTGAATTTTAACAAGGGCATAGAAATACAATTGCAATGAACTTTGGAAAAGAAACTACCAGGGGAGAAAACTTATTACGAAACACTGGAATTATCTAGCAACAGCACTGAACAATTCACTCTACAGAAAACAAAACAAAAATGCCTATACAACTATTGGGAAGAAAATGCAAGTATAGTAGAGCAAATTCAAGCATAGTTGGTTCCAGCATCAAAACACTGATCAGACTTCCGACAATTTGATATTTGGCAAAACAATAGTACCGAAAAATCACTCTTCCAACATAACAACACACATAAATTGAATACTCAATCACAAATTAACAGCAAAATGTGATTATATTAACTGCATCAACCATTTTAATTAATTTTCACTAAACAAAAACAAAAACCCAGAATCAAGAAACATTTGTTTGCATCAACCATTTTATAACATATAATTATATTAATAAAAATATAAAAGGTATTATAATGTTTGAAAATAGTGAAACTACTTCAAATATGGTTCAACAACAATGAGATAATGAGTTCTTAGAAATAAATAAAAACAATTGGAAATTTGATTCTTACAACCCTATTCCTCAAATTCTTCTTCCCCATATCCCTCTAGTACTCCTTCCGTATTGGACTCAAACTCAAAATCCATCTCATCTAGTTCTTCCTCTTCATCGATACAAAGTCCTCATGAAGTTCACTAAGAACAACAAATGAACAAAGTGACAAACAGAGCACAACATAGCACAATATATTAAATAAACAGATACATAATCGGAACGGCAGAGCACAACAGAGCACAATATTCATACCATCCAAAAGACCAAAACTGGCAGAGCACAACAGAGCACTACCTCTTTTTTCAAATATTCCAAAACTGGCAGTGGCAACCGCAACAGTCGCAAAAGAGATACAAAACAAATACATAACTAAAGATACAATCTTCAAAATCTACGATATGGGATCCAAAACCAATACATCAAACAATTCAATGCTTTACCAAAACAGATACAAGTCTACAAATGCAACTCAATTTCAAATTTTCAAGTCAAAAGTCAAAACAGAAAGGCAAAA
Organism: Rosa chinensis; assembly: GCF_002994745.2. Classification (NCBI taxonomy): domain Eukaryota; kingdom Viridiplantae; phylum Streptophyta; class Magnoliopsida; order Rosales; family Rosaceae; genus Rosa; species Rosa chinensis. The sequence continues at coordinate 48,178,041 of NC_037092.1, forward strand.
AGTGACAGATGCAATTCGAACCAAGAAATCCAGAAGGACAAAACAGATCACATATCCAATTTTAATCTCATATCAATCATATGTATAGCGTATAGCAAAAGTAACAGATGCAATTCGAACCCAAAAATTGAAGCAAGAAAGATGGCAGCAACTTACCAAGCTTGAAGTTTCCAAAATTGAGTCGAAAACTGAAATCGAAGCTGCTTCACCTAGTAGAGTTCAAGCCAAACCCAGACTTGAAGACTGAAAATTGAATACCCAGAAGCAGAAATTAAGAGGAAGCCATAAATAGATTGAAGAGTGAAGACCCAGAAGCAGAAATTAAGAGAAACAAAAACCCAGACTCACCGCGCACCGTCAGTCCATCACTGCATCACCGTCGAAGAAAGAAAAGGCGTCGTGCGGCCGTTCCGGAGAGAGAGAGAGAGGAGAGCGGGGCTGCAGGAGAGAGAGAGAGAGAGAGGCGAGTTTAGTCGAAAACTTTTAGGTCAGATCGAGTTTCAGGCGTTTTAGCCTAATCAGGAAATTAAAACATGGTAGAATGGGGCGAAGAGACCAAATCTAGAGAAGGAGATCGAAGAGGGAGTTACCTTCGTGGTGATGTTGCTTAGAATCAAAACTTTGGGTTTCTTCCTTTTTGGTTTGCAGGTGAGGAGAGGAGAGAGAGGAAATGGTTGGCTTCTAAGAGATAGACACGAACAAGAAGAGGGGCCTGAAGGCAGAGTTACTTTGTGCAAGCCGAGTGGGGAGACAAAGTCACTAAGGCCCTAACTAAAGGTGGGCATTTTTTTTATTTATTTTTATAACTTTTTCACACAACGCATGTATGAAATTAAGTTGTCTGATCATGTACATGTTAGATTTGAGTTAAGGGAGCAAGGAGGGAAAATTCCCGCCTATGTGCAATCAAAGAAGCAGTTTTGACGTTAGGGACATACATTTCTCATTCAGACAACACAAATAAGCCATTCCGTTGTAGGTGCTTAAATCGTGTACCAGCATTTCACTCAAATATTGGCCTTTTTGGGGCTACTCACTCACATTTTGGGGTACATGTGTGATTTTCTTCCAAATTTGCACAACAGAAACAAAAAAAATGCGTTGTATGTTATTTTGCAACTTACTCTCATACAACATATACAACAATACTGTTGTGCAAGGTGAGTCAAAATTTCGATCCAAATTTGAGCAAGGTGAGGGGGAATTTTTTTTTACATTCAGACAACAGACAAATCCTTAAAACTGTTGTACAATAGTCTTGGACTCAAAAAAATTGATGTACGACCTCCTTATACAACGCCAATCTCATTAAACCTGTTGTGTGAAGCAGTTTCAGTGCTCACACAACGGAAATTTTTTTTTTGTTGTCTAAAAAGTGTAGTGTGATGTAGTTTTTGGCATATTGTAATAGAGCTTGGGAGTCTTGCAATTGAGCTAGTAGTGCTTCAACGAATTCCTTCCTAGGCTCATAAGCTTCATCTTATGGATATGCATCGGGTACAAATGTCTCTTGATACATATACTCACATTCTTACATAAAATTTGGGCATTCAAATCTCAAAGAGCACTCAAAACATGAATGTCACGGAGAATTACACAAAGCACAAGTTTCATTGCAAGAGGACATAGAATCCATCGCATGAGAATTCCACTCTTGATGACCTCCACCATAGAAACTTTCTTGCTCATATCCCCTCGGATCTTCCCATCCATAGCTCCATTGATCCATAGCTCAATATGATAAGAAATAAGCACCTATGAGTTCCCAAAAGTAAGATTAGTAACAAAAAAAATTAGAAAATATAAAATTAGAAAGTAAGCAAACAAAATAAACAACTAATTTTTTTTTAAGGTTATTATCACAAATGGTACCTGAACTTATCCTCTATTTTATCGATGGTACCTGAACTTCAATTTTGATCACAACCAGTACCTGAACTTTTTTATTTCATTTTAAATGGTACCTAAGGCCACATTCGATCACTATTTCAGCCAAAAAAGCCAAATCTAAAAAAACAAAAAACAAAAAAAAAGTTCAAGGCAAGTTTATTACCAAAAAATTATCACTATATATGATCGCAACCCTCGAAATCATCAAAAATCATCACTATGATCGCCTTCCATGCCGTTTTTAGTCGGAATAGTGATCGGAGGTGGCTCTAGGTACCATTTAAAATGAAATCGAAAAGTTCGGGTACTGGTTGTGATCAAAATTGAAGTTCAGGTACCATCGATAAGATTGAGATATAGTTCATGTACCATTTGTGATAATAACCCTTCTTTTTTTTTTAAATAAAAAAACAAAAATATGCTAATGTGACCTAAAGAACCGATTCACCAAGGGATTAAGGCTATTAAACCCTAATCCCTGGCAACGACACCATTGACTTGATACACATTTACGCAAGCGTACGTATCATTGTCAAGATAGGGAAATATTATGCCCAAAGTTTATCGTACCACGAGGATTAGTGGCTAATCCACAATCCTTGGGTAATCGGAAATAAAGACACTTAGCAAACAACGAAAAGAAAAAGAAAATAAATAAAAATGTTAATCTAAGCAACCAAGCCTTAGCAATGCTCGGCTTTGATTTTCACCAAAGCCTAATCAAAACTAAGAGCCTAGTGATGAATATTTACAATGAGTTGGAGTTCAATATTTTGAGAGTTGATTTTAGATTAACAAAATGTAATGAAATGTAAAGCGATTACTAAAAATGTAAAGAAATTAAACTAGAAAAGTGTAAACAATATAATGAGAATGTCGGGTGCTATGGAGGTTCCTTCACCCAAATTCTATGTGTCGGAAGCTAATATAATGTAGATGCAAATCTCCTACTTTGGCGGTAGTCGTATCCAAGGAGGTTCAAGGCTCAAGGACCGAAATTCTCTTTCATGGTATTCCTACTTCGGTTCAAGGGTCGTAGGAACTCACTTGATATGAATTAGAGCCGGTTCAAGGGTCCCTAATTCACATCAAGAGGCATAGAGATTGAGGAATTACACTACTAAGCGACCAGCCCGCGCAATCACGCAACTGGTGTAAATCACCATACTTCTAACCCCTCGAATACGAAATTGAAGGTTTCTAGCTTAGGAATTAGAGGGGGCTGCACGTGCATGGCTGCACCTTCTTCAATTGATTAGGTTAATTAATCACTTGATTAATTAAGCAATTAATCACTTAATTAATTAACCTATTTAATTAAGATGCACTTTACAATTCTTTCCATTTCTTCTTACTCGTCTCCATGCATTTCCGCACATATTATTGGAGGCAATTAGATCCCACTCCCTCGATGACATTGACCACGGCTAACCAATATTCACTATTTCATCCTTTTGTCAGAAAAAAATCCAAATTGATCCAATTTCGCACCATTTTCTTTCGTTCCCGCAACTCCGCTTAATTCCTAGAAAATAAATAAAATGGATTAATTACATAATAATTGACTTGAGAATTAACGTAATTCTAGTGTTTTAGACACAATTATATGCATAGAAATGCATGTAATCAAACCCGGAGACGTCCATACAAGTCATTAGCATCTCTGACGAGCACCCTGAGCAGACAGTCCGTATTGGCACCCAACTTTCTCCTGAGATAGTAGCAGAGCTCACACAATTTCTGCAAGAAAGCGCTGCTGTTTTTGCGTGGTTATACTCGAACATGCCGGGCATCTCTCCTAATATAATTACACACAAGCTACGCATCAAACCATCCTTCTATCTAGTAAAACAAAAGAAAAGAGCCTTTGATGAGGAGAGATATCGTGCAATCAAGAGGAGGTGGCCAAGCTACAGGGCATTGGATTCATCCGTCAAGTTAATTACTTGCAATGGATCTCTAACCTGGTAATGGTAAAAAAGCCTAGTAGCAAATAACGAATGTGTGCAGACTTCAAGGGTCTGAACAAGGCATGCCCCAATGATAGCTTCTGGCTACCATGCATCGACCAATGCATTTTTGGTCGACACTATAGCGGAACACGAGCTATTCAGCATGATGGATGCTTTCTCCAGCTACAACCAAATCAAAATGCACACCGGCGACCAAGAATGCACCACCTTCACAACTGACAAAGGCTTGTATTGCTACAATGTCATGCCTTTTGGCCTGAAAAATGCAAGTGTAATGTACCAACAGTTAATGAACGCCATGTTTGCAGAACACCTCGGCAAGATAATAGAGGTATATGTGGATGACATGCTCATCAAAAGTATCAAGCCAGCGGACATGTGGCTAACATTCGCGTGATATTCGCCATTCTCCTAGCTTATGGTATGCGCCTCAACCCTGAAAAGTGCTTCTTTGGTATCACAGTTAGTAAATTCTTGGGCTACATTGTTAGCGAGCAGGGCATAGAGGCTAACTGTTAGCTAAATAGCCACCCTCAAGTATAAGGGCCAAGTTATAGTGTAGGGGATTATGAGTAGGGGAAATCGTACCCAAGGGATTAGAAAACCCACTCTAGCTAAGGAAAACGTAAAGGATGCTAGATAAATATGCAAATGTACAAGTCATAAACAAGGGCTCACAAGTGAACCAAAGTTCATGGTGAATATATGCAAGATGGTGAGTGGTTTGATTTTTTTTGCTTTGGAAATGGTTTCGAATCAAATTAACACACAATAAAAACTTGAAATGTAAACTAGCCTATGCTAAACTAGATGTGATAGATTAGATGGAAGTTAGAGCTTTAGGTTGTTCACCATAGCCTCCTTTGCATGCATTGATGTTCAAACTATAAGTAAAACAATCCCAAGTATCCAATTACCCTCTTAGCATCCGGATAAGACTACTAATGCCTAAACTCCTTTGATTTTATTTGATTTTATCAATTCCCACCGGATAAGTGCGAAACTAACTACCCAAGAACAAGTTATATTACCAGATAAGTATCAATTCCTTGCTCCTAGATGCATAAAGGTTTGAGTTTAGATAATCAAGCAAGCAAACCAATCCTAGGTCTAGGTGATTTTAACTCACTACCGTCACATATACACCTAGTGTGCTATCATGCTATTAATGTTCAAGGGTATCTACTCTCTAAACATTATTCATGTAATGACAAATGCAAAGTATTCAAATTAGCTAGATTCAAATACAAGCATTCAGTTCTTGAATTAGCATGTGAAGATGATCATAGAAATGCATCAAATAAGACTCAAACATCAATTCATTACAAGTTTGGCTAGGGTTTTCAACCCTAGCCCCAACAAATTAACTACTCACTCATAATCAAATACATAAGCTTCAACATGTTTATGAACATCAAACTAAAAAGTAGGGATAGAGAGAGGACTAGTGATAATCAAGTTGAGGATGGTGTAGATAAACTCATAAAGGCATTGACATGGTGAAAATGGTAATGGTGATGATGATTCCTCAAGTATTACTAGACTCCTCTCCTTCTTCTTCAAAGGTTGATGATGGAATATGAGATGTAGAGATGATCAAGTGGTGAAATGGTGGAGTGGTGAAGCTTTTTGTCTATGAAATGGAATAAGTAGATGGAAAACATGATGAAGGTTGTGGTGGTGGTAATGGAGGTTATGAATTTATGGTAGTGGTGATGGAGGTTTTGTGGAGGAGATGATAGTGGATTGTGTAGAGAATATAGAGAGAAAAAGATGTTATGGAGTGGTATCGGTGGTGCCTTAAGAGTGTAATGAAGGAATGCTTATATAGAGAAGAGATAGAGGAGTAAAATGATGAATAGAAGCAAAAGGGAGCAGCTCTAGCATTGTAAGAAGCATGGAGGTGGAGTATAAGAGTGGTAATAGATGCTAAAAACAAAGGAAAGAGGTATGGAAGAGATGGAGTAAAAAGAGGGAAGTAACGATAAGCTATGAGAGTGTAGAGTAGAAAAAAAAATGACTTAGGAAAAAGAGATGAGCAGCTGCTCTCTTTGTTGTCCATGGGAAACATGAAAATGAAGAGTGTTGGGGTGGTTTTGGGTCACCAAAGTCAATTTGGTAACCAAAGAAGAGAAGGTGCATCGGGATGCCTATTATCCAAACGACAATATGATGGACTAATCTTGTTATAATCTTGTAGGATTCTTCTAGGGCTCTCCTTGATAGTTTCAGCATCATAGACCTTCCAAAAATGAACAAGAAATCCGTCCAAAGAAGGTTCTAGACCAAACTGCCATGTTTTGACTTTGTTTTCTACTCCTGAAGCTTCCTTTAATTGAATCTCTATCGATACATCGGAATTATATAGCCTTTGACTTCTTCTTACCAAATGTTTCTTGATAAGTGTACATCATCTTGGTAAAATTTCAGAGCTTAGTTCGCCGTGGTTTGGCCAGAAATTCTGCAGGAATCCGTACAGGTCCAGTGTTGCCAGTTTTTTATCTTTTAATCAGAAACTTGGACCGATATTTTGAAGGCTTTACACTCGGAAATAGCTCTTGAACTCTTCATAAGAAATGATCGTTAGGATGTCTAGAATGAATGTGAAAATTTTCAACTCATTTCGAGTTCATTTGATCAGGCTGCCACCCCTCATTTCTTGTCTAGCTCGTTTTCTCCTAGCCGGAGTAAGAAAATGTACTAAGGTTGACTTTTTAGTGCATTTCCCATGCTTCTCCATCATTTCCTAGCATGATAAGGAAAACATAATAAATATATATAAATAAACACAAAGGTTAAGCAAAAGTACAAGATTAGAGAAATAATGAAATTTGATTAGTCAATGTTAAATTGGACTTTAGAACAAGTAATTTACATGTTTTAGGAGACAAATATGTATATGAATTATTGTTGGTTCCATCACGAGTATGAAAATATATGCAAATTTGTGTGATGTCACCTACTCCGAAGATTAGGAGGTCAAGTTTCAGTAAAGGGGAAAAGTAAGAGTATCGTACCCAAGGGATTGAGTAACTCTACCCTAACTAGATTACCGCGAAAATAAAACCTAGAAAACACATGTGAGTCTATCTTTTTACAAATTAATAGTCTCAGCCCTTTGGAAGCCAAAACTATCAATAATGATATTTACAATGGTAAAGTGGTGAATCGGTTTTGTTGATTTTAATTTCTATAAAGTAAAATAAGTTGCACCAAAATAAACTAAGCTAATAAAAACAAAATAAAATAGAGACTTTGATCAATGAGATAAATAGGAGCATAGGTTTTTGCACCTAGCCTCCCTCATGCATATAATGTAACCCATTTTCAAATAACAACATGCTTTGATAAATTTCCCCTCGGTTTTCGCAAGAGAAACCGAGATACCAACTAATCATGCAACCTAACCATGTCGCTAGAGCAAAGCTAGATCACACAACCTTAGTCCTATTTACATTCGCTAAAACATAAAAGGGTTTTGATGTCGTAAAACCTAAGGCCTCTCGACTCTTAAACTCATGGCACCAAGCATAAATTTTAAGGTAAGGATCCAAGCAATCTAGTTCTTCCCGTAAGAATAAACTAGACCACCACCCTATTAGCTACACATGCTTCTCGGTTACAAAAGATTGTCAAGCTTAAGTTTCCGATTTCATTAATTCCTACAACATGCTTCTAGGTGACAAATCCAAAAACACATGTAAGAAAGCATTAAAGTAAAGTATCTAAAAGATTCAAAATATGCATATTCATCAAAAACATGGCATCACACTATTTTATACATGAGTTTGGCTAGGGCTAAGGTCTAGCCCCAAATTTATTCTACTCACAACCCATAGTTACATAAATCAAACCCATAAACATAATAACATCAAGCAAAAGAGAGGAAGAGTAGAGAAAGTGGTTGATTACAAAAGTAGCTCCCCTTGATGCAAAAATAGTGAGAGATGTTTCAAAGTATGGAAATTTCGGGTTTCTCAAACCCAAATTTCCATACAAATCCACAAAACTCTTAGAAGCTATGAAGAACAAGGCGTGATTAATCAAAGATGTAAAGGATCTTTGGTTTTTGGTAAAACCTAAGACACTTTACACTTTTCTCTACACAAAAGCTAAACTAAACTACCTAAAAGATGAAGAATTATGGAAAATGGAGAGGAAATGGAGAGAGGAAGAAGATGAAATGGATGAAGGAAGACATGAAAAACGTCCAAAGTGAGGGGAGAGTGTTTTTATAGGCCAAAAGTGATGAATGGAGAGTGGAGATCAAATGAAATGAAGGGCTAGATGTGGTTGACAAATGTGTAAGCACAAAATGTGGATCTAATCTTTAACCCCACATAGAAATGACCTAGAAAGTCCATAGATATTTTGGTGAAGGGGACAAAGTAAGGGTAGAAGGGTCATTATGTAGGGGAGCAAGGTAATAAATGGGAGACAAAAGTGTAAGGTGTAAGAATGGGACCACTTGTCATATTTCAAATTTTCTAATTCAAAATAACCTACACCTAAAGTCTTCCCACCTAAAGTCTCTAACCCTAATCAGCTCTTCCTTCTCCTCCACACATGGTCTTGGCCGGCCAACTTGGGCGGAATCCGTCGTTGACCGGCGTTGACTATCATTTTGTTAAGTTTTCGCACTTTATTCCTTCAATTTAATCTCCTGTAAGACTTCTGAATTAGCCTTCAGTTTCTTCATACCAAATGTTCCTCCATGAGTTTACATCATCCTCATAAAATTTCAGATCTTAGTTAGTCATGGTGTGGCCGGAAATTCTGCCGGAAGCCCTACAGGTCCGGTTTTGCAGTTTTTGTCTTCTAGTGCAGAAATTTGCACCAATCTTTTGAAGGCCTTCTATTCCGAACTAGCTCTTGAACTCTTCATAACAAATTATTCTTAGGATGTCTAGAATGGATCTGGAAAGTTTCAACTCATTTGGATTTCATTTGGTCAGTCTGCCGCTCCTCCTTCCTTGGCTAACTCGGTTTCTCCTACCCGGAGTAGGAAAATGTGCTAAAGTTGAGTTTTTAGGGCATTTCCAAGCTTTTCCATTATTTCCTAGCATGATAAGGAAAACATAATAAATATATATAAATAAACACAAAGGTTAAGCAAAAGTGCAATATTAGGGGAATAATTACTAGGTAATTATGGACCTAACAATTATGATCCAACACTAACCCCGACAAGGTTTAGGCCATCCTCAACATGAAGACCCCTGAGTGGAAGGTACATGTTCAGAGCCTCCAGGGCAAGCTAACCGCGCTATCCCGCTTCATCTCAAAGCTCACTGACAAGTGTCTCCCATTCTTCAAAGCTATGAAAAGGACCTACCAAAAAGTGGTAGATTGGACGCCAGATTATAATGTGGTGTTCTAGAGTTTGAAAGAGTACCTAGCAGCAATCCTACTTCTCTCTATATCTGTACAAGGTGAAATACTTTATATATGCCCAGCAGTTTCCACATCAGCGGTGAGCTGTGCCATTGTTCGGAGAGAAGGGCAAGAGGAACTCCGAGTCTTCTACTCTGGCAAAGGCATGATCGAAGTAGAAATAAGATACATCCACCTAGAATAGCTGGCCCTAGCACTCATCGTCGCCATTAGACGTCTCCGCCAATACTTTCAAGCTCACACCATCCATATTTTAACAAACCAACCGCTGAGGCAGGTCATGTAGAGCCCTGAGCACTCTGGCCTCCTAAGCAAGTGGACAATCGAGCTCAGCAAGTTTGACATCGAGTACAAACCACGAACCGCTATGAAGGGCCAAGCGATAGCAGACTTCATCACTGAGCTCACTGAGCGTTAGGAGGAACCCACTTATGGGGAACTAGCGGAAAACACCGCCATAACAGTAACTGACGTATCCCCTACCGAGCAATAGTCAGAATGGAACCTCCATATCGACAACTCAGCCTGCACCAAAGCCTGTGGCGCAGGAGTCACCCTAACAGGGCCAGGGGTACTGAGAGTGGAGTACACGCTAAAATTCAACTTCAAAACTTCAAACAACATGGCAGAGTATGAAGTGCTCATTGCAGGCCTACTCCTCACCATAGACTTAGGCGCTGATAGGGTCAACATATTTAGCGACTCTCAACTTGTCGTCAACCAAGTCAACGATAACTTTCTGGCCAAGGACAAGCAGTTAATGGTGTACTTAGGGTATGTGAAAACCCTACTTTAAAAATTCAAGTTTCATTCGATCACGCAGATACCCAGAGAAAAGAACGCTAAGGTAGACTCTCTGGCAAGATTAGCAACCGCTCAACCTTATCAAAGTCCAACGGACACAAGGGTCAATGGCTTGAACCAAGCATCACCAAAACCCTAGCAGAAATATTCAACATCGAGGTCAATCCTACATGGATGGATGAAATAATAGAATATAAGGGCAATGGAACACTGCCAACCAATATGGTCGAGGCACGATAACTCAAGCAAAGGGCAACCTGCTATAACATCCAAAATGGTAAACTTTACCACTAGGGCTTTACCCACCTAAATCTCAGATGCTTAACACCAGAAGAAGGAAGAGTGGTACTAGCAATGATACACGCAGGGGAGTGCAGAAATCATTCAGGCGCCAGATTTTTGGCAAATCGAACCATACGGCAAGGGTACTTTTGGCCCAAGCTAGGCGATGACGCCAAAGAAGTCTCCAAGTCAAGCCACATGTGTCAACAATACGTTGACCTCTCACAAGCGCCAGTGGAGCCTCTTTCAATCATTATCGACCCATGGATTCACTCCACTTGAGGCCTCGACCTTGTTGGCAAATTGTCAACCGCTAAGGGGCAGTTCAAACACATCATCTTTGCCATCAATTACAACAGCAGATGGATAGAAGCTGAACCACTAACTGCAATCATAACCGCCAAGGTGACACATTTCCTCTGGAAAAATATTTACTGCCGCTACGGCGTACCCCACACTATCATCACAGACAACGGAGCACAGTTTAACAATGAGGAAACCATCAACTTCACCGCTAAGCTAGGCACCAAGATGCGCTACGCATCTATAGCGCACCCCCAAACTAACGGGCAGGTTGAAACGACAAACAAGATCATCAAGAAGTTGGTCAAGAGGAAGCTTGATGATGCCAAGGGCTTATGGGCTGAAAAACTCCCAGAGGTCCTATGAGCCATCAGAACAACCCCAACATCCGCTAACGGAGAAACACCATTACGCATGATGTTCGGCGCAGAGGCAGTCCTTCCAATTGAGGTCACATAGCCAACCGTTAGGGTTGAGGGCTACGACTCCAAAACCAACTGTGACAAAATCAGCCGCTAGGATCTCCTCGAAGAAAAGTTCTACAAGGCTCACCTGCACAACTTGTAAAACAAACAGCGGGTATCACGTTTCTACAACGCTAGAGTCAAGACTAGAAACCTCCAACTATGGGACTGGGTCATGTAGGAGGTCATTCCTCTACCAACCACCATTTGTCCCACTTGGGAAGGACCATATCAAATAGTGTAAGCCGTCAGCCCTAGCACTTTCTACTTAAAAGACGAGGATGGTGTCACGTCAACCCATCCTTGGAAAACTAAACATCTGATACGCTAAAAGCAAGCGCCCAATTTAACCCTGTAAAATGTCATCGTTAGTATATGGTAAATAGGGATCGTTCAAGCCGGAAATTGAGGGTACACCTGTAATTGTAAAAATAAATAAATAATTATTATAAGTATAAGGTATGATATTTACGAAAATTGTACAAAAAAAAAAAGAATCAAAAAGGGGATTTTAGGATTAGAAGATCAAAAATTAAAAAGAAATAAAACAAAAATATAAAATACATATTCAAGATAAGGGTAGACGTTAGGTACTGTTAGGTCCATAATTACCTAATAATTATTCCCCTAATCTTTCATTTTTGCTTAAAATTTGTGTTTATTTATATATATTTATTATGTTTTCTTTATCATGCTTGGAAATGATGGAGAAGCACGGAAATGCACTAAAAAGTCAATCTTAGCACATTTTCTTACTCCATTTAGGAAAATCCGAGCTAAGCAAGGATGGAGGAGCGGAAGACTGACCAAATGAACTCCAAATAAGTTGAAACTTTCTATATCCATTCTAGACCTTCTAAGGATCATTTGTTATGAATAGTGGAAGAGCTAGTTCGGAATGGAAGGCCTTTAAAATACTGGTCCAAGTTTCTGACTAAGAGACAAAAACTGTAAAACATTCTGGCAGCATTTCCAGCCACACTACAGTGAAATAATCTCTGAAATTTTACCAGGATGATTTATACTCATGGAGGAACATTTGGTATAAATAAGTCAAAGGCCAATTAGTAATTCTTGGTGGAGATCTAAGTGAAGTCAGAAAGGAGAAGAAATTTCTCAAACGGACAAAAAAGAAGTCAACGGAGGTCAACACTAGATTCCGGACATTTTCGGCCAAGTTGGTCGGCCAAGACCATGTGTGGAGGACAAGAAAGAGCTGACTAGGGTTAGAGACTTTAGGTGGGAAGACTTTAGGTCTAAGTTATTTTGAAATTCAAAATTTGAAAGGTGACGAGTGGTCTCATTCTTACACCTTACACCTTTAATTGTCTCCCATTTATTTCCTTGTTCCCTTACACAATGAGTGATTAATGAAAAAAATGAATTATACTCTTGTTTTCTTGGCGATGATTTTGTTGATCTCATTATTCTTTTATCTTGATTGATAATGCTAGAACTCACTTTTATGCTTGTCAAAACTTTTATCAATACATGTCCCTGATTTTGGAAAGGATTAAAGGCACTTAGGATTTTTCCACCATAGCCAAATATAACATGTGTCCCCATTTGTGGTCGTCGTGGGACCCCCCTAGTTTAACCCCTTCGAACCTACATTGAGCATTTTCTTTCACTACCCTCAAAATTCCTTAACCTTTAACCCTAGTATAGTTATATCCTTACCCTTTGTTCTAAAGACTTGGTGGAGCATATTTTTGAGACTTTGCTTGGAATTTTGGCATCAAGGAAGATTTTTGAAGACATGAAGTTCAAGTGTGGGGGTAGACTTGTCCATAAAAAGAAAATGTATTGTATATGCCGTGTAAAAGGAAAAAAAGATAAAAACATTGAAATCATAAAAAATAAAAAAAAGTGTACGGCAAAAGAAAGAAAAAATTGTGTTATTGTTTATGTTTATAGATTTTAGTCCCTTATATTTAGTGGATTTGGAGTTTACTTTGAAGTCAAGGCCCATTGTTGAAGAATTTGGTATTTGTCCGATTCACACTTGTTCAAAAGAAGGTTAGAATGAAGCATGAGCCCAACATGATGATATTTGGCCCTTTTATAAAGCTTAGAAGGAGGATATGACGTCTACATTGCATGGTGGAATTCAAAATTTGTCTATCTACATCAACAAGTGCTCTACTAGGTTTTTAGGACACTTTTGTGATTTCCCTATCCCTTTGTTTCTTTTGAACCTTAAAGCCTTGGACCCATTACAACCTTTTATAAAGACCTTTTTTATCCTTAAGATGGGACAGCCTTTGATCTGTGGAGATGAGTTATAACTGTTGAACTTACTGCTTGGGTACATTCATGTGAGTAATTGATATCCTTGATGAGATCTTTATGAAAAAATGAATAATATATGTGTTTTCGTTTCTTACATATGTGATATCTTTGCTATTCTTTCACTTTTAAGCATGAGCCTTGAATCTAAGAGAAGAAAGAGTGATATATCCATGTGAGGTTTGGATCATGACTTGTTTAAAATATGTTGAGCTCCAACCATCACCATTGTTTATATGTTGAGCCCCAAGTCTTTCATGCTTATATGTGGATTATATTTTGTAATTAGCTCTTGAATATCTCGATGATGTAATTCTTGGTTAAGTGCTAATCTTTATGACTTGAAAGTATGAGATTTATGAGACAATATGTTAAAGGGCGTAAGAGTCTTTTGTGTGTCAATGTTTGTGTCTTTGCTTGTGACGTTTTTGTCTTGGTTTTTGTTTTAAGTCTTTAACGTTTTTGAGTCTTTGTATTTTCGTTTTCTATACTTAGTTGTTTTTGTTGGTTTTTAGTTTTTGTGATTGTTATGTTGATTTTGCTAAGGGACTAGCAAAAGCTAAGTGTGGGGGAATTTGATATGACCATAAAATGCGACGTTTATAATGTTTAAACCCAATATTTTGTAAAATTATGTCCTTTAACTTGATCAATTTAACTTAGTTAGTGTTTTGTAGGTAAGGAAAGCACAAGTGACGCAGAAATAGAGGAAAATAAAGAAATGGAAGTTTTCCCAGTTTGACTAGGAAAAGGAATCCCAGTTGGAGTAGGAGTCTGAAGCTGACTTGGACTAGGAGTTCTACTTGAACAAGGAAACCTAATTTTACTCAGATAAGGAAACCTAGTGTGACAAGGAGTCCCGGTTGGATAAGGATTACTCAAGAAGGTTCCGGAAGAGTGTAGAAGCATCTCTGGAAAAGAAGTTTGTATTCAACTAGGAAACATAATTGCATATGGAGTTCTATTTGCATTAGGAGTCCTGTGGATGCTAGGAGATGACATGGAAGATTCAAGATGTGTCTAGAACGTCTCATGAGGATCACATGCCGTGCACATAAAGAAGAATACATAAATGATTTAGTTTTGGAAGAAAAATGGAGTTGGAATCTGAAATGGAAAAGGATTGGATTTTGCCATGATATTCATGAAGGATCTAGAGCATTCTTGATGTCAAGACTTCAGCAAAAGCAAAGAGGACATGGATTGGCATGTGTGACGCTACTTTGATGATGTAGAATTATTTTATTGGTCAAGGGATGTGTTAACCAATCAAAAAATTAGAAGGAAAGCCCGAATCAACACGAACTAGGAGAACTCAAGTAAGAACGAATTGGGAGAGACTTTGGGACGTCCTTCTATATAAATAGAATGCTTTTGATGTTCCAAGGTGACAATTTTTCTCCACAATTTCGGTTTCTCACTTGTTTTCAGGTTTTTCACAATCTTCAAGGAGCTTTGCCTTGACCATCCACCTTCCTTGTCGTGATCATCACTTGTGCACCACCTTGCAGCTGCTTTGGATCTTTGGGATGTGATCAAGGGTTGTTCGAATCACCTTTTCCATGTAGTTTCACGGTTTTGTCTTTCTTGTAGTTAGAATTTATGCTTTGGAACTTCTGTTGTGTAAACCGAAACTATGAGTTGATAATCTGATTTTTGGATCCAATTTTGATGTTCTTTTCAATGTTTGATGTGTTTATGTGTTCTTGATCTTCATTAGTTGCCGAAAATATGGAATAATAATCTGATTTTATGCAAAACACATGTTAACTATTCTCTTGATTCGAAACATAGGAATACTTGCATGTAATTGGCTAGTAATTAGCTTTATGCTTTGTAACCCTAATTCAATTAAGTAGTAACGGTTTTCTTTGAGTTGAAATCAGGTTATGCATATAATGAATTGACTTGCTTTGAGTGCTTGGATTTTCATGTTTATCAATTCTTTCTTGAACTTAATGATTTGAAAACGGATTTTCAACACAGTTGCTTTGATTGTGTGATGTCCACTTTTCGAAATATATTGTCTTGGTGCTTTTCTAATTCTAGTGATTAAAGATAGAAAATTAAAAGGGACATTGGTTGCTTTGATCTATGTTTCTTAGTTGATATTGTTCCATGGTAACTAACAAAGATTAAGGGATGTATGAATGGATTGATCTTGAATGGTTCTTGATAAATTGTTTTCCAAAAGTTCTTCTTTTCCCACCTATGTAAATAAAAACATTTTATCACCTTATTATTTTCTGAAAGTTTACGTTTTGATCTTAAAAACCCCCCCTGTCTTGCGTTTTCTTGTTCTTGTAACTATGTAAATCGGTTTTAGGATTTTAGGTAGCATCTAAACGTAAATAATACTGTATATAATCTGAAAATCATGTAAGTAAATTGAAAATAATGTTAAAAGAATTAATCTTGGCTGAAATATACCTTTGGTGCTTTGTAGAAATTGTTTTGGTGGTTTTTAGGAATGTGTTGTGTGTTTGTAGGTACAAGTTTTGACCAACTTGATGTATTGGCATTCCCATACAAAATAGGGAAGTATCTTACAAGCTGATCCAAGAGACTCTCAGGTAAATGCATCCATGCATACATGCATAAATTAGGTGTTGGTCTAGAAAAGTATCTTTGGGGTTTATTGGGTTTAATATCTTTTATTTATTTAAAGATATTTTTCTGTGTGTCAAGTTGGATTATTGATTGCCTAAATTTTTTAGGTTTTGGTTTCCTTATTTGTTAATGGATTAAATACTTGTTACTCTCTGTACTTTGCGGCTGAAAACAGTTCAGTCCCTCACCTTTTAAATTAAACAGGTTAGTCATTATTCTCTCTAGTTCTCACACAATAGGTCCAAAATGACCATTATGACCCTCACTTCCTTTTTTGTTTTTTTATTTTTTCCTCTCATTTTAGATTTTTAATTTTTCTATATATATATATATATATATATATGTATATATATATATATATAATTTTTTTTCCTGCTTCTCTCTTTCTTGGGATTGGGGATTCTCGGCCATGGCCTCCATGACAAGACCCACAAATGCTCCGATGACTCTGTAGCTCCCCGCTCCAGTTCCCCAACCCTAATTCCAGCTATGACCAGCCCAGCTTCGATCCCATTTCCAACCAACCTGTCTCCACCGAGCTCCACTCCCAACCCACCACTCAAACCCCCAATCTCTCACCCTCCTCTGCCTCTTATGCTCCACCAAATCCCAACCAGAAACCATAACCCCAAACCGGATCCTCATCTAATGCCCCACTCGATCCCCAAAATGGATCTGCCACCCCGACTACACCACCACCCCGAAAGCTAAGACCCAGGAAGCTACGTCGGCTTCAAAGCCCAGAAAAGCTCAAGAACATTATCAATAGACTAATCCGAGTCCAAATTCTGATACTCTATTACGGAAGTAGTTGCTCGACACTTCGTGGAATTCAAATTCTGGTGCTCTATTACCAGCCTCTTTCGCCGTCTTACTCCGATACTGTCGCTTCCGAGCATAATTGCACGCCGGAGTTGAGTGAAATGACCTCTTGCTCTTTGAATTTCAGTGAGACCTTATCGGACTCAGAAGCCGCTGATTCGATAACTGCTTTATAACCTCCAATTACCTTTGCAATTCCGCTCTTTTGATAGGAGCATTTTAATGCGACGTTTTAACTGTTATTTCCTCATATTTACTTAGTTATTTCCTTAAATAAATCCGTCTTGATTAGGAAAGTTTCAATCTTTAGAAAGTTTCCAATTTTAGTAATTTTAATAAAAGTTTCTATTTTCTAGTTACATTGGAATAAATGACAAGGAAATGAGCTGAAATGAAGAAATGGAGTTTTCCTGGTCCAACTAGGAATCCTAGTCAACGCAGGAATCCTGATGAGGCTAGGAAACCTGAAGGCATTAGGAGACTACATGGCTTGAAGATATTATGGGAGATTAAATCTGATTTTTGCATGGGAAATGATGGAGATAATGTGGAAATCAAGGAGATTACGTTGAGAAAATCAAGGGAGAGTTTCAAGGGATTGTGCAAGAAGAAAAGGCTCAAAACAAGTCTAGATTCGTTCCTTAATTCCCTCAAGATATGTTGGCTGAAATTAGAGAATAAAATCTGCAATTTTAATGTGGGAATCAAGAGAAAATCAAGGGGAGGACATTAAGGATAAAGCCATGGAGAGATTTAAGGGAAGAAAGGTCCAAAATGCATCCAGATACATTGTCTAGGTTCATGCCTAGATATTTGGCCGAAAATTAAGAAAAAAATCAGAAATAATCTTGGGAAAATCAGCAACAATATATTAGGGATTGATTTTGGAGCTTCCTGATTGGTTGAATGACATGGCAGAGCTGACGTGACATTAATTCATTGGTTGGAGCTGTGTGGTGCAACCAGAAAATTCCTTGGAAATTAAATTCATGAAGCCTTGCCTTCCCCTATATATACCCTCCTCTCTAGACACCAACACACCACCAACACAAGAACAACACCACAACACCTCTTCATTCAGAAAAATTCTCTCCATTCTCTAGTTGCAAAGTTCTGCGTTTTCAAGCAAGGAGAGGAAGAAGAAGAAGGAGCCGTGAAGATCATATCCTCCATCATCCACCTTGAAGGCTTGCTTCCAAGATTCAAGATCCAATCATCTAGCTCTCCATCTCCATCTCCACTCACGGTGTAATTCGTTCCTTTTCCTTGTAACCTTTTTGGTTTCCTTGTTTGATTTCGTATGAACTTGTTTCTAGTTAACAATAACGTTTAGGGCAAAGTTTAAGCCCAATTTCTATGTTTAAATAAAGTTTTCGAATTCTATAATTGTGATTCTAGCTTATGTGAGTTTGTTCGATTGAATTTGCTTTACAAAAAACTTTTATATGTTTATCTAATTTGGGTCGACACTTATAGGATTTGCATGTAATTGGTGCTAGGTTTAAGAACATGAATCAACTTTTTGCTTTGTGTAACTTGAATCAAAAGTAGTAAAGGCTTTGGACAAAGGTCGAGTTCAATTGAAGAGGATTGCAAATAGGTGAACTTATTCATAACTAGGTTGTACACTTGAGTTGATAGCCTTTCTATGTGTTTCATGAGTTAAACATGTCATGATTGACTAGCTTTTTAGGGCTTGATTACATGTTTGATAGGATTAGTCTTTGTGCTTTCACTTAGATTAATTAGCACTGAAAAGTAAAAAATGGGAAATTATTTGCTTTCGAATATTTCACATGATCAACTCCTTTCTCATGACTTAGATGATCAATTATAGGGTTTGAATCGAATTTGATTACATGGAATTGGTTTTGATCTTTGTTCCTTGCGTTCCACCCATGTATATATGTTTTTACGTTTTCTTTATTTTATTTATTTTAATTTTAATTTAATAATCCTAAAACCCCCTTTTGTGTTCATTTGTATATATTTTTATTCTTTGTTTTATTTTTGTAAATAATACTTTTTACTTTTATTAATTTGTTTTTGCAATTACAGGTGTACCCTCAATTCCCGGAATAGAACGATCCCTATTTGCTTATACTACTAACGATAGTAGTTGCATCCTGGATTTTCAAAGAGGTTTATTTCTCCTACTGGGCAATGTATGCTCACCCCTTTTTATCATTTTGCAGGTGATGGATAATTAAGTTTGAATTTATTTTACTGCAAGGGTGTTTTTAATAATGTGATATACATGTGTGTTATTGTTAATCATGCTTGGGTTCCTAGACAAGAACTTGGAGTGTAGTTGGTCTTTTGTTGTAACTGTTGGTGTAAACCCCTTTTATAATAAAGGTTGTGTTTCAATTTCGGAAACTTGTCGAGTGTCATTCTTTTCCAATTATTCATATTTCAATCTCGGAAATTTATTTCCATGATTGGAGTATGAGTTGCATCTCAAAAATAAAAAATAAAAAAATAAGAATTGGGATGTGACAAGTTGGTATCAAAGCAATAGGTTTATATTCTTTAGGACTATTAACATTGGATAGAAATTTGTATTCTCTTTCTTCCTTTTGTTTTTAGAGACTGTAAACTAATTCCTTTATGTTGTGTTATAGGATGGATAGAGTCTACTCATCTGATAGCCTTGGACCCTTTGAAGCCACCAGAAATGAGGTTCGACCGTTAAATCTCGACACCTATGAACTACAATTGGATTTTCGCGCCGAAAGACTCGTGAAACAACTAATTAGAAAGACCATATTTTTCAGATCTACATACTCTTACCAATTGCAGCGGAATGTGGTCAAGTATAACCTTAGGAGCCAACTTCGCACCGTCAACCTTGGGATAGCTATTACTGCTAATGACTATTATTATAATATGTTAAGGGACCAAGTAGTAGCTCTATGGCATCTTGGAGGTTCACCCGAAAATCCTATGATAATACCACCATCATCATCAGAGTCTAATATGAGTGAGAGTAGTAATGATAATGATGATAGTACTGATGATGGGAGTATCTCGATGGGGGAATATCTTGATGCTATTCTAGTTGTTAGCTCCCCAGAGCCTTATGAGGAAGAGGAAGTTTAAAATGCTATGCTGAGTAACCATGTTCTATAGTGTAGAATAAATAACCGTGGGTGGTGTGCTACTTTTGCTTAAAGTTTTGTAAAATATAGTTGTTAACGTTAGAGATCCGAGGGGGTCTCTAGTTAGCTTTAGAGAAACAAAGAGAGAGAGAGACACACACACACACACGAGAAGTATAGTGGTTCGTCTCAGCCTTAGCGGGAGACTACGTCCACTTGAATATTGTAGTATGTGTGTTTGGGATTACAAAGTGTGTAATGGAGTGGATGTTTAAGTGGGAGGAGGCATTCCTTTTATAGGTGAAGGAATGCTCTTCCTTTACATGATTTCCAATGTGGGAATCAAATATCACTATTCTAGTATAGAAAAGCTATGTTGTGAGGGCAACTTGGCAAGGCCAGAAAGGTGGTTTCCCGGCGACGTATTTGCCACTTCCGGATGCCGTAGTGTAGCTTGAACATAGGGCTATGTGATGCATGTCTCGGTTGGCCTCACCATGGCTTGTGGGTGTCCCAAAGAGGGTGTTGTTTATGCTTGGTGAGGTAGCAAATAACTTTGCTAGTGAGAGGTATCTACAAGTCCCCGAAGTCCCCGAGTAAGAGGAGCTTCTTGGTTGGAGAGTTATAATCATGAAGTCATCAAGCATAAACAATGTCTGAGAGGAGCTTGGCCCCTACAAGTCCCCGAACTCCGTAAGCAAGAAGGGACTCTTTTAACCTACACAATGAGACAAAAACGCGCATATGTAGAATGCTTGTTGTATTGGGCAACAAATGTGAGTTGCATTGATATGCGTTGGCATATACGAATGTAGAAGGAGCGTGATACATGTTGATATATACATGTGAATGGTGCCGAGTACGATCAATTTATGACGTAGAAACTCAAGAACGCATATGGTTGTGTGAGCAAACGGGTTGCATATGATAAATGCGTGATGCGAGCAAGAAAACGAACGAGGTCGAGTTTGACGAGGTTACGCTTGGTGTAAGTTTCATGAGTGCCATGAAGGCAAGCATTTGTAATTCGTGAATGATGAATACGCGAACGCTTGTGTTTGTTTGGTTGTCGCTCGTATTAATGGAACGCAAAAAGAATTTGATTTCTCTCAATAGGTAAACGACAAATGGTAGAAAAATTCAATGTTCCATTAACTTGCAGTGTGTCGAGGAGACATGAGTGTAAAGCTTGGGAATGCCGGAAGGTAAAAGCGTGAAAGCTCGGGGGTGCCGGGAAGGCATGAGCAGAAGCTCGGGGTTGCCGCGAAGGTGTGAGCGGAAGCTCGTGAGCGGGAATCTCGAGGGTTGCCAAGAATGCGTGAGCGGGAAGCTCATGGGTTACCGGGGAGGCATGAGCGGAAAGCTCGGGGGTGCCAGGAAGGCATGAGTAGAAGCTCGGGGTTGCCGCGAAGGTGTGAGCGGAAGCTCGTGAACGGGAAGCTCGTGCGTTGCCGGGGAGGCATGAGCGGAGAGCTCGTGAGCGGAAAGCTCGGGGGTGCCGGGAAGGCATGAGCGTAAAGCTCGGGGGTTGCCGGGAAGGCATGAGCGTAAGGCTCGGGTTGCCGCGAAGGCATGAGCAGAAGCTCGGGGTGTCGTGAAGGCGTGAGCGCGAAGCTCGTGAGCGGGAATCTCAGGGTGCCGCGAAGGCATGAGTACGGAAGCTCGGGAGTGCCTCGAAGGCATGAGCGCGGAGCTCGTGAGGAAAGCTCGGGGGTGCCGTGAAGGAATGAGCGCGGAGCTCATGAGCGGAGGCTCGGGGTGCCGCGAAGGCGTGAGAGTGAAAGCTCGGCGGTGTCGCTGAGGCGTGAGCGTTAGAGCTCGTGAGCGGGAAGCTCGAATGTGATGCCCTGAGGCGTAAAAGTAAACGTTGCTAATTATGTTGGGCTGTATGCATAAGTCCCTGAAGTCCCCAGTGAAGGAGGGTTTCTTGCGGGATTGATGCCAAAGCGTGGCTTTGTGCCGTATAATGAGCATAATTAGTGCAAGTGCATCGTCCATCTAGGATTGGTCGGAGCGAACGCTTGTGCCCTTTCGGGTGGGCCCCTGCTAGGCCCTCCAAGGAGTCCCCAACTCCTGGCTATAGACCTTCGTATGGTCCGAAAATTATTTGATGAGGGGAACTGCGTTTAAGCAGTGGGTGTTAGGTAGCGAACCTAATCTTTGATACTCAAGCGTCGGGGGTTAACCGCCAGATCAATGGTTGCCGTGGGCTACGTAAACCGGTCACTTTACTCTTTCCCGGAGGAGAGAAGCTTTATTGTAATGCCGCGTAGCGGTCATTGTCATTATGAAGCGTTGCCTTACCGCTTGGCGGTTGGTAGTGGACCATAGACTCGTGGAGCCTTTAGACCAGTTTAGGTCTCCTTCCCGTGGGGAGGTTTTGACAAAATATGGTGGCCAAGAGGCTAGACAACATATTTTACATATAGTGTACATGTAAACCTTGCTAATTGTATGAACAACAAATAAGCATGGCATAGTTGTGTAGCATGTACTTGTAGTAAAGTTGCTAATAACATTTTGTATTTTGTGAACATGCTTAGAGATAGTTTGAGATCAGTATATGAAGCATGGCATATCTAGCATGTGAGGCCTAGAAAGTGTTGCCAAATCTACGAAATTTTGTAGGCTTGCTCAACACTTATGAAAGCATGGCATGGCAACAGCTCAAATTGAAAGAGCATAGAAAAGAAGATATAGTGACTTATCTTATGCCGCTTTGGAGGCGAGTTGGAGTTGGAATTGATGTAAGTACCCCAATCATGTTCGAGTTGTCCAAGCATGACGCTCCATGTGATCGGCAAATGATAGAAAATAGTTTATTTTGGTCTTGTTTACATAGGAATGTTGTTCATCGATTTCCTCCGAAGTCAAAACATAAATAGGTGATTAGCTATTTATTCATATTAATGAAATGAACCGACCGAGAAATAAAATTGATTATTTGCATGCACCTGGGCGGGTAAAAGTATGAGAAATGTTGTACTTCCAGTAATAGGAGTATGATTAAATTGATCGTATAAAATGGGAAATGGTCGTATAAAAGGGAAATGATGCATGGCAAGGCACAGAATGATCATATGCCTGGGAGGAGCTTGGGCACAATGCAATTGTACATATATAAAGTAGCTGAGTATGTGTGTACAAAGTATGATGATTTGATTAGCATAGTTGCTTGGCATGGTATAACTTTGTGTTACCATAAAGGTGTCAATTTAGAATGATTTATGTATGATGCACAAGTTTATGCCTACTATGTTGCAACAGATTTGCATTGATAGCTGCATATATAAGCATTTATTATGCATTTGATACGCGGTACAACACTTTGAGCACAGCAGACCATGAAATAAGGGAAACATGACATGTGGCGGGTAAGCTAGCCACTCTATTGATTGTGAATAGATAATTATGATAGGCATGTATATCAGCATGTAGTCTAAAGGCATCCAGCTATGTTAATAGGCACTCCTTGATATAAGGTACTGAGAATTGATCCGCATGGTATAATGAATTTTATGACGGATGTGTAATATGCGTGTGTGATTAAACATGCGATTGCAACTTCAAATTCTCAGCAATTATCAATGACTGACAAGAAGCTATAAACATAATGTGTATGGAATTGATGTTTAACTGCTACCATAAGTGAAGGAAGGAACTAGCAGAACTACCATAAATGGCGACAAGCCTAGTTTGTGTATAATAAAATCGTTTTGTCAACACATGTGTCGGTCAAGTAATGTGGTTGTGATTATAGTATTGATGTGTCATGTATGTAGATTATAAAGCAAGGACACATCACACTATGCGTAGGCAACGTGGTAGGTGTATGTGTCGTGCAATTGATGGGTGGCCTTAGATTAAGAGCCATGCTTTTGTGTTGACAAAAATTTAGTTGTATGAAGCACGTGGTGCTCATAGGTGTGTAAACAAAGCTTGAAATAGGAAAAAAACTTAACTTCTTCAATTATGAAGGGGCAGATGAGTTGATGCAGTCCCTGGGCAATCGATGCAGCAGGATCTCATAATTGAATTCACCGGCGATTGCGGAGAAGACCAAGAAGAGAACTCAATCTGGTGAGTATTGGTGGATGAATTTTCCAGTGATTAGTGAAATAGAGATGGCCAATGTTGGTCAGAGAGCTCTGGGTGTCCAGAGTAATTCTGGCTGCGTTGGTGAGAGCTTTGCCCAGCAGGTTGGCGGAGCTTTGGCCAGCGGTGGCGGAGGATTTGGTGCTCAGCGGTGACTTAGAGTCAACAGAGACATGGAGTTAGCGGAGACTTGGAGCTCGCTAGCGGAGGCGCTGGATGGCAGGCCTAGTGGAGGCTGGTGCTCTTGACAGTGACAGCGGAGGTTTGGTCACCGATAGTGGTAGCGGTGAAGCTTCGTCAACGATGGAGCTTGCCTGGATGAACCTTGCCCGGCGGAGTTGCCATCTGGTGGTACGTTCACTAGCGGTGATCGGTGATGGTGCGAACTGTGATCGCTGCTGGAGCTAGCGGTGATTGCTGCTGCCATGATTGGAGCTCAGTGTTGCCGCCGATGGTAGCTCAGCGTTGCTGCTGATTGAAGCTTGGCTTGTTGGTGAAAGCTCGTCGCTGCCGCCGGTGGGAGCATGTCGCTGTCTTGAAACTTTGGCGGTGCTACTGACTCTGAACAGCTGACCGAAGTTCGCCGGTGCCGGCAATTGAAGCTTGGTGTTGGCTAGCCTTGTTGAAGCTGGCATTCTGGAGCTAGTCTGCAAGCGTGCTAGCGGTGGCCTATTGGCGGTGATTGAAGAATCAGAGATTTCAAGGGCCTGAGGTAGTTGCCGCTTGCTTGACGCAGGTGAATGATCAAGCATAGACTTCTGAGCAGCTTTGACGCGCCGAAGAAGGAGGAGGACGTTGGGTTTGGGTATTTAGAGTAGACTTCTGGGTGTCCAGAGTAAATAGGCACCCCAGCTCTTTTTTTTTTTTTTTTTTTTTTTTTTGTGCCTCTGGCATGATGTTGTGGTAAGAGGCCAATGTGCTGCTGGATTACCGCTAAGTCTGCCAAGAATGGGATTACCGCTGAGTGAGTTGTCGCCAAATTTTTTTTTTTTGTTAGGTCAGCGTTGACCACTTTTGGGTCAGTAAGGCCAGCGTTGACTTTTTGTTGTTGGCTTTGACCAACCTTTAGTTGGCGTTGACTTGCTCTTGACTGGCGTTGACCGGAGTTGACCAGCCCTTCAAGTTGGCGGGGGACCTCATCTTGACCTGGAATTAGGCAATGAGCCCAAGTTGTACTTGATGCAAAATTTTGGTTATTGTTTTACCGCTTAAGATGGGTAGCGGCGGATGTAAGGCCTGATTGAGAATACAAGGGTAGGAAGGTCGAGTGCTTCTAGCACCAATGTTAACGTTAGAGATCTGAGGGGGTCTCTAGTTAGCTTTAGAGAAAGAAAGAAAGAGAGACACACACACACACACTAGAAGTATAGTGGTTCATCTCCGCCTTAGCGGGAGACTACGTCTACTTGAATATTGTAGTATGTGTGTTTGGGATTACAAAGTGTGTAATGGAGTGGATGTTTAAGTGGGAGGAGGCATTCCTTTTATAGGTGAAGGAATGCTCTTCCTTTACATGATTTCCGATGTGGGACTCAAATATCACTATTCTAGTATAGAAAAGCTATGTTGTGAGGGCAACTTAGCAAGGCCGGAAACGTGGCTTCTCGGCGACGTATTTGCCACTTCTGGATACCGTAGCGTAGCTTGAACATAGGTTTACGGGATGCATGTCTCAGTTGGGCCTCACCATGGCTTGTGGGTGTCCCAAAGAGGGTGTTGTTTAGGCTTGGTGAGGTAGCAAATAGCTTTGCTAGTGAGAGGTATCTACAATAGTCTATTGATATGTGTTTTTACTTTCAAAACTTTGTAAAAGTTTTTCATGTAATATATGTTATGGTTATACTTCTCTCTCTTACGTGCTTACTCTTTGTCTTATAATTTTTTATTTATATTTTTTTTGGCGAGGGAAAAAGAACAACAAAACAAACAGAAAAGAGAACAGAGCAAAGTGCACAGCACACAGCCAAAACACATAGGCTAAGAGCAAGTTCACCCGTACTCAAGAAAAGGCAAAGTCGAGAAGTCAAGGCGTCGACCAGTCAAGTTACTGGTCACTGCCACTGCTCACTGGACATGGGTTTCCACCCGTTTTTTTTTTTTGACCGGTCAAGACTGTTCATCTTTCACTGTTCATCAATTTTAACTGTTTATTTAGTGTTTTAAGTGCTCATTTTTACTATTCACTTATTTTTCACGGTTCATTAAATTTTTTTAGATGATATAAAAAAATTAGATATAAACAAATTTAGATGATGGGAGCTATATGAAGAGGAGGAATGTGTAACTATGAAGTAAATTTTTTTGGGTGTGAGATGTAAAGAAAATTGTATGTATTTATAGATAAATTTTTAGAATTTTTTGCAATGTTTTTTCTTACTGTTTCTTACCGTTACAACCATATATATACATATTAATTCTTAAATCGTCGGATTCTGAACATTAATTGAAACCAACGGCCCAAATTAAAGGACTGTTAGTTTCAAAATTTCTGAACAACCCAACAGCTACCTGCCACCTGTCCCCTGTCTAAACCCACTCACTGTCGCTACGCGACAAAAAACGGATGCAAATGCGGTTGGCCACTTGGCGCTTCTCCATTCGTCCGTGTCCTCCACGCTGTGCCACTTCCGCGTCTCTCTCTGCGAGTCACCACATGACGTCACCCACGATCTCATGTGGGCCGAGCTGGCAGCCGGATGACCTTGGGCAAGAAAATAGTCATGGCTTTGGAATTTTTCTTGGCTTTGGTCAAGCAAAGCCAAAGTTTGGCTAGGCAAATTCGGGCCAGTGGACTCCATATTTCCAGTTTGCCCAGTCAACACATCATCAAAATGATGTGGCAGCCGGTCAAAGAGGAACCGATTTCACTTGCTCTAAGGAGGGCAAGGCAGCCCATCATACAACAACCAGTGTTCTAAAACTCGGCGCCTAGGCCGCCTAGGCGGTGTCTAGACGCTGGGCGGCGGGTCTCCGCCTGGAGTAATGCCAAATCAGTGGGGGTAGGCGGGCTGGGGTTGGACGGCCGCCTAGCCAGCCTAGGAGGGCGATTAGGAGTCTGGGCGATTGGGCAGCCAAGCTAGGCGGATCTGGAATTGAAATGAACTTTACCGATCAAGCACAATCTTGAGCGATTAGATAATTTACGAAGAGAAATCAAAATCTGGAATTGAATGAAACCCAGAAAACAATCGAAGCCTTGTTCAAGGTTAAATGGGATTGGGGGAGTTTTATGAGTTTTTAGTTTTGTGAGAGGAAAAGCGGCGAGAGACGATTCATGATTGCAAATGAGTTTGATTTGGAGTAGGAGACTGACTGAAACTTCGCACCTAGTTTCAACCCAGAGAGAGAGAGTCCCTTGTGAGTTTGTGGGGATTTAATTTCGGCTTTTCAAAGATGAAGCCCAGAGAAAGAAAGTCCCTTATGAGTTTGTGGGGAGTCAATGCTCATGGATAGAGAGACACAGAGGAAATGGGGCTTTTGCAGCCTTTTGGATTCTATATTGTTCATTAGTATGCTTGTGAAGAATCAAAGACTTAATGTTGCACGCCAGGTGTATGATGAAATGTTGAAGAGAGGTGATGCGTAGCAGATGTGTTTAGATATCATGGCATACATAATTATAGATTCATGGGTATATATTATTGCTATAATTATAATTATATAATATAATTGCTATAGCTATTATGTATTCTTAATTATATACCATAAAAATAAAATTAAAATTAAAAAATATAAAAGCGCCTAGGCAGCCCCTAGGCAGCCCCTAGGCACCCGCCTAGTCGTCTGGGCGCTAGTCGCCTGACCTCCACTCGACTAGCGCCTACCGATTTTTCGAACCTTGACAACAACACATTAATCAAAGAGGAAGGAGGGTTGACAACCCAATCTGCAGGGTACTTTCCCTCTAAAAGCAAGAGCAGCAACATGATCTGCAACTCAATTTGCTTTCCTGCTGGTCCAAAGCCAGCTGATTTGCTGGATTGAAGAGAGGTACTGGGCTTTTGAAAAAAGATTGGAAATCGACCAATCTTGTGGAGCTACTCCCGTTGAAAGAGCTTGGATGAGAGTGAGAGAGTCTGAAACAATGGTAACAGATCCAGGCAGAAAGGAAGCAGCAAGGTTTAAACCTTCACAGATCGTTAGGAGTTCAGCAACAAGCGAAGAAAGAGTTGGTCTAACACCTACAAAACCAGCAATGATTTTCCCTGAATCATTTCTAGCAATAGCTACAGTACCACAAAGAGAGGAGGAGTCTTTCCAAGTGGCATCAGTCTTCATTTTAAAACGGAGAGCGAGAGGAGAAGACCATGAAGACATCACATTAGACAAGGGAGCCTGATTGATGGGGGCCAATAGAGGCGTCTTCAAAAGAGTTGATTCCAAGAATTCCTCTGCTACAGAGAATGCCTGCAAAGCAATCTTTGACGGAGAGGGAGACTGATGGTTGAAAACACAACAACATCTATGTTTCCAAATTGACCACATAAAGAAAGATAAATGGGTAAAAAATTGCCTGGGAGCTTGAACAGATCTGATTTGATCCAACCAGCATGGTACAGATCTGATTTGATCCAACCAGCAAACCATGCCGCTACCACCCATGGACAGGAGAACAAAACGTGTTCCACCGTTTCCGGGAATTGATTACAAATGGGACATATGGGATTGGTGGCAATATGTCTGTGGAATAAAGTAGCTTTTGTGGCTAGGATATTATGGGTAATCCTCAAAAAGAAAAGACGGATTTTAGGAAGAGTATGAAGTTTAAAAAGCCATGACCAGGTAAGAGGATGAGTAGTATAGGAATGATGTGGATGGGCATTAACCTGGGGACTATTTCTGGAGGCCTGAAAGTGATAGCTCGATTTGACACTATAGGAGCCATTTTTTTGTAAAAGGCCAAATGAAAGCATCTGGAATAGCAGAGTTCACAAGAGGGATAGACAGGATTTTATGGTGTTGTATTGGAGAAATCTCTGCTTGAATTGAACCAAGGTCCCAACACATATGATTCCAATCAATAAGAGTTGAGACAGGGACATTAAGGGTACCTTTTGCCGGATTTAGAGGAGAAGGTGGAAGATCCGGAATCCAATGGTCTGACCACAAGTTGACGGAGTGACCATTTCCAATGTTCCACATCGAACCCTCTTGAAGAAGCTTTCTACCAATCAGCAGACTTGACCATAACCAGGATGGGGAGGTTCCTCTATTTGCCTGAAGGATAGTGGTATTGGGATGGACGATCTGTTTAAGAACCTGAGCACAGAGAGATTCCGGAGCCTGGACTAACCTCCACACCTGTTTTGCAAGCAGAGCATCATTAAAATCCTGGAAATTTTGGAATCCCAGACCACCTTCAACTTTGGGTAGGCCAAGGAAATCCCAAGATTTCCAATGAATACCAGACGAATTGTTGTTTCCCCACCAGAAATCACTAAGTATGGAATTGATTTCTTTGCAAGTAGAAGCTCGGAATTTGAAGCATGCCATGGAGTAAGCTGGAATAGCACTTGCGACACTTTTAATTAAAACTTCCTTACCGGCTTGATTTAACAAAGAAAGCTTCCACCCATCCACTTTTTTATAAATAGCATCTGTCACAAAAGCCAAGGCTTTTCTTTTTTAGCGACCCCATATTGTTGGGAGTCCTAAATACCTGCCCGGGTCAGTCACAGTTTTCATTTGTAACACACAGCTACGGAGATGAGCAACTGAGGCTGGGGTATTGGGATTGAAAAAGATGGAAGATTTTTCCATATTAATCTGTTGACCTGAAGCTGAGCAGTAAGTGTGGAGAAGGTCAGAGAGGTGCAAGCAGTTGTCTAGTGTTGCATTAAGAAAGAAAAGAGAGTCATCTGCAAATAGGAGGTGGTTGATGGGGAGTTGTTGAGGTCCAAGACGAATGGGGTGCAGAAGGGAAGAAGCAGTGATCTTAAGCAACATTTTTAATAGAACATCATTGACAAAGAGGAAAAGAAAGGGAGAGAGCGGATCGCCCTGGTGCAAACCTCTTGAAGGAACAAACCAGTCACCGGGTTTTCCATTTAAAAATACCGAGTAAGACACCGAAGTGACACAACTCATGATCAACTTGGTCCACGATGAAGAGAACCCGATTTTAGAAGGACACTTTCCAAGAAAGACCATTCAACACGATCATAAGCCTTATTCATATCGAGTTGGAGGGAAAAAGAGCCTTCGGAACCCGACCGGAGAAGCTTGAGATGGTGGAACACCTCATGAGCCACCATGATATTGTCCTGAATCAACCTTTCATTAACAAAAGCAGATTGGTTTGTGGAAATTCGATTCGGCATTAAGGGTTTTAAACAATTGGCCAGAGTTATGGCAAGAATTTTCTATTAGAAATTGCACAAGGCTATGGGCACTTTGGGGATGAGGGCAATGTGAGTTTGGTTCATGGAGTTAAGTAGCATATTTGAGATTTGGTGATGGGAGGATGAGTCATTCATAATGGATTGCACAACTTCCCAATGGTGTTGATAGAACGTACCTGAAAAGCCATAAGAGCTTGGAGCTGTCAACTCACCTAAATAAAAAACAGCAGCTTTGACTTCCTCCAAAGAGATAGGATTTGCAAGAGAATGATTCATATCTGCAGAGACGAGGGGGTCAATAAAGTCTAGAAATTCTGACCATTGTTGTGGACCAGAGGTAGTGAACAATTGGTTGAAATAAGAGAGAAATTCTGCTGCAATGTCCTTTTCGTTTAGAATCCAAGTCCCAAAATCATCATGTAATCTAAGAATTTTGTTAATTGGCGACGTTGAAGGGTGGATTGGTGGAAGAACCTGGAATTACGATCATTGACCTGCAACCAATTTATCCTTGATCATTGTTGCCAGTACATCTCATCCCTCTGCCATAGACTAGAAATGGATTCAATGATGCCATGGATTTGAAGAAGACAATCTGGGTCATCAGTTTGGTGGAGTGCTTCCAAATCATGAATGAGAGAGCGAACCTGGGCATGGGAAGTAGGAAACGCAGATTTGCTCCATTTCTGTAGAGAGACCCACACTCCGGCTAGATTGTCCCTCCAAGTGATCATGGGAGAAACTGAGGAAGATGGGGACCAGGAATTATTTATTACCATTGCACAATCCACATGAGTTCCATTATTGTTCGAACCAAAACAATGGGCCCCCACGAACTTCAGAGGGAAGGGTATCAAGAAGAATCGGTCTATGATCAGAACCGATTTTGGGAAGGTGGAAAATCTGGGTACGGTCCTGGACAGTGCACCATTCCACATTGGCCATTGCTCTATCCAAACGCTCCTTTATGTAAATTCTACCATTTCTCATTGCAAACCATGTATATTCAGTCCATTGAAATTCAAATCTCGCAATTGAGCATTGGAGATGAAAGACTAAAAGAGTTTAATCCTCCAGATATCTGGGGCAACTCCCCCCCACTTTTCAACAGACCATTGAATCTCGTTAAAATCTCCAATACAAAGCCAGGGAGAGTTGCAAGAAGGGAACCGATTATACATCGAATGCCAAATTTTTTTTTTTTCATTTTCATGAGGATTACCATACACAAAGGAAATCTTACAAACAAAAGCTTCAGAAACAAAAGACACCATGGTATCAATAATGTTGACCAACGAGTCAACTATGGAGACAGTAACCGTATCATCCCAAAAAAGCGCCAAGCGACCACCGGTATTGATAGGGTCAACAGCTAGATGATTTCAAAAATGAAGTTTCTTCCTCCAAACCAAAATTTGGTCTTCGGGTTGTCTAGTCTCCATAAGAAACAGGATCTGAGGAGATTGCCTACAGCATAATCTCGAAAGGACATGTTTTGTCAGGGGGGATCCAAGCCCCTGACAATTTCAGGATAAGATTCTCATCGATGGTCTGTAGCCGCCCCAGGCCAGCCACCACAGCCATATTCCATAGTCGGATTGGGGAGTTCCTCAATGCGGACTGAAAGAGGGTTTGGATTGGAAGTTCTGTTTACTATATGTTAGATTAATTGGAATTTTATAAGCACATAATAATGAATAAAAATTATATGATTGTTTTGTTTTTAAACCAAATGAATGGCAGAAGAACAACACAAGGGTGAGGTTAGTAGCAACATGGAAGTCATAGCCGCTATTCAAGATATGGCAAGTGCAATAAGGGAAAATCACAATGGTAATCATCAAGAAGGTAATGAAGAACGAGTTATGAGAATACAAGGTGAATTTAGTAAGGCCCGACCTCCTATATTCAAGGGTACCTTAGATCCCATGATAGCTGAAGAATGGTTGAGACAAATGAAGAGAACTCTGAATAATCAAAAAAAGTGCAAGAAGATTTGAAAGTAATTATCTCATGTACGTACTTGGAAGGTGCAGCTTATCACTGGTGGGAATCAGTTCTTGCTACTCCAGACACTGAAATTACAACTTGGGATGCATTTGAAGTTATTTTTCTTGAAAAATATTTCCCATACACAGTAAAGCAAGCCAAGGCAAAAGAGTTTATGTTTCTATCTAAAGGGGAAATGACAGTAGCTGAATACCAAGGTAGATTTGAGGAACTAATGCAGTTTGCTCCAGGTACTATTCCCAATGAGGCTGCTAAAGCAAAGAAATTTGAGGAAGGACTTAATCCTAAGATTAGGGAGAAAGTATCGATTCTAAAGTTATTAAAATATTTGGAAGTGGTGGACCGAGCACTTATTGCTGAACGTAGTATTCAAGAAACAAAAAGGGTTTGGAATTCTGGGAGTACTAGTGGACAGTTCAAACGCCAGAATTTTGGACCTTCCAGAAATAATTTCCCAAGATCACATAAATCTTTTGGGACATCTCCATATACAAAATTTTGTTACTACTGCAAAGGACCGGGGCATCTTCAGAGGAATTGTCCACTCATACAGTCAAATCAAGTTCCATATGCACAATTTCGTCCAAATCAGCAACCTCAGTTTCGTGCTCCACAACCCCAATTTCGTCCTCAGCATTAGCAAGGTTATGCGCCGCAACAACAGTATCGTGCACCTTTTCAACCACAACAGAATTGGTAGAGGCCAAAATGTTCCTTAACAGGCACAACGACCAGGAAATCTTATTAGGCCTAGAGCACCAATTGGCACACGACGTCCAACACAAGGTCCGATTGTATTCTTTGAATGACATGGAGGTACAAAATGGATCTCAAGTGGTAGAAGGTACATTCTTAATATCTAATACGGTAACTAGAATATTATTTTATCTTGGTGCGACAAATTCTTTTATACCATCATCCTTTGCATCTATACTTGAATTGAAACCTGAGATTATGAAGACTTCATTAATTATTGGGTCTCCTTTGAGTAAGGGTGTAAGAGTTAATAGAGTGTGTAGGATATGCATGACAGAAATATCAAATCATAAATTCAACTTTGATTTGATAATGCTGGAAATGTCAGAGCACGATATCATCTTGGGTATGGATTGGCTTAGTCGTTATGTTGCTATCATGGACTGTGGTAAAAAGAAGATAACTATCAGTACTCCGGAAGGTGAAACTTTTAGTTTTTACAGGGATAAGAGCACTTATAAACCAGAAGTATCATTCGATATCAAGTGTAATTATTTGAATTTGATTGCTCACATTGTGGTCGAAGAGGAGAATAAAATGAAGTTAGAAACTATTCCTATGGTAAAGGAATTTACTGATGTGTTTCCAGAAGATTTAATCGGATTGCCTCCTGTGCGTGAAATAGAATTCATAATTGAAGTGTATCCAGGTACATCACCTATTTCAATACCCCCTTACCGTATGGCACCAACATAATTGAAAGAACTCAAGATACAAATTCAGGAATTAGAAAACAAAGGCTATATTCATCCTAGTACTTCACCGTGGGGAGCACTGGCCATTTTTGTGAAAAAGAAAGATGGATTTCTTCAGATGTGCGTCGATTATCGTCAATTGAATAGAGTAACTGTGAAGAATAAATATCTGATTCCAAGAATTGACGATTTGTTTGATTAGTTAAGGGGTTCTTGTTTCTTTTCGAAAATTGATCTCCGTTTCAGTTATCATCAACTCCGAGTCAAACCTGAAGATGTACCGAAACCCAACTTTTAGGACTCGATACGGACATTATGAATTTTTGGTTATGCCTTTTGGTTTGACAAATGCCCCAGCAGCATTTATGGACTTAATGAACCGTGTTTTTCAACCCTATTTGGAACAGTTTGTAATTGTCTTCATTGATGACATCCTCATTTACTCAAAATCACAAGAAGATCATGAGAGACACTTGTCCATTACGTTACAGACCTTGAGAGAACATCAGTTATTTGCTAAGTTTAGAAAATGTTAATTTTGGTTGACTGAAATAAAATTTTTGGGACATGTGATCTCTGACGAAGACATTGCAGTTGATTCTTCCATGGTAGAAGTAGTATTAAATTGGAGTCAACAAATGAATATTTTAGAAATTCGAAGTTTTCTTGGATTGGATGGTTATTATCGAAGATTTATAAAATATTTTTCTCAGTTAGCCGCACCCCTAATCAGGTTAACTTGGAAAGAAGTCAAATTTATCTGGAGTAGAGAATGTAAAAATTCATTCCAAGAATTGAAGACACGCTTAACTACTGTTCCGGTGTTGATTATTCCTGAGCGAGGAGAAGGTTACGTGGTGTACACAGATGCTTCTTTACGCGTATTAGGATGTGTGTTAATGCAATCAGATAGAGTGGTCGCATATGTCTCTCGACAACTGAAAACACACGAAAGAAATTATCCAACGCATGATTTAGAATTAGCTGCTATTGTCCATGCTCTTAAGCCTTGGAGACATTAATTATATGGTGAGAGATTCGAGCTATATTCTGATCATAAAAGTTTGAAATATATTTTTACTCAAAAGGAGCTTAACATGAGGCAACAACGTTGGATGGAATTTTTAGAAGACTATGATTTCGGATTGCATTACCATCCTGGAAAGGCAAATACGGTTGCAGATGCTTTAAGTAGAAAATCAGAAAAAGATTTTTGGCAAGCTTACATGTTTAGAAATGGAAGATGATGGAGTCTCTTTGTGAATATGATCTACATGTTGATGTACACAACAATATGGCTCGTATTTGTAACTTAGCCACGCGACCAATTTTGATGGAAAAGGTTATCGAGAAACAACGAGAGGATACTCTATCCAAATCAATTCAAGACAAATTTATGTCTGGAAGTCAACTTGAGGGTTGGATCTTCGATCATAGTAATGATTTGAGATATTTTGGAAGGTTATATGTACCTGAGATTACAGAGCTTAGAAATGAAATTTTACGTGAAGCACATTACTCATCATACACTATTCACCCTAGAAGTACAAAAATGTACTATGATCTTCGTCGTCAATTTTGGTGGGATGGAATGAAGAAAGATGTTGCACTATGTGTGTAGCAAGATGTCTTACTTAACAACAAGTCAATGCGGAGCATAAAAAACCAGCAGGAAAACTTCAACCGTTGCCAATAGCTGAATGGAAATGGGATTATATTACCATGGATTTTGTAACTGGTTTACCACGTTCACCTCAAGGTAAAGATGCAGTATGGGTTATTGTGGATCATTTAACTAAATCAGCTCATTTCTTACCAGTGAAAGCTACAGATTCTACAGAAACACTTAGCAAGTTATATGTTCAAGAGATGGTTAGATTACATGGAGTTCCTCTCTCAATTGTATCAGACAGAGATTCCAAGTTCACTTCTAAAATTTGGGAGAGTTTACAATAATCTCTTGGTACAGAGTTAAATTTTTGTACCGCCTTTCATCCCCAAAATGATGGTCAATCAGAAAGAACAATTCAAATTTTGGAAGATATGCTGAGAGCATGTGTTTTAGATTTCCATGGAAATGGGAAGATTATTTGTCATTAGCAGAGTTTGCATATAACAATAGTTTCCAATCTAGCATTGGAATGGCACCATATGAGGCCCTATATGGTAGACCTTGCAGATCATCATTGTGCTGGACGGAAGTAGGTGAGTGATAGGAGCATTTTAATGCGACGTTTTAACTGCATTTCCCTACACTTTTCTGCGCCATTTCCTTGAAAAATCCCTGTTTGGGAAAGTTTCCATTCTTTGATTGGGAAAGTTCCTTATTGTAGAAAGTTTCCATTTTTGTCTTCATTTTTCATTTCTCATTTTTCATTTCTCATTTCTGGAAAGTTTCTATTTTTCATTTTTAGTAAGTTTCTATTTTCATTTTTTAGAAAGTTTCTATTTTAAGTATAGTTTCTATTTTCAGGACCTCCGAGCTAGAAAGTGGAAATGAACGCACGAATGGAAAGAGGAGCTTGCGAACATCAAGACGAACGAACATGAGAGAAAATGGCCCACACATTTGAGCAGAAATGAAGAAACAAGCTTTCCTAGTCCAACCAGGAAATCCTACGAAATGGAGGAAGGCTTCCCTAGCAAGTTTCCAACGCAACCATGAAAAAGAAATGGAAAAATAATGTGTTTTGCGTTGGAAAATGAGAAGGCTTGAAGATGAAGCAACGAGGCCCAAGAACTCCTTGGATTTTCGGCAAATTGGATAATGGCCCATCAAAGCCCATGACACTAGGGTTTGTGACGCAAACCCTAGCCCTAAAGATATGTTTGCCGTGAAATTGCATGAGAGAAACAAGGAAGAGGCGTCCAAAAATCAGAAAATAAAGAAGATTTTCTATGGAGATTTTCTAGGGTTATTTTTATGGAAATAAATCAAGAGATAAAACCCTAGAAGACCTAGCCGTCCAAGCCAAGAGGAAAACAAGGGGATGCCGTGCAAACCCTAGGGAATTCGGCAAAAGATAATGAAGAGAAAAACAAGGGTTTTGCCGTGAGGAAAAATCAGAAAAAAATAAAGAGATTTCGTGGAGATTTCTTAGGGAGCTTTTAAAGGAAAGAGAATATGTGTTGAACACAAAAAGCTCTCAAAGGAGTCTAGGTTCGTCCCCCTTTATTCTCTAAATATATTGTTGCCGAAATTGGTGAAGGAAATCAGAAAATATCTCTTTATATTTCGGCAAGATTATTTAGGGAATTCATATTGGAATTTTGTGATTGGTTGCACCACCTCATAGGGCTTATGTGGCAAGCAAGCATTGGAGGAAATTATGTGGAGTTATATCATTGTGCCGTGAGTTTCATTAGGGTTAGACGGCTTGGAGAACAAAGGAAGCCGTGCTCCTATATATTCATCTCTTCTCTCAACGTCAAGGAGTTCCAAAGTCCACACTTTTACGTTCTACACTTTGAGAAAATAATTCAGAAATCTCTCTAGCTTAGCCGTGCTCCTCTCCATCCTCTAGGGCAACCACGAAGTGCAAGCAAGGCCAAGGAAGAAGAAGACAAGCCGTGCATACCATCCACCCTCCACCTTGAAGATTGCTTTCGAAATTCAAGAGACCACATCATCACTTCATTCATCTCATCTTCATCACGGTGTAATCCGATTCTCCTTGTACCTTTGCTTTGTAATTTTCGTTGGTTTGCCTTAGTTGACACATATGTATGAACAAGTATTGTTTTCTGAAATTTTATGATGAATTGTTAATTTTCAGATTCATATATTGCGATTTATGGTTGCTTTTGTGTGAGTGTTTGATTAAAGTTGCATGATAGAAATCTTTTGTATGATTATCTTGAATGGTTCGAAACATTTAGGGTTCTTATGTGATTGTTGCTACGAATTTGAGAACATGAATCAACTTTTTGGTTTTGTGTTCTTGAATCGATAAGTAGTAAAGGTTTTGTACAAAAACCGAATTTAATCAAAGAAGATTGCAATTAGGTGGACTTTTTCATACTAAGTTGCACATTTGAGTTGATAGCCTTTCTAGGTGTTTACTGCGTTAAACATGACATGATTGACTAGCTTTCTAGGGCTTGATTGCATGTTTGATAGAATTAATCTAGGTGCTTTCACTTAGGTTAATTAGCATTGAAAGTAAAATATGGGAAATTGTTTGCTTTTGAACGTTTCACATGATCAACTCCTCTTGCATGACTATGATGAACAATGATGAACTTGAATTAATTTTAATCATGAGTTTCGACTTTGATCTTTGTTCTTGCATTCCATTTGTATTTTTATGTTTTTGCATTTTAATTATTTAGGTAACTTAGATTTTATTTTCGGAAATTAAAACCAAAAACCAAAAACTCCCCCCTTTTCGTAAATATGTCTATATTTTGTAAATATTATACTTTGTTTTAATTTTAATTGTTTAATTGTTTGACAATGACAGGTGTACCCTCAATCCCCGGAATAGAACGATCCCTATTTACTTTATACTACTAATGACATTTCAGGGTTAAATTGGTCGCTCGATAAAAGCGACATCAATTTTTGGCGCCGTTGCCGGGGATTGAAAAATCATTTGTCATATTGTGAATAATATGTGTTTTGTTTATATTGTGACCGAAAAAAAAAAAAAAAAAAATTACTTGTTAATTATTTTGTTTATAATTGTCGAAAATTAGTAATTACTTATTTAGGTTGTTATTTTTATTGTTGAATACGAATTTTAATTGTGAGTTGTAAATTAAAGAAGGAATAGGTGAAGTCGTGTTTATTAATATTGGCCTAAACCCCTTATTGGTACCTAGTTCAGGTCCCTTAAGGTTGAGGGCGGCCTTTATTAACATTCATTGAACTGTCTTCACACTTAGGACCTTTTATATCCAAGTAAGTATAGCCTATGTGGGATGGTGTCTAGGAAGGGGACAACGCTCATGACTGGTTCTTGAATCCAGAAGTGCGTGCAAATGAGCCTAAACCACAATGTGGGAGTAGCTCATGCCAAAATGGATTCTACCTCTCGTGGTCGCCCTCCCCTACCTGGCCATTTCAGTAAGGTTGCCCAAAGGATGTAGGAGAGACTTAGTGTCTTGACGATTATACTTGGGCCGCACGTCCACTTGATTTACCGCTTGGAATTTAATTCGAAATCAATGGTATTTATAACAAAAGAAAATGTTGTGATGCACCTAAGGTATATTGGATTAAACATAGTCTTGAAAAGGGTAGCTGTTTCAGCCCCATTGCACATCGAGACTCCCTGTTCCCGTACCTAAGTGTTGAAAATAATTGTAAAGAAAAGGAAAGAATAGAAGTAATTTTACTTAATTTCGTAAAAAAAAAAAAAAAAAAAAAAAAAAAAAAAAAAAAAAAAAAAAGAAGATAATTAGATGTGAATAGTGACGTTTTGTTTGTTTGTGTGAAAGTTTTGTGTAAATGGTGTCTAATCTTGTTAAACAAAGGAAATGTAAAGAATTAATTATAAATATTGTTAAATTCTTGATTTATTATAAGTGTGTAAATTCGTATGAGTAGATAAGGGCCCTTTTGTTAATATTGGCCTTAACCCTTCATTAGTGCCTTTCTAAGGTCTTATGAGGTTGAGGGCGGCTTTTATTAACATTTGGAGAACTGTCTAACACATGAGTTCTTTTCAAGCTGAGTAAGGGGCATATAGGTGGTGTCTTAGGTTGAGACCCTGGGTGATGGGTTCAATTGGATCTCAGAGATACTATAGACTGTGCGTAAACCACAATGTGGGAGTAGCCAATAGGGGCCTAAACCTCAATGAGGGAGTAGCCTCCGTAGTGTCACCAAAATGAGTCCTCCCTCTCACTTACCTCTTAATCTGGCCATCTAGCCTTCTGAAACAAAGGGAAGTGACTTATGTCTAGGCGACTATCCCTAGATCGTATCTCACAATAGTAGTGGTTTCTATTGGGCTCGACTTACAACTTGTAATCAATTGAGATATTAACTTTATTTTGTAAAGATAATAAGATACTTGAACATAACCTCCACTTGTAAATTGTGTTGTTTTGTACATTTTATACTTGTATAAATTTCTTTTGTGGTTTATTTGTGAAAAGATTGTGGATAGTTTGTAATTTATACTTCTCTTTATACTTGTATAAATCATAAATAGTAAAGTCGTGAATAGTAACTTGTGAATAGTGACTCGTGAATAGTAAGGTTGATGTATAAATCACTAATTTGTAATTAACTCACTTTTTACTTTGCTAACTTCTTTGAATTTTGATGATGTTCAGGATTCCTATGAATGACCGAGCCTTTTAGATCCTCTACACTAAAGGAAATTGAAGCAAGGCTCGCTCGCTTGAAGGGTCCTTCACTTCTTGAGCAGACAAGCCCTTCCCCTTCGACACACAGAGGGTATATCTTTAACGAACAAGGGAAGAGGACCTACTGTTCTGAGGAGTCTACATCACCTACACCAAGTCCATCTCCTCCTTCACGTTCACCTTCACCTGTGATTTCGTCCAACTCTACACCACCACCTTCACCACCACCTGAAGAAGTCGAAGAAGAGAGAATGGCATCTATTAGGGAACTTTCCACTGCAACTGTTGAAGGAGGACCCCCTACAGGCATAGTATACCCTCCCCCTGCAGCTGGAAGACAAGCAGAGTTTGAGCTAAAGAGTGGTTTGTTGCACAAGCTCCCTATCTTCCATGGACTTAATATGGAGGACGCTAACAAGCATGTTCGAGAATTTCAATCTGTTTGTGCAAACATGCAACCACAAGGGGCAGATGAGAACCTTCTTAAGATGAGAGCATTTCCATTCTCTCTAGCTGATAGAGCCAAGGATTGGCTATATGAACTCCCTGCAGGACGTATCACTTCATGGGAGACAATGAGAAAGGCCTTCTTGGAGAAATACTTCCCAGCTTCTAAGGTCATCACACTTAGAAAGAAGCTCAGTGGAATAGAGCAAGCCCATGATGAGTCCTATGCTGCTTACTATGAGAGGTTCAATTCCTTACTTGCACAATGTCCTCAACATCAGATGAAGGATGAGACCCTACTCACATGTTTCTATGAAGGACTTTTACCCTTGGAAAGGCAAATGTTGGATGCTGCAGCTGGAGGAGCTTTTGTGGATAAGTCCCCTACAGTTGGGAAGGAGCTGATAGCTAATCGTGCCTTGAACTCTCAACAATATGAGGGGGTAGGACACTCTACTCGTAGGGTGCATGAGATGAGCAAGAATACTGCAATTGAGGATCAACTGAATAAGCTTACTCTCCTCATGAACCAAGTGGTAAGTTCAAAAGGACCTAGTGCAACAATAGCTTGTGGGGTATGCTCTATGCAAGGGCATGTTACAGATCAGTGCCCTCAACTTAATGAGAATGGAGGATGGGAATCTGCAAATGCTATTGGAGGATACCAAGGAGGACCTCAACGTCCTAGACATGATCCTTACTCCAATACGTACAACCCAGGATGGAGGGACCATCCCAACTTCAAGTGGACCAACAATGATAACGTTCAGAATCCTCTTGGTGGGAACTTCCAACGTCCTCAAGGGCCTTCATTCCAAGGATCATCTTTTCAAAGGCCCTACATGCCTCCGCCTCAACAGAACTCAGGACCTTCAATGTCTCACTATGACAAAACGTTGGAAGCCTTGACTAGTTCCACCCAGGCCTTGACAAACTCTACTCAAGCTTTGATTCAAGGACAACAGACCCACACTAAGGATATTGCAGATCTTAAGAAACAGATGGGCCAAGTTGTGGACTTCATGAGCAAGATTCATGAGACTGGGAAGCTTCCTAGTGGCACAATACCTAACCCTAAGGGTAATGTGGAGAATGCATCAGTTGTGACTACGAGGAGTGGGAGACCATTTGT
The DNA here is from genome assembly GCF_002994745.2 of Rosa chinensis. Lineage (NCBI taxonomy): Eukaryota > Viridiplantae > Streptophyta > Magnoliopsida > Rosales > Rosaceae > Rosa > Rosa chinensis. Next base: position 48,219,767 of record NC_037092.1, read on the forward strand.
GGATCCACCCAAGCAACCCAAGAAGGTCCAAATGAGCATAGAAATTGAGGAAGACCAAGAACCCACCAAGTTGGGTATTGAGAAGGACCCTGCAACGTCAAAGGAAGAGACCAAGGCATCCTCATCTTTAAAGGCAAAACCGGAAATCAAAGGTAATAATTCTAACTTATCAAATTCGGTTATTGCTAACCCTTCTTCTTCTTGCATGCCCTTCCCACGCAGGTTTGCCCAATCTAAGAAGGATGAAAGTGACCAAGCTATCTTGGAAACTTTCAAGAAGGTGCAAGTAAACCTACCCCTCCTAGAGGCCATCAAGCAAGTCCCTAAGTATGCCAAGTTCCTCAAAGAGCTTTGCACTACTAGGAGAGTAAACCGTGAAAAGGAGGTGGTAAAGGTAAGTGAGAATGTCTCTGCCCTAATTCAGAGGAAGATCCCTCCAAAGTGTAAGGATCCTGGAAGCTTTACCATTCCTTGTACTATTGGTAACTCTAGATTTAAGAATGCCATGCTAGACCTAGGTGCATCTGTTAATGTTATGCCCTACTCTGTTTATGAAACCCTAGGTCTAGGGGAACTTAAATCTGACAATGTTATCATTCAGTTAGCTGACAGATCCAATGCATACCCTAGAGGTTTGTTGGAGGATGTGCTTGTACAGGTTAACCATCTTATCTTCCCAGCTGATTTTTATGTACTGGAAATGGAGGACTCCCCTGTAAGTTCCACTCCATTGCTTTTGGGACGTCCTTTCTTAAGGACAGCTAGGACGAAGATTGATGTGTATGAAGGCTCTCTTACAATGGAGTTCGATGGTGACATCATTGGCTTTAACATCTTTGAAGCCATGAGGTATCCCCTAGAGGTTAATGATTGTTTTTCTGCTGACATTTTAGATGAACTTGCGCAGAAAATGTTTGATGTTATGCATGAGGATACCCTAGTCACTACCCTTGAGAGTGGGGTAGGCTATACAAAGGAAGGCGTCACCATCCCAGAGGACAAGTTGAAAGACACTTGTGAGGAGAAAATCATTGAAAACGTCTCCTTCCTTGAGGCATCACCCTTCATAGGTAAGTCTGTTTCTCCCTTGTCCATTCAGTTATCCACTAACAAGACTTTACCTTCAGTGGTCCAGGCCCCAGAACTTGAGCTAAAACCTCTTCCAGACCATTTGAAGTATGTCTACTTAGGGGACAAGGAAACCTTGCCAGTGATTGTGTCCTCTGCACTAACAACTCCACAAGAAGAGAAGTTGGTGGAAATGTTGAAGCAACACAAGACCGCCATAGGATGGACATTGGCGGATATCAAGGGAATCAGCCCTACAACTTGCGTCCACAGGATACTTCTAGAGGAGGGGTCTAAACCCACTAGAGAGGCTCAACGTCGTCTCAACCCTCCAATGATGGAAGTAGTGAAGAAGGAGGTTATCAAACTCCTTGATTGTGGGGTAATCTACCCTATTTCTGACTCCAAGTGGGTCTCTCCAGTTCAGGTCGTGCCCAAGAAGTCTGGGATCACTGTGGTAAAGAATGCTGATAACGAACTGGTGCCCCAAAGGACAGTAACAGGCCACAGAGTATGCATTGACTATAGGAGGCTCAACGCAACCACAAGGAAAGACCACTTTCCTCTGCCATTCATTGACCAGATGCTTGAGCGCCTAGCTGGACATGACTACTATTGTTTTCTAGATGGATACTCTGGTTACAACCAGATTGCAATTGCAAATGAAGATCAAGAGAAGACAACCTTCACTTGCCCCTTTGGAACGTTTGCTTATAGACGTATGCCCTTCGGACTTTGCAACGCTCCAGGTACTTTCAGAGGTGTATGGTAAGTATCTTTTCAGATTATATTGAGAAAATCATAGAGGTATTCATGGATGACTTTTCAGTTTTTGGGAAGAATTTTGATGATTGTCTTCATAATCTGGAAATAATTCTGAAACGATGCATGGAAACTAACCTTGTCTTAAACTGGGAAAAATGTCATTTTATGGTTAAGCAAGGAATAGTTCTAGGACATATTGTCTCTGCTAGGGGTATAGAGGTTGATAAAGCCAAGGTTGATATTGTGCGTCACTTACCCTCTCCCACTTCTGTGAGAGAGATTCGTTCTTTCCTTGGTCATGCAGGTTTTTACAGGAGGTTCATCAAGGACTTCTCTCAGATTTCGAGACCCTTATGTCAACTACTCCAGAAGGATGTGCCCTTCCACTTTGACAAGGAGTGTCAAGAAGCTTTTGACAAGCTTAAGGAGTTGTTGACATCTGCCCCCATCATGTTACCTCCAGATTGGTCCCTGCCCTTTGAGTTGATGTGCGATGCCTCTGACTACGCAGTTGGAGCCGTTTTGGGACAAAGGAAGGAAAAGCTGCCCTATGCCATCTACTACGCCTCAAGGACTCTCAATGATGCCCAAATGAATTACTCCACCACAGAGAAAGAGCTCCTTGCAGTTGTCTTTGCCCTTGAGAAGTTTCGCTCTTACTTACTTGGTACCAAAGTTACTATCTTTACTGACCATGCAGCTTTGAAATACTTGATGACCAAGAAGGAGGCGAAACCAAGGCTTATTAGATGGATCCTACTCCTGCAAGAATTCGACGTGGAAATCAAGGACAAGAAGGGTAGTGAAAACGTGGTAGCTGACCACTTGAGTCGTTTGGTGCACGCAGAAGACCGTCTCCCTCTGGTGGAGACGTTTCCAGATGAACAACTCTTTGGAATCCAGGTAAGTGAACCATGGTATGCAGACATTGTGAATTATATTGTGTCTAGAAAGATTCCTGATACCATGTCACGTGCTCATAGGGATAGGCTTAAGAAAACTGTTAAGCAATATGTTTGGGATGAACCTTATTTGTGGAAGTATTGCTCTGATCAATTGATTAGGAGATGTGTGCCTGAACATGAACATAATGCTATACTTTCTTTTTGCCACTCTAAAGCATGTGGGGGACACTTTGGGTCTAAGAAGACTGCGTTTAAGGTGCTAGAGTCTGGGTTCTATTGGCCAACATTATTTAGGGATGCACATGCCTATTGTTTAACTTGTGATAAGTGCCAAAGAACAGGAAATCTAGGTCCTAGAGATCAAATGCCATTGTCCAATATAATAACTGTTGAAATATTTGATGTCTGGGGTATAGATTTCATGGGACCTTTCCCTTCATCTTTTGGGTTTCTCTATATCTTACTTGCAGTGGACTATGTTTCCAAATGGGTGGAAGCAAAGGCCACTAGAACTAATGACTCTAAGGTTGTTGCAGATTTTATCAAGTCTAACATCTTTAGCAGGTTTGGAATGCCTAGAGTTCTCATTAGTGATGGAGGATCCCATTTTTGCAATCGGACGATTGAGGCTCTCTTGAAGAGATATGATGTCACACATAAGGTTTCTACACCTTATCACCCACAAACTAGTGGGCAGGCTGAGGTCTCTAATCGTCAGATTAAGGGGATATTGGAGAAGACTGTGAACCCCAACAGGAAGGACTGGTCCTTGCGTCTAGAGGATGCTTTGTGGGCCTACAGAACTGCATACAAAACTCCCATAGGTATGTCACCATATCGAATTGTCTATGGCAAACCGTGCCATTTACCTGTGGAGTTGGAGCACAAAGCTTGGTGGGCTGTGAAGCAGTTCAACATGGATATGGATGCAGCTGGGCTTCATAGGAAGTTGCAATTGCAAGAGTTAGAGGAGATAAGGAATGATGCCTTTGAAAGTGCTAAAATTTACAAGGATAAGACTAAGGCATTCCATGACAAAATGATTCGAAGGAAGACTTTTGTTGTGGGTCAAAAAGTTCTTCTTTTCCATTCTCGTCTCAAACTCTTCCCAGGTAAGCTTCGTTCTCGTTGGATTGGGCCTTTTGTTATCACTCATGTGTTTCCTCATGGAGCTGTGCAGATAAAGAGTGAACATACAAACAACGAGTTCAAGGTGAACGGCCATCGCTTGAAGCCTTACTATGAGGCATTTGTGGAACATGAAGTGGAGGATGTGCCCCTCCAAAACATTCCAAACCCTGAGGATTAAATGGAGGTACAAGTCTAGGCTGAAAGACTATAAACATTAAGCGCTGCTTGGGAGGCAACCCAATTCTGAAGTAGCTGTGGAGGAGTCATCAACGCAGATTTGTTTTATCTCTCCCTTTTACTTCTCCAATTTTTCTTTATGTTGGTAGTCATTTTCGTAAATTTCATCCCTATATGCTTAAGTGTTCCATTGCATGCTTTTTATTGATTACATTGAGGACAATGCAATATTTAAGTGTGGGGGAAGGGATTTACACTTTTATCTTGAGTCATATATTGAAAAATACAAAAAAATTGAAAAATGTCAAAAATTTAAAAATTTTCGTTGCTTTTGTTTTTGTTTTGAGTCTTAGGATGCCCTTTCAACTGTCTAGGATGATTCTATATCTCTAAAATCATGACTAAAAGAGGATCACAAGATTGAGATGATTTTTAAACATGGTATTCTTTGGTTAATTGAGATATATGAAAAATGTGTGCCTTGTAGTGGATATGGATTCGAAAACTTTGGTACAGAATATGAGCATGTTAGGATGAGTTTTGATTCATATAAGCCCATGTGAGATAATTGAGCCATGTTCCTTTTTCTTGGAGTGAAATGAAAAATATATTCTTATTTTCTTGGCGATATTTTGATGATCTCATTATTCTTCATTTGATTGATTGCTTGCCATAGATTAAGTTTGATGGACTAGAGAATGCTAGAATTCACTCTTGTACTTGTTGAGACGTTTGTCAATACATGGCCCTGATTCTGGAAGGGATAGAGGCACCCTAGGAATTTCCACCATTGCCAAATAAACCTGTGTCCCTAATTGTGCCCGTCGTGGGACTCCCCTAGATAAGCCCCTTTGAGCCTACATTGAGCCTTTTCATTCATCACCCTTAAAACCCTTAACCATGAAGCTTAGTATAGTTAAAACCCTACCCTTTGTTCTAAGAACTTAGTGGAGCTATCTTTTGAGACATACTTCGTGGGTTTGGTGCTAAGGATGAAAATTGAGAAGAGGTGAAAGTTAAAGTGTGGGGGTAGACTTGTCCATAAAAGAAAAATATATGAAAAAGCCGAGAAAAAGAAAAAAAAAAAAGAAAAAAAATGTATACGGCTAAAAAGAAAAGAAAGAAAAATGTTTATGGATTTTAGTCCCCCATACTTGGTGATTTTGGAGTTTACGTTGAACTGAAGGCCCACTACAGAAAAATTTGGCCTTTGTCCATTCACTATAGTTCAAGGGAAGTTTACAATGAAGATTGGGCCCAACATGAAGACATTAGGCCCCTTTTATGTTACCTCTAGGGAAAGTGACGTTTTTGCAATACCTTGGTGGATTTCTTGAGGTCTCTACATCTACATATGCTCTGCTAGGTTTTTAGGACACTTTGATAAATCCTTACCTTTCATTTCCTTAAACCTTAAGCCCTAGCCCCATTACAACCCTTGATAAGACCTTCTTGATCCTTAAGATGGGACAGCCTTTGAGGTGGAGATGAGTTACAAGAGTTGAACCTATGGCTTGGGTCCATCTGTGCAAGTAGTTGGTATCCTTCATGAGATCTTTAAAATAAATTATACATGTGCTTTCGTTTCTTGAATTATGTGATATACTTGCTATCTTTCACATATACTTGAGTGTATAAGCTTTTAAGCATTGCCATGATCTGAGAGAAGAAAGAGTGGATATAACTTGTGAGGAATTGAATCATACTTGTCTGAAACATGCTTAACAGAACCGATCACCATTGTTACAACCAAGTCCTACTTGTGTATGTGAAGATTATGTGTTTTAATTAACTCTCGAATGCCTAAACATTTATTCTTGGTGAAGTGCTAATCTTGGTGTTGTGAAAGTAAGAGATTGCTGAGACAAAAAGTTGAAGGGCTATAGAGTCTGTTTCGTGTCAAGTCTTTAATTTCTGTTGAGTCTTAGTGTGTGTCTTAGTTTGATTTTGCTAAGGGACTAGCAAAAGCTAAGTGTGGGGGAATTTGATAGGAGCATTTTAATGCGACGTTTTAACTGCATTTCCCTACACTTTTCTGCGCCATTTCCTTGAAAAATCCCTGTTTGGGAAAGTTTCCATTCTTTGATTGGGAAAGTTCCTTATTGTAGAAAGTTTCCATTTTTGTCTTCATTTTTCATTTCTCATTTTTCATTTCTCATTTCTGGAAAGTTTCTATTTTTCATTTTTAGTAAGTTTCTATTTTCATTTTTTAGAAAGTTTCTATTTTAAGTATAGTTTCTATTTTCAGGACCTCCGAGCTAGAAAGTGGAAATGAACGCACGAATGGAAAGAGGAGCTTGCGAACATCAAGACGAACGAACATGAGAGAAAATGGCCCACACATTTGAGCAGAAATGAAGAAACAAGCTTTCCTAGTCCAACCAGGAAATCCTACGAAATGGAGGAAGGCTTCCCTAGCAAGTTTCCAACGCAACCATGAAAAAGAAATGGAAAAATAATGTGTTTTGCGTTGGAAAATGAGAAGGCTTGAAGATGAAGCAACGAGGCCCAAGAACTCCTTGGATTTTCGGCAAATTGGATAATGGCCCATCAAAGCCCATGACACTAGGGTTTGTGACGCAAACCCTAGCCCTAAAGATATGTTTGCCGTGAAATTGCATGAGAGAAACAAGGAAGAGGCGTCCAAAAATCAGAAAATAAAGAAGATTTTCTATGGAGATTTTCTAGGGTTATTTTTATGGAAATAAATCAAGAGATAAAACCCTAGAAGACCTAGCCGTCCAAGCCAAGAGGAAAACAAGGGGATGCCGTGCAAACCCTAGGGAATTCGGCAAAAGATAATGAAGAGAAAAACAAGGGTTTTGCCGTGAGGAAAAATCAGAAAAAAATAAAGAGATTTCGTGGAGATTTCTTAGGGAGCTTTTAAAGGAAAGAGAATATGTGTTGAACACAAAAAGCTCTCAAAGGAGTCTAGGTTCGTCCCCCTTTATTCTCTAAATATATTGTTGCCGAAATTGGTGAAGGAAATCAGAAAATATCTCTTTATATTTCGGCAAGATTATTTAGGGAATTCATATTGGAATTTTGTGATTGGTTGCACCACCTCATAGGGCTTATGTGGCAAGCAAGCATTGGAGGAAATTATGTGGAGTTATATCATTGTGCCGTGAGTTTCATTAGGGTTAGACGGCTTGGAGAACAAAGGAAGCCGTGCTCCTATATATTCATCTCTTCTCTCAACGTCAAGGAGTTCCAAAGTCCACACTTTTACGTTCTACACTTTGAGAAAATAATTCAGAAATCTCTCTAGCTTAGCCGTGCTCCTCTCCATCCTCTAGGGCAACCACGAAGTGCAAGCAAGGCCAAGGAAGAAGAAGACAAGCCGTGCATACCATCCACCCTCCACCTTGAAGATTGCTTTCGAAATTCAAGAGACCACATCATCACTTCATTCATCTCATCTTCATCACGGTGTAATCCGATTCTCCTTGTACCTTTGCTTTGTAATTTTCGTTGGTTTGCCTTAGTTGACACATATGTATGAACAAGTATTGTTTTCTGAAATTTTATGATGAATTGTTAATTTTCAGATTCATATATTGCGATTTATGGTTGCTTTTGTGTGAGTGTTTGATTAAAGTTGCATGATAGAAATCTTTTGTATGATTATCTTGAATGGTTCGAAACATTTAGGGTTCTTATGTGATTGTTGCTACGAATTTGAGAACATGAATCAACTTTTTGGTTTTGTGTTCTTGAATCGATAAGTAGTAAAGGTTTTGTACAAAAACCGAATTTAATCAAAGAAGATTGCAATTAGGTGGACTTTTTCATACTAAGTTGCACATTTGAGTTGATAGCCTTTCTAGGTGTTTACTGCGTTAAACATGACATGATTGACTAGCTTTCTAGGGCTTGATTGCATGTTTGATAGAATTAATCTAGGTGCTTTCACTTAGGTTAATTAGCATTGAAAGTAAAATATGGGAAATTGTTTGCTTTTGAACGTTTCACATGATCAACTCCTCTTGCATGACTATGATGAACAATGATGAACTTGAATTAATTTTAATCATGAGTTTCGACTTTGATCTTTGTTCTTGCATTCCATTTGTATTTTTATGTTTTTGCATTTTAATTATTTAGGTAACTTAGATTTTATTTTCGGAAATTAAAACCAAAAACCAAAAACTCCCCCCTTTTCGTAAATATGTCTATATTTTGTAAATATTATACTTTGTTTTAATTTTAATTGTTTAATTGTTTGACAATGACAGGTGTACCCTCAATCCCCGGAATAGAACGATCCCTATTTACTTTATACTACTAATGACATTTCAGGGTTAAATTGGTCGCTCGATAAAAGCGACATCAGTGAGATTACCATAGTTGGACCTAATTTGATACAGGAGACTACTGAGAAAATAAAGATAATTAAGCAACGACTGGTAACAGCACAAACTCGACAAAAGAGCTATGCTGATCAAAGGACATGTCCACTAAAATTTAACGTGGGGGATCATGTGTTTCTGAAAGTATCACCTCGAAAAGGAATTCAAAGGTTTGGAAAATCTGGGAAATTACCTCCAAGATTTATTGGTCGTTTTGAGATCTTAGAACTAAAAGGTGAAGAAGCATACAAGATAGCTCTACCACCACAACTTTCAAGTATCCATGATGTTTTTCATGTGTCAATGCTTCGAAAATATGAACCACACCTAACACATATTTTAGATTGGACAGATCTTGATGTGGACGAACACTTATCTTTTGAGGATAGACCAATCCAAATATTAGATCGGAAAGAAAAGGTACTCCGAACAAAGAGAATTCCGATAGTCAAAGTTCTTTTGCAACATGCAAATGTGGAAGAAGCTACGTGGGAATTGGAAACAGAAATGCAAAAAAAGTATCCAGAGTTATTTACGGATTGGGGTATGTTATAAATTTCGAGGACGAAATTTCTTAAAGGAAGGGAGAGTGTGATGACCACCTAAAATTTTTAACATTTTCTGAAAAAAATGAGTTTAATTTTAATTATTGTGCTAAACTATTTGTTTAAATATTGTTTTTATATATATAGTGTAGAGATGATTTTCACTTGTTCGGGTTTAAGTAAATAGAGTGTAGCCCCAAGTATTTGGCCCAAAACTCAAACCCAAGTGGCTTAACAGCTTATAAAAAGAATTCCACGACAAAACTAGATCAAACAACGTCTAAACTCAAAGCCTTGTCCCTTCTCTTCATCGCCTTCCTCACCCCCAGATTCTCCTCCATCTGATACACCAGCCACCGCCTTAGGAAAGTACAAAGGTCATAGCCGCCGCCATGGGCAAGTAGGAGGTGTCAACAACCTTCGATTTCGGACTTGGTGATTCCCCAAAGCTATGAAGCTAGAGCTGGAACCCTAGAATCAGGAGCTGGAACTCTAGAAATCTGGAGCTGGCAAGTCTAGTACCTATATGGGTAAGATTTCAATTAGAATATCCATATTGCTTTCTACGTTTTCACCTCTGTTCCAGACACTATAAATAGGCTGAACCATCTATACTTTCCATATAGTTTCTTGAGTTGCTACATACATAGACAAACAAGGGAGAGAGAGAGAGAGAGTTTTCGTATTGCTTGCTTTCAAGGATCTTCAAGTTCTTCGTCTCAAGGCTTTTCATCCATCTTTCACGGTGTATTTCATACTTTCTTCTGTTTTCCTTTGTTTGATTCGTAGAGTTATGAATTCTAGTTAACATGACGTTAAGGACAAATTTTAAAGCCCATTTATATATTTTGAAATAAAGTTGTGATTTTTATATGTTGATTTTTATGTTGCTTATGTGAGATTGCTTAATTAATTTTGGATTATAGAAAACTTTTATATGTATGTGTTCTTTGGTGGCCAACTTAGGATATATGGATGTAATTGGAGCTAGAATTAGGTAAACAATTCACCTAATAGTTTTATGGACCTATTTCATAAGTAGTAAAGGCTTTGGACAAAAGTCGAAATCAATTAAGGAGGATTGCAAATAGATAAACTTTTTCATACTAGGTTGTGCACTTTTGTTGATATCCTTTCTTTGTTCTTCATGCATTGAATGTGTTCTTGAGTAGCTAGCTTTCTAGACTATGAGTCTATGATTGCATGTTCAATAGGTTTAATTTAGGTGCTTTCACTTAGATTAAATATTCAAGGAAAGTAAAATATGGGAAATCGTTTGCTTATTAACGTTTCACATAGTCAACTTCTTTCTCATGACATAGATAATCAACTATAGGAATTGTAATTGGATTTCATTCATATGATTGTGGTTTTGATCTTTATTCCTTGTGTTCCACCCTTGTACATGTGTTTTTACTTTTTCTTTATTTTATTTATTTTAAATTTTGATTTTATAATCCTAAAACCCCCTTATTTGTGTTTACTTGTATATATTTTTATTCTTTGTTTTATTTTTGTAAATAATACTTTTTATTTTTTTTAATTCTTTACTTATTTTTGCAATTACAAGTATACCTTCAATCCCCGGCTTGAACGATCCCTACTTATTCTATACCAACAACTACATTTTGCAGGGTTAAATTGCGCGCTTGTCCTTAAGCATATTCAGTAAAATATAAACAATAATGAATGCAATTAACAAGAAATAATTTTCAATCCCAAGCAACGGTGCCAAAAATTGATACAATCAAAGTGAGTGTCAATTTAAATCCTGCATCGAATTGTAGTATAGAATAAGTAGGGTATCGTTCTAAGCCGGAGATTTGGGGTATACTTCCTGTCAAAAACGTTAGACAAATTAATTCACAAAGTATAAAAGAAAAATAAAACAAAGTATATAATTACAAAAATTACAAGATAAGGGATTTTCGAAAGTTTATATCTAAATCTAACTACTAAATATTATACGAGTGATCAAACAAATCTGAATCAAAGTAGAAGTATATGAATGGACGAAGTAGAGATGTAATTAACAACCATTAACACATTAAGCAAATTATCAAACATAATTTTCGAATCAAACATGTCATAGAAAGAAATCAATCAAGAACAAAGATGAACGCATACAAAGTCCTTAATTATTACTTCCCTTAATTAGATTAACTAGATGAATGCACCATAATTAACCCTATTAATCATGCAAAACTAGTGAGTGATCAATTCCCCAACAAAACACAATTAATGCATTAAGAACATGTGGAAGTTTGATTGATTTAAGCAAAGACAACAAGTTAGAACACTAATCTTATCATTCAAAGCTCATTGTTGATTTACCTAAGGAATTATAGGTTTTCCACTTAAGCAATTAAAATTAAGACCTAGAACGCTAGCATATCTTAATTTGGATGCAATTACATGGTTATAATTCTAAGTTACGCACCAAAGAACATAAACATATAAGAGGTGGGATTGAAGCACAAAATCAACAAACAATCATAACATATTTGAAATCAAAAATTATAATCTAAAAAACCTAAAACAAAACATGCTTCATGGCTAATGGAAATCAATCTTTAAATCCAAACTTTAATCTCACTAGAATTTGAAACATCCACAATAACAAAACAAAATTCTGTTTTGAATTACAAGAAAAGAAAACCGAAATTAAACTAGAAGAGGACATGGTTACACTTTTGAAGATCTCAAGAACGCAAGAAAGCTTCAAAGGTGGTGGAGGCAAGATGAGGACCACGGCAAAGAGATGTTGATGGAGCTTGATCACGGCTTCTTGACTTGAAGAGAGGATGACGAAATTTTGAGAGAGAAAAGGGGAGGATTGCTTATTTGATTCAGGGTTTGATGATTTTTGAGTTGTGGAAGGGGTGGACGTGTATGGAGGGAGAGAGATGACTGAATGGAGTGAAAGAATATATCAAAAACGTCCAACATAGGTGTGTATATATAGAGGAAGCTTTAGACGTCAAACCCTAGCTTTTCGTCTTCAATTCTGATTATCTTTCCTCTTTGTGTTGATGTAGACTTCCTTTTGAATTTTTTCATTGGTCCACATCATCATGGCTGCAATATATCCTCAAAATCAAATCAAATATGGAGTAGAGACCTTCCCAAATTTGTCCCAAAAGATATTCACGTCCAAAACCCTTCTTATTCGCGCAAAACCGATTTCCGGGCAGACTAACCTCCATAGTTTTCTATAAAATTGATATTGACTGACCGTAAAAATCTCTAGAAACTAGACATCCGTAGTTTTCCAACCATATATAGATCGCAATTTAGTTCGTTCTGAGCTGTCCTCAGGACTCTGTCGAAGTTGACTGATCTACACACGCAGATTCCTAAAAACTCTCCTTTTTTGGGATTTCCAAAATCTTCTTGAATATTCTTTATTTTTCACGGCAAAAACCAAATGGAATTGATTTAGGATTCCTCCAAGACGTCAAGAAGGGTCTAGAAACTCATATGTAAGTCACATGCTTCAATCTTTGTGCCAGACTTCTCAATTGGACAATTTCAAAGCCCATTCTTCAATTGTGATGCCAACTATGTCTTCTAGAACATTCTTGAACTATCTTTAGTCATCTTGAAGCCACAACATCTCCTAGCCTCACCGTTTCCTAGTCCATCTGGGACTCTATCATTTCTTCATTTCCGAACACCATTTTTCCGTGCTCACTCCTTGTTGCATTAGGATTCCTACTTCAACTGGGATTCCTTCTCCTAGTAGGATTAGGAAAGCTTCATTTCTCCATTTCTGATCATTTTTGCACCTCATTTCCTCCTTGCCTTCATTTTCGACTCAAAACTACCTAAAAACAAAAACTAAGTTAGAAATGATAATGTTAAGAGAATAACTAAGTAAAATGTAGAGAGAAATGCACTAAACATAGAAAATATTAGTCCGATCACAGTCGTCCATGTTTCTTGGGCATAAGGGCAACGAAAAAATAAGTTCGCACTATCTTCAACATTATAATTGCACAGCAAGCAACCTAGCTCTCCTATGTACCCCTTCCGCTGTAAACCTTCTCTACTATGCTCTTCCCAGTGCAAGTCCTCCAAGCATGCATAGCCACCTTACCTAGCACCTTAGCTCCCCCAATGGCTTTCCACAGTTTACAGTACAGATCTAAAAGTGGAGGAGGTGCCAACACTGCTCCCAAAGCAATATTTATAGCAAAAAGTAAGCACTAATTGTAGTAAATGTACCTTTCTGTGAAAATGCTATAAAAAATTATTTGCATTTGCTCTCCTACTTAGGGGAACGGACAAAATGAGAACAATGTCATTCGGTGAGAAGAATAACTCTGAACTTTTGAACATCCCAAGCTCATGTTACAGGATCAATCAACTCTGAAACAAATTGAGGAGCTCCTTTGCAAGGAGGAGAAGATGGACATCTTGGAAATGAGTCTGGTATCCATTTATGCTTCCATATATCAACATGTGCCCCAAAACCAATCCTCCAGCGCAAACCCTAACTCAAGACCTCCCTAGCTGATAAAATGCTATGCCAAGAAAAAGACCGACTTGGCCCCAAATCAGCAAAAAAAAATTTCCAGATGGATAGTACAAAGTTTTGTATAACTTTGTAATTACTAAATCCAAATTCTGCAATAAACGCTAACCCTACGAGATTGAATCAATGAAGATTCATAAAGCCCATTCCACTTTCATGTTTAGGAATACATAATCTCTCGATTTGTAGAGATGGAATAGTGCTTATTAAATAAAAAAATAAAAAACATAGGCCTACCCCCGTTTAGATAAGTGAGTGCTACCTGGTCCGGTCTATATGGACAGATTTGAGCTTTGAATTTTACAATGAGACCCGGCTTGGTTCGTCCAGTCATTATGTGAAAATATTATAAGGCCTGATCTGACCCGACCCGATTTGGTCCAAGCTAGTCCATTGACGACCCCTAAGAGCAACTCCACCGGTGTGTTCTTAATCAGTCACCAACTAGGAAAAGCTGAGGTGCTGACCAAGAAGGGAAAAAATGCATCTCTAGCGGTGGGCTTCTGACCAGCCAAAATCCACACTTTCTTGACCGAAGTCAGGAATAAAGCCAAGGCCCTGACATTTTCCTTGACCCAGCATGCTCGACCCAGCCTAGCCCGGATTGTGGGTGACGTCAGCTACTTATGTGGAGAAGAAGACGCGCTGAAGGAAGGAAGTGGAAGACAAGGAGTTGACGTGTGGCGCCGCAACTTCTGTATGCGTGAAGTGCAGTCACTTGTCGAGTAGCGACAAAGAAGGGGCCAGACTTTGCCATGTAGAAGAGAGCCGCTGGTCCAATTTGAAATCTGAAAGTAACGGTCAACTAATCCCAGCCCTTGGTTTCAATTAAGACGGGGATCCTACGGCTAACAATTAATATGCAATATGTGCACACACGCACACACACACACACACACACACACACACACACACACACATATATATATATATATATATGTAACGTTAATAAACGGTAACAAAAAAAATTCTAAACATTTCTCTATAAATACCTACCATTTATTTTACATCTCACACCAAAAAAATTATCTTTCATAGTAACCCAATTTTGTTCTTCCTCCTCTTCCTATAGCTCTCATATTCCAAAAATTTTTTATTTCCAATATGGCCGAACAAGGGAGAAACACACGTCTAGTGGCCGGACAAGGAGGAGATGAAAGTGAAGAGGAAAATGCCGAATTCGGGAGGAGACGGACGAATGAGGAAGATGCTCAATTGTGCAAGTCTTGGAAAGCTGTAAGTCAAAATCCGGTTGTGGTCACAAATCAGAAAAAAATCGAACTATGGAGGGGCGTGAAGTGTCAGTTTGCCGCAAATTGGAGTGGAAAGGGCTAATCATCTTCCTCTTTGCAGGGAAGGTGGAAAATTTTGAAGGTTGAACTCTTTGAGTGACATTGTGCATTAAGGCAAGCTCGTAATTGGAACAAGAGCGGTTCGAATGCGGTTGATGAGGTATGTATTTGTTGATAAATCATTTAATTTGTTGATACATTATAGTTAGATATTACTTGATAAATAATGTAGTAATTATGATATCGTTATTGTTCAAGTAAACCCTAATTTGTGTTTGGCCCAAACTCTAGGTTACTTGCTCTAGTGGTAATAGGCTTAAATTAGGAGAATCTAGATTCCTATTCAATGTACGATTACTTTCCTTGTATGATTGAGATTCTATGCATTGTAATCCTCTATATAAAGAGGCCCCTATTATCAATGAGAATACACAGCGATTTCCTCTCAAATTCAGTTTCTTACAACATATTATCAGCACGAAGCCCTAACCCTGAAACAAATTGCCAAACCCTAATTCAAGAAGCTAAAAACCTTGAATCCTAATACAAAACCTTGAAGCCTTTTCTGCCTCCACCTCACACCTTGAAGAACTCGATCCCAAGAGTCCAGAACCTGCTGCCCCACCTCAAGAACCGATCGGAAAACCACAGAACCTGCCACTGGAAGCTCCATACAACTCGCAGCAAATATTCTACCAGTTCACCATCTTCCAAACCTCTAATTTGCACCAAATTATGGTAGTAGAAGCCTCTCAAGCCAAAGATTCAGGAACCGAAAGAAAAAGTGAAAAAACCGGCCTAAAAGTGCTTGAACTGGCCGACTAAATCTTCTCCAGAAAACCGGCAGAAAAGAGAAGAAAAGAAAAGAAAAGAAAAAAAAGGGAAAAGAAGCCCAAAAGCCCAAGCCCATGGCAAAGGCCCACTGACACAAGCCCACTGCCACGTCAGTAGGAGGACCCACAACCACGTCAGCACAGGGACCCACTGCCACATCAGCACTACCACATCAGCAGAAGGACCCACTGCCATGTCATCCCTCCAGTCAACCCCCGGTCAAAGATTTTCCGATGGCTTTTCAGGCCACTTCTAGCGACTTTCTGACGACTTTTCGGCGACATTTTCTGGTCAAATTTTCCGGCGACCTATTTTGAGGTATTTTTTTACTAAACGTTCCCCTTTTTTAGAGTTTTTAAATTTAATTTCTCTTCTTTTCAGGGACTTACAACCTCCCTTCTTCTACCCCCCTTTCTTTATCATAGGGGAGACCAAATTAAGCCGAACTGTGGGGGTTTGTGCTCACTTCAAGCTTGGAGCTTGTAGAATTCTCCAAACTTAGAGTTTGTTGAGATAAAACGATGGACCGCAAACAACATTGTTTCGATCTAATCCAACCCCTCTTGGAATCGAATTTCATGGAAGCGATTACGCTCAAAAGTTTTATTTGTTTTCGTGGTAGCCTTTTTCGCTCCGAAACTAACCCTAATTTCTTGTTCTCTTTCAGGATGAGTAACCTGAACAAATTGGACTTTTCTCCATTGGGAACAACTGGCTCTAAATATCACAGGTGGGTTCGTGATATCCGCTAGCATCTCATTGTCAATGGAATCTTGGATACGATTCTCGGGCCTAGCCAGGACGTGCTAACTGTTGAGCAAGCTCAAGCTTTGGAAGCAAATAGAGCAGCCTTAAAGGCAAATAAGGCAAAAGCCATCATCCTAATGACTCGTCATATGGATGATTCTCTCCAGTACGAGCGTATGAATGAAGAAGACCCCAGATGGCTGTGGGTCTCACTCGATGATAGATTTGGCAACTTCTGTAACTCCCTGCTTCCTGACCTAGAAGTGAGATGGCATAGCCTCCGCTTCTGTGATTTCAAGTCAGTTCTTGACTATAACTCGGAAGCACTTCGCATTAAATCCTTAATGGAATTCTGTGGTAAAGAGATCACAAATGCAATGTTGATTGAGAAGACTCTCTCTACTTTCCCCATCTCTGCATTGATGGTTACTAAGAACTATCGAATCGATGTTACTGCAAGACAAATCACAAGGTTTCATGAGCTCATTGGAGCTATGAATGTCGCTGAAAAGCATGACAACATCCTTGTGAAGAACTATAATTCGAGATCCGTGGGAACAGGGCATATTCCGGAATCCAATTATAGTCGCGCCCCTAAGAGAAGGCGCTAAGAGCGAAACCCTAATCTTAGGAATACTTCTGGACGTTCTGGTCCATATAATAGCTCTACTTGGGAAGGTAACCGCCAAAATAGACGAACACGGAACTGAAGAGGTCAACGTGGAAAGAGAGAGGGAGGCAACGCCTCTAGCCATGTTGGTGGCTCCACTAACACTAAGAGTCATCTAAATGACGCTTTCAAAGTGCCTCAATCAATGGAGTTTGAGCAAAGAGATGTATGTTCTCGATGTGGAGTGTCTGATCATTGGGCACACATTTGTAGAGCTCGTGAAGAAATTGTCACCGTTTACAAAGCATATTGTGAAGGAAGAGAAGCTCACTATATGGAACAAGAAGATCAAGAAGATGATCTAGAGTGAAGGGTTGAAGACTACAAATCTGGCTGGGATCAATAGATCGCCAATTCTGTTTAAGTCTTTATTTTTCCAAGAGATATAATAGGCAATTGCCATATATTTTTGTAGTAAATGCCAATGGTTTAGTTTTTCTTCAAAGTAGGCTCATTCAAAGTAAGTGTGATGTCTAGGAAGGTTCTGAGATTAGTGGTACTTAAGCAAGCCTTGCTCCACTGATATCTCTTGACCCACCTGGTCACATTTATTTTGGAATTACCGAAAGAAGTTAGACGACTACCATTGTTTTGCATTAGCTATCATTTTGGATTAGATTTTATTTAGTCAAAGAGACAAAGATGTAACTCCGTTGGCTTATGAATAAAATTTCGAGTTCTTTATGACTCCATTTTGATTCTGAGCATATGACTTTTGTGACTACGATGGCTGGACCATCAGTATTAATTCAAGGACATGGAATAGCCCAAGTTCCACTTGCCAAATGGCACCTTAATTACTGTCACAGAAACTCTCTACATTTCTAGGGAAAATCACACCTATGAATAGCCAACGGATTCCATGCGAAAATGCATGTAGAGAACATAAATGAGTTCCTTTGCAATACCTCTAATGATTGCGAACAAAGGCGTATCTTAGAGAAGTTTATGTGTTTCTCTAGTGGATTCTATGTCACTATTCGAGCTATTAATCCAATAAAATTATGAGAGAAGATCTCTTGGATTTAGACACATATTGGCTTTGTCACGACAGGATAGATCATTCTAGTCATGATATGATGATCCGTCTACTAAAGACTTCACATGGACATCATTCCTTTCGAGCGAAACGAAGCATGAATCCAAAGTTGATTTCTGGACTAAGTGTGACCGACGCTGCTGCCTAGGGCACCGTCTCCGTCCACCACCAGCCTGGGGCTAGCACAGTCCCTATCCATGACCACCACCAGCCTGGGGCTGGCACAGTCCCTATCCATGACACCATGGATAGCGTCCATCATGGTGATGGCGGCCCAGGTGATGCTGCAATCACCAACTTGCTTCAAAATAGCGTTTCAGACGCTCAAGCCTAACCAAAATTCTCATTGGTTGTTTCTAAAGCCTCTCGCTCGTTTTACAAAGCCTATTCCTTAGGGAAATTAGGACTAAGACCGTCCTATGCAAAGGAAATGAACATACTCATTCTGTTCTTACATAGAATCCCCATGGATTCTGTGGATTGATTCAACCAACTTGCGGACGCTTAAATATTTCATGATGTTGGTTGACACGTAAACACGCTGGTCACGTGTTGTGCCATTGTCCACCTATAAATGCTACTTATGCTACACTCCTAGCACATATCATATGACAACGGGCTCACTCCCCGGATCATCCTATTCAGTCATTTGGATTTGACTATGCTAGAGAGTTTACATCGATAGACTTTCGATGGATATTGCAATGGGACTGATGTTAGACATCACATTCCCTTGTACACACCCAAATGGTCTTGCGGAAACAACTACGATGGTAGTCCGGACATTGGTAATGCACACCAATCTCCTTATATCTGCTTGGGGTGATGTAATATCGCATGCAGCTATGCTAATTCGTCTACGACCCACCGCCACTCAATGTACCTCTGCGTTACATCTAGTGACTGGGTACAGGTATCGTACTTACACATATTTAAGTGAGACATTTATGTGCCAATTGCGCCACCACAGCGCTATATGATGGGTCCTTCCAGACGAATGGGCAACTACGTTTGATTTGAGACTCCAACAATCGTCCGCCACTTAATGCCCTTGCAAGGCGATCTCATTACCGCTAGCTTTGCGGGTTGTCACTTTGATGAGACAGTCTTCCCGTCGTTAGGGGGAGATAAGAACACGGATGTTCAGCAGGAAGTACAGGAATTGTCGTGACCTGTCCCCACTATGTCTCATCTAGATCCCTGTTAAAGTGACGAGATCACACAAATATGCTGCAAACAAGCCTGCAAGGAACGACGTCCCTACAAGAGGACGTAGCGCCACCCTACACGGAGGTAGGCATGGCGCCAACGCCAAAGAGAGTGGCACTCTGGCGTTACAGGCCATGGCCCTAGCTAGGATGCATGGGAGGCCCGTAGGTTTGAAGGATTCTTTGGCACACTCCAATCCTTTGATCATCGACACACAAAATCCTTCTCATGAGAAGCTTTCGAGTTATGGTTATCGTTGGGCGACGCCTCAAAGTCAAAACCTATTCCTGGCTCTATGAAAATTACACTAGTGTACATGAGACGTGGGATAGAAACTCCATCATAATTGATGATAGAGTTGCGCATGAGTTTGTTGAGTCAGATGATATCGAACTACGCTCCGTTGATGAATGAATGCCAACGTAGAGAAATTTGGCCTAAATGGAAAGATGCGATCCAGGTTAAGATGGTTTCTCTAACGAAGAGGAAGGTTTTTGAGCCAGTGATGCCAACACCTCTTAATATAAAACCTATTGACTAATGGGTCTTCATTAGAAAGCGTAGTGAAAAAAAGAGATGGTAATCTCGCCTTATGGCGCAAGGCTTCTCATAAAACGCCCTGAAATCGACTACGATCAAACATATTCTCTCATAATGGATGTCATTTCACTCCACTACCCTGTCAGTTTGGTAGTTTCCGAATAACTGAACATGCAGCTTACAAATGTGGTCACTACGTATCTCTATTGGGATCTAGATACGGAATATACCTAAAGGTTCACGATGAACTTCATTTACCCAAGTCAAGTGGCTCTAGACCACGGAGCGCATTTACAAAGAGGTCGAAACACTCACTAAATTGACTACTTGATTGGGAAGTGATATGCCCACGCGTTTCCATAACAAGTTTCGGATTCCATCGCGGTTCATGTTGGACATGATTTTTATTAGAAGCCCTTAAAGAGTTAAGGGAAACCGCTGAACACTTGAAATCCGATTTTGAGATGAATGATTATGGGAGAACACGATTATGTCTCAGTTTGGAACTTGAGCATCGTGTCGATTGTCGATAGATGCTTAGGCATTTTGACAAGGTCAAACCTTCAAGCACGCCCATGATCGTCTGTAGTCTTGATCCTGAAAAGGATGCTCTTCGTCAGGATCCTCTTCGTCTGAAGGATGATGACGAAGATGTGCTAGAAGCAGAAGTGCCTTGCTTGAGTACAATAGGCGCATTATTGTACTTCGCTTAATGCACAGGACTGAACATCTCATTTGCAGTGAACTTGTTAGCTAAGGAATAGCTCTGCGCCAACGTGACACCATTTTGATTGGTGTAAAAGACATCTTTCAGTACTTGAGATGTACGATTGATATGGGCTTGTTCTATCCCTACAGAGAGATGATGGATTCGGACCCATCACACACCAGAAATGCCGCCAACGCTGGCCTGCATTGTCTATCCCTATCCCAAAATGATATAAGTGTTTTGGAATGTTTTGCTGATGCTGGGTACCTCTCTGACCCACACAAAGGTTGCTCCCAAACTGGTTAAGTGTTCACCATGGGAAAAGACCTTGATATCTTGGAGGTCTAAAGAACAGACCGTAGTCGCTATATCTTCGAACCATGCAGAAATTATTGCTCTTCACGAAGTGGTTCGTGAATGTTTATGGATTGGATCCATCATCAAGCATGTTCGAACAATTGTGGTTTGAAGTCTACCACAAGATAAGCCTACTAGAATTTAGGATAATGCTGTTCATTTTGAACAAATGAAGCAAGGTTACATCAAAAGAGACAACACCAAGCATAATCAGCAACAACAGACTCTTCTCAAATACCAAAGTGAACTAGGTTTGATCTGAGGATAATGTGGTAGACTTGTTTACTAAGTCATTGCCCAAATCCACGTTCGAGAAACATGTGGCAAGAATTGGCTTGAGGAAATTATTTGAACTCCCATGATCGTAGTCATTAGGAGGAGATGTCTAGCTATATGTTCACCTCGAAACGTGAAGGGTGTGTTGTGCTCTTTTCCCCCTTCGACCGAGGTTATTTTTGTCCCACTGAGTTTTTGTTACTCGGCAAGGTTTTTAGCGAGGCAACGAGAGAAGCACCGCGTTTGGGCAACACAAGGGGGAGTGTTCAAGTAAACCCTAATTTGTGTTTGGCCCAAACTCTAGGTTACTTGCTCTAGTGGTAATATGGTTAAATTAGGAGGATCTAGATTCCTATTCAATGTACGATTACTTTCCTTGAATGATTGAGATTCTATGCATTGTAATCCTCTATATAAAGAGGCCCCTATTATCAATGAGAATACACAACGATTTCCTCTCAAATTCAGTTTCTCTACAACAGTTATAATTGTAGCAATTGCTTTTTGTTATAATTAAAATAATTACTTGATAAATAGTAATGTAATTATAACGGTGTTTATATTTGTACTAGTTGATTTTTGTTGTAAAACGGTGAGATACTTTGTTATTAAAATTATTACTTTATAATAGATGACCCTTCATAATGGCATTTATATTTGTACTAATTGAATTTTTTATTCATTTTTAAATAACATAGCTTGATGAAACACATAAACTGTGGCATGTCGGGATGAAGAGAAAAGGGAAGACCAAAAGATACAATTTTCAGAGTTTTGATTGTTACGCTATTGTGGAGGGCTTTCAACAATTTAAAGACATCCCTAACCATACATCCGGAGGAACATCAAATGAAGGAAGTCAACAGACGCACACACAACCAATTGCTGAAAATTCTCCCATCAACTTGGACATGGATGTAGATGAGGTAATTGCCAGTGGAACTACAGATCCTAATGTGAGGCCTCAAGGAAGGAAGGCTGCGAAAGAAGCAATTCGGAAAGGAAAGAAGGCAGCGAAGGATCAAAGTCCTTTGTCAACCGCTGTCGAGAGTATAGCGAACAATCAAAAAGAGGCAACCGCTGGCAAGAAAAAACTTAAGGAGGAATTTGCTCGAAGTCTCCAAGAGGAAAATCAACGAGCTTGTATCCGATTGCAAATGAATATGCGAAAAGAGGCATTCCGAGTACAAGAGATGGAAGAGCATCTAGGATAGATATCATCAGCGAGATAGTAGCCTAAATTGTGAATTCTATTATTCACTTGAAATTGAATCTGAGGGGCTCGACCAGCAATGAGCTCGTCAAACAACAAGGACTTAGCAAGCACGTTGAGGTCGTTGCATCATCCAGGCATTACAAAGCAGGCATGCCATATCCATGTGTCATAAGATACGACTGCTTCGAGGATGATAGTGGGGATACATTTTCAACTGCTGTATTCTCTAGCCCAACCTATTGGGCAATTCTTCCATTGCAAGTGCATGCAGTCGATGCTTCTAATCATCCCAGGAAAACCTTTTCTTTCAGCTTTGTCGAGCAGTCTTCTGAGGTCGGCTGGAGTAAGAGCCCGGAGGTATTATGCCGAGTACAGATTAACGATTCCTTTTGTAAATAGTTTAAGAGCCTCGATAGAGGTAGATTTCGCCATTTGATAATACTCAGTGCATTGATCTGGCCCAGCACAGTAAGCAAGCATTCTTAAGGAACATGTCAGCTTCTGCTCGGGAAGTAGTCTGACTTTCTTAGCAGCATCTGATTTTTGGACAAAGTACCGGTCATAGCGACAAAGGTCATTGGAGATGCGGTTGAAAACATTGTGACTCATCCTGTAGCGTATCATCTGATTTCTGGACAAAGTACCGGTCATAGGGACAAAGGTCACTGGAGATGCGGTTGAAAACATTGTGACTCATCTTGTAGCGTATCCGGAATTCCTTATCACTGAAAACTGGACGCTGAACAAAGTAATCTTCCATCATGTTTTTGCCTCTTGATTCCCTAAATCGCTCCTCATTCGGTGCAAGCCCTGGTCGAGAACCCCCTCTTCATGTTTGATTAGAAGATTCAGCTTCAACGACTGCTACGATCACAAGGGCATTAATCGTACACATAGTTAATAAAAAACTGGACGTGTATAGTACACGAAAAATATGTACGTATATTATTCGGACATTTTATCAAATAGTTCGTTAAAAAGTTTGGCAAAATATTTTTAATTAATTAAATAATTAAAAATATTCATTTATATTCATTTTTGTTCAATAATATGTGTAAAATATGGAAAAAAATGTTAAAATCATGTATAGTACGTGTATAATACTTTTGGCTTCAAAAGTACAGGATACTTAACGAGTCCCTTTTAAAAATATGAAGTACAAAAGTATTTTTCAATAAACTAGAAGTACGTGTTTTATTTGCGTATAATACAAAAAATTACTAACTAGGGTCGTACACATCTCTTCATAATCTTCATCTCGAGACTGTCGATACTTAGCCCAAAATCTCTTAATTGAAATTAAGGAAGGAGACGAAATGTGTTGGATCTGGATAGATGAAAAAGAATGAGATTTGCCAATATCAGATTGTGTGTGAATGGAGTGCTGCCTCTTTCTCTATCTATTTACAATTTTCACATCAAACGTGATCAGATGATAAGGACACGTGTCCACTCCTGGTTCTACATAATCTGATCGAAAATCTTAGATAAGATTACATCGACAATAACCGTTAGATTGAATAGTTTGCAAATGATCTGATCCATTCAAAGATGTCGGTGGTTGTTTCAATCGTTTCAAAAAAATTGTCGGTGGTGGCTTCACTCATTTCAAGAAAAATTGTCAATAACTTTAGGTGGCTCATAATTTTTCCACCGAAAATATTAGTAAAAATGTAAAATAGTAATCACAATTATGACATTAATTATCCATAAATCTCCATTATTACCATCTATTTACATAAAATATATTTCAATTTTACAATTAAAAAAAAATTCAATGAACAGTAACTGACTGGTCAAGAAACATAAGAGCAAGTCCACCCGTAGTCAAGAAATGTCAAGGCGTCGACCAGTCAAGTAACTGTTCACTGGACATGGGTTTCCACCCGTTCTGTTTCTTGACCAGTCAGATTTACTGTTCATTGAAAAATTTTATTTATTGGAAAATTGAAATAGATTTGATGTAAATAGATGGTAATAATGGAGATTTATGGATAATTAATGTCAGAATTTTTATGGATAAATAATGGTAGGTATTTATAGAGAATGGTAGGTATTTTTATGGAGATTTAAGGATAAATAATTGTAGGTATTTATAGAGAAATTTTTAGAATTTTTTAGGAATTTTTTTTCTTACCGTTTCTTAACGTTACAACCCTATACATACCTATTAATTGCACCACTGTTGGATCTCAACATTAATTCAAAACAACGGCCTAGATTAAAGGGCCGTTGCTTTCAAATTATCTGTTCACCCAACTGCTAGCTTCCACGCGTCCCAGCCTCCGTCCCACTTCTTGTCGCTAGGCGACAAACGCTTGCTTTCCACGCGGTCAGCAAATGCTCGCTCCTCATTCGTGCGTGGCCACGACGCATCCTCTCCTCCGCTTCTCTCTCTACTTATCTGTCGCTGATGCGGCTAAAAGCAAGCGCATAATTTAACCCTGAAATGTCATTAGTAGTACGTAATAAATAGGGATCGTTCTATTCCGGGGATTGAGGGTACACCTGTCAATGTAGGACAAACAAACAATTAAAATTAAAACAAAGTATAATATTCACAAAGATATTCACAAGTATAAACATTATTTACGAAAAAGGGGGGATTTTGTTTTTGGTTTTTCGAAAATAAATTAAGTAAAGAAAACAATTAAAATGCAAAAACATAAAAACAAAGATGGAATGAGAGAACAAAGATCAAAACCCGAAACATATGATTAAAATCGATTCAAACCCTAATATTGTTCATCTAAGTCATGAGAAAGGAGTTGATCATGTGAAACATTCGAAAGCAAATGAATTCCCATTTTTTACTTTTCAATGCTAATTAATCTAAGCGAAAGCACCTAGATTAATTCTATCAAACATGCAATCAAACCCTAGAAAGCTAGTCAATCATGTCATGTTTAACGCATTACACATAGAGAAAGGCTATCAACTCAAGTGTACAACTTAGTTATGGAAAAGTCCACCTAATTGCAATCCTCTTTAATTAAATTCGATCTTTGCACAAAACCTTTACTACTTTGATTCAAGTTTACACAAAACGAAAAGTCGATTTCATGTTCTTAAACCTAGCACCAATTATATCAAAACCCTAAGTGTTTGCAACCACATAAGATTAAAATACAAAAGTTATCTATAACGCAAATTTAATTAAACAGACCCACATAAGCAACTCTCGAAGAACAATAATTTGAATCTGAAAATTCTCAATTAATCATAAAAATTCCAGAAATTAATATTTGTTCAAACACATATGTCAACTAGTTCATAACCAACGAAATTCAAAGCAAAGGTTACAAAGGAGAATCGGATTACACCGTGAGATGGAGATGGTGATGAACGATTGATGTGGTGGTCTCTTGAATCTCGAAAGCAAGCTTCAAGGTTGGAGATGGATGATGGATGCTCACGGCTATGCTTCTTCTCCCTTGGCCTTGCTTGAACTCGTGGAGATGACTAGAGGATGGAGAAACTCACGGCTATGCTAAGAACTTTTCTGAATTTTTTCTAAAGTGTAAATTGTATGGGGGAGAGGAACCTTCTCAACGTCAAAGAGGTGGGTATATATAGGAGCACGGCTAGGGTTCACAAAGCAATCAGAATTTTCCACATAGCTTCAACCAATGATAATTCGCCAAGTAAGCTTGTGATGTGGTCCAACCAATCATAGAATGCCAAGTAAGCCTTGTGATGTGTTCCAACCAATCAAAATTCTCTAAAATAACTCCCTAATATTTAATTGCCGAATTTCCTTGAAATTATTCTGATTTTCTTCATGAATTTCGGCCAACATTCCTTTAGGGAATTTAGGGATGAATCTGGACGCCTTTTGAGCTTTTCCTTGGTGCACACATATTTTCCTTCCATAAATATCTCCCTTGAATCTCTCTTTCCGTCATCTCCTTGATTATTTCTGATTTTCACGTTGGCAATCACACCAATTTACTCCTCCAACAATATTTCTTTCCATAAAAATCTCCCAAGAAAATCTCCTTTGATTTATTCCACGTGAAATTCTCAATCAATCACCTTAATTCCCACTTTGTCACCTTGTTTTTCCTTAAGTATTACACGGAAAATTTAATCCCCAAGGAAAATATATTTTCCTTTTTTTTAAAAAAACTCTTCCTTGATTCTCTCCTTGCCATGTCATCTTCATGAAGCTTCTCGTTCCATTTATCAACTCAATTCAGCTTATTTATTCCAAAAACCTGAAAATTGAAGCTTTCTAAAATAAGAAATGGAAACTTTCTTAAACTAAAATGGAAACTTTCTAAAAATGGAAAATAGAAACTACAAAACGGAAACTTTCTACAATTAGGAACTTTCCCATTCGAAGAATGGAAACTTTCCTAAACAGAGTTTTATTAAGGAAATAACGCAGAAAATATAGGGAAATAACAGTTAAAATGTCGCATTAAAATGCTCCTATCAAATTCCCCCACACTTAGCTTTTGCTAGTCCCTTAGCAAAATCTCACAAAGACTCAACTAAGACTCAACGAAAATTTAAAGACTCTACACAAACAATGACTCTATTGCCTTTCAACTTTTTGTCTCAGCAATCTCTTACTTTCATAACACCAAGATTAGCACTCAACCAAGAATCAATGTTTAAGCATTCGAGAATTAATTGAAACACATAATCTTCACTTATACAAGTAGGACTTGGTTGTAATAATGGTGATGGGTGGGTTATGTTAAGCATGCTTCAAACAAGTATGATTCAAATCCTCACAAGGTGTATCCACTCTTTCTTCTCTCTGAATTCAAGGCAATGCTTAAAAGCTTATAATCACTCAACTATATGTGAGAGAAAATATTTTGAGGCAATCAAATAGCTCACATATATAAGAAACGAAAAGCACTTTGTGAATATAATAATTTTTTTTTTCAAAAGATCTCATGAAAGATATCAACTACTTGCACAGATGGACCCAAGCCATAGGTTCAACTCTTGTAACTCATCTCCACAGATCAAAGGCTGTCCCATCTTAAGGATCAAGAAGGTCTTATTAAGGGTTGTAATGGGGCCAAGGCTCAAGGTTTTAGGAAATGAAAGGGTAAAGAATTTAACAAAGTGTCCTAAAAACCTAGCAGAGCTCATGTAACTGTAGAGACTTCTAGAAATCCACCAAGATATATCAAAACGTCCTATCCCATAGAGGTAATGTAAAGAGGCCAAATGTCTTCATTTTGGGCCCTAACTTCACTCTAAACTTCCTTTGAACTCTAGTGAATTGGACAAAGTCCAAATTTTTCTGTAATGGGCCTTCAATTCAAAACAAACTCCAAACTCACCAAGTATGGGGGACTAAGATCCATAAACATTTATCTTTCTTTCTTTCTAACCGTGTACAAATTTTTTTTTTTTTTTTCATTTCTTTTTCACGGCTTTCACATACATTTTTTTTTATGGACAAGTCTACCCCCACACTTGAACTTTCACCTCTTCTCAATTTTCATTCTCAATGCCAAATCCTTAAGTAAAGTCCCCAAAAGATAGCTCCACTAAGTTTTTAGAACAAAGGGTAGGAGTGTAGCTATACTAAGGTTCAGGGTTAAGGATTTTAAGGGTGATGAAAGAAAAGGCTTAATGTAGGCTCAAAGGAGTTTATCTAGGGGAGTCCCACGACGGGCACAAATAGGGACACAAGCTTATATGGCAATGGTGGTAATTCCTAGGGTGCCTCTATCCTTTCCAGAATCAGGGCCATGTATTGACAAACGTCTCAACAAGTACAAGAGTGAATTCTAGCATTCTCTAGTCCATCAAACTTAATCTATGGCAAGCAATCAATCAAATGAAAGAATGCTGAGATCATCAAAACATCGCCAAGAAATTAAGAATATATATTTTTTTTCATTTATCACTCCAAGAAAAAGGGACATGGGTTCAATTATCTCACATGGGTTTATATGAATCAAAACTCATCTTAACATGCTCATAATCTGTACCAAGGTCACTAAATCCATATCCACTACAAGGCACACATTTTTCATATATCTCAATTAACCAAAGAATACCATTTTAAAATCATCTCAATCTTGTGATCCTCTTTTAGCCATAATTTCAGAGATATAAGCTCGTCCTAGACAGTTGAAAGGACATCCTATGACTCAAAAATAAAAACAAAACAAATGAAAACAAATTTTTTTTTTTTTTGACATTTTTCAATTTTTTTTGTATTTTTCAATATATATGACTCAAAACAAAAGTGTAAATCCCTTCCCCCACACTTAAATATTGCATTGTCCTCAATGTAATCAATCATAAGCATGCAATGAAACAATTAAGCATTTAGGAATGGAATTTACGAAAAGACTACAAAAATAAAGGAGAAAATTATAAAGTAAAAGAAATAGCGAAAGAGAAAGCGAATCTGTGTTATTGAAGACTCCTTCACAGCTTCTTCTGAATTGGGTTGCCTCCCAAGTAGCGCTTGAATTTAACGTCTTTCAGCCAGACGGTACCTCCATTAAATAAAGTTAGTGACTATAATTAACAAAGAAATACAAAAATATATATATATATATAAACAAGTATAACAAGTTAGTGAATTACAAACTACATGTAATATTAACAAGTTAAGTACACAAGTTAACAAGTCAGTACATAAGACACAAGTTAAGTACACAAGTGAGTAAAAAAAAAAAAAAAAACACGAAAAATCCCCGGCAACGGCGCCAAAAATTGATGCGGCTAAAAGCAAGCGCATAATTTAACCCTGAAATGTCATTAGTAATACGTAATAAATAGGGATCGTTCTATTCCGGGGATTGAGGGTACACCTGTCATTGTCAAACAATTAAACAATTAAAA
This sequence comes from Rosa chinensis, assembly GCF_002994745.2. Classification (NCBI taxonomy): domain Eukaryota; kingdom Viridiplantae; phylum Streptophyta; class Magnoliopsida; order Rosales; family Rosaceae; genus Rosa; species Rosa chinensis. The sequence continues at coordinate 48,248,964 of NC_037092.1, forward strand.
TTAAAACAAAGTATAATATTCACAAAGATATTCACAACTATAAACATTTTACACGAAAAAGGGGGATTTTGTTTTTGGTTTTTCGAAAATAAAACTAAGTTAACAAAACAATTAAAATGCAAAAACATAAAAATACAAATGGAATGAGAGAACAAAGATCAAAACCGAAACATATGATTAAAATTGACTCAAACCCTAATATTGTTCATCTAAGTCATGAGAAAGGAGTTGATCATGTGAAACATTCGAAAGCAAATGATTTCCCATATTTTACTTTTCAATGCTAATTAACCTAAGCGAAAGCACCTAGATTAATCCTATCAAACATGCAATCAAACCCTAGAAAGCTAGTCAATCATGTCATGTTTAACGCATTACACATAGAGAAAGGCTATCAACTCAAGTGTACAACTTAGTTATGGAAAAGTCTACCTAATTGCAATCCTCTTTAATTAAATTCGATCTTTGCACAAAACCTTTACTACTTTGATTCAAGTTTACACAAAACGAAAAGTCGATTTCATGTTCTTAAACCTAGCACCAATTATATCAAAACCCTAAGTGTTTGCAACCACATAAGATTAAAATACAAAAGTTATCTATAACGCAAATTTAATTAAACAGACCCACATAAGCAACTCTCGAAGAACAATAATTTGAATCTGAAAATTCTCAATTAATCATAAAAATTCCAGAAATTAATATTTGTTCAAACACATATGTCAACTAGTTCATAACCAACGAAATTCAAAGCAAAGGTTACAAAGGAGAATCGGATTACACCGTGAGATGGAGATGGTGATGAACGATTGATGTGGTGGTCTCTTGAATCTCGAAAGCAAGCTTCAAGGTTGGAGATGGATGATGGATGCTCACGGCTATGCTTCTTCTCCCTTGGCCTTGCTTGAACTCGTGGAGATGACTAGAGGATGGAGAAACTCACGGCTATGCTAAGAACTTTTCTGAATTTTTTCTAAAGTGTAAATTGTATGGGGGAGAGGAACCTTCTCAACGTCAAAGAGGTGGGTATATATAGGAGCACGGCTAGGGTTCACAAAGCAATCAGAATTTTCCACATAGCTTCAACCAATGATAATTCGCCAAGTAAGCTTGTGATGTGGTCCAACCAATCATAGAATGCCAAGTAAGCCTTGTGATGTGTTCCAACCAATCAAAATTCTCTAAAATAACTCCCTAATATTTAATTGCCGAATTTCCTTGAAATTATTCTGATTTTCTTCATGAATTTCGGCCAACATTCCTTTAGGGAATTTAGGGATGAATCTGGACGCCTTTTGAGCTTTTCCTTGGTGCACACATATTTTCCTTCCATAAATATCTCCCTTGAATCTCTCTTTCCGTCATCTCCTTGATTATTTCTGATTTTCACGTTGGCAATCACACCAATTTACTCCTCCAACAATATTTCTTTCCATAAAAATCTCCTAAGAAAATCTCCTTTGATTTATTCCACGTGAAATTCTCAATCAATCACCTTAATTCCCACTTTGTCACCTTGTTTTTCCTTAAGTATTACACGGAAAATTTAATCCCCAAGGAAAATATATTTTCCTTTTTTTTTAAAAAACTCTTCCTTGATTCTCTCCTTGCCATGTCATCTTCATGAAGCTTCTCGTTCCATTTATCAACTCAATTCAGCTTATTTATTCCAAAAACCTGAAAATAGAAGCTTTCTAAAATAAGAAATGGAAACTTTCTTAAACTAAAATGGAAACTTTCTAAAAATGGAAAATAGAAACTACAAAACGGAAACTTTCTACAATTAGGAACTTTCCCATTCGAAGAATGGAAACTTTCCTAAACAGAGTTTTATTAAGGAAATAACGCAGAAAATATAGGGAAATAACAGTTAAAATGTCGCATTAAAATGCTCCTATCAGTCGCTGACGTCAGCCACATTGCCTGCTAGGGCGAGTTGGCAGCCGGGCAAGCTGGGTAAAAAATTTAGTCATACTGGGTCAAAAATTTAGTCATCCCCTTGGCTTTTTTTTTTTGACTTGGTCATCAAAAGCCAAAATTTGGCTAGTCACTCTTGGGTCGGTGGAGGAGAGTTTTTGCAATTGGCCGGTCACCACCTCACTAATCCCATGTGGAGGTCGATCAAAACACAACCGGTGGAAATGCTCTAAAGGGTGGAAATCCATGTCCAGTGGTAGTAAACAGTTTCTTGACTGGTCGACCTCCTTGACTTTTCAACCTTGACATTTACCCCAACGGATGGACTTGCTCTAACAAATGTAATGGTGACTTATATTTTTATAAAACGCACGTGCATATTACTTTTTGCAGAAAAGTGGCCTCCCGTGGTCTATTTAGGGAAGGAACCTCCTATTTTGACTTTATAATTATCTAAAAAGTGGAGAAAGGTTAAGACTTGGAGAGGGAATGGTTAACTGCGTAGTGGGCGACAGAAACACGGTGGCCACGCTGATTTTGTCTTTTTTGAAATCAAAGACAGACAGTGAGTCGGTCTCTCTGTGTTAACTGCCATCCCAATGCGCTTGGATTGAGTTAACCTGACCTGCTTTCTCAGTTTGGTATTTGTTTACCAGTTTACCCCCACCAAAACCGACCACGTTCACATTCAACTAGGGCCGCCCCATCATCATCATCATCTTCTTCTTCTATTGTTTGTTTATTCCTATACTGAAATAATACCCACATTAAAATATGTACTACCTGGGTCAATACTCTTATAGACTATACTCAATACCAATACACGAAGAGATAATGCTTATCTCTCTTCCTCTCTTTTCTGAAAACTTGATCCCTCAATATTGACCCGGAAGAGAAGAACTAGACCTTTCTCCTGAGTTCATCCCCTCCTTCCTTCCTTTAGGTAAGCTAGCTCTTTTTTTTTTCTTTTTTTTTGGTCCCTTTTCATATCTGTTCTCATCTAATCTGCTTCTTCATATATCTCCTGTTATTTTCTTTCATGTTTTCCTTTCCTCTGCTCGATCTGTGAAGCTTCAATTCTTTTATGCCATTAGCTCAAGTTTTCGGTTTTTGTTCTTTTCTTTTGCTTTGTATCTTTAGAGAATTGAATTGGAGCAGTCGGGTCTATTATCGAATTTGTTCCATAAAATTCGGGGTAGCAATTTTGTTGTCCAAACTGACTCCGATCCAGCTGTTATCATATGACTATGAGATCTACATAATAATACTGTGTATCTGTGAGGGGGAATCATTTAGCTTTGTTCTCAAACCTCTTATGTATGTATATATATATCACTATTTGATGTTAGTTTGATTTTGTATGCAGGCTCAGTTGATCCGTCTTCTTTTTTGTCTAGACTAGAGTCTTTAATCGAGTCATAGAAAAAGTTGTTCTAGGTGAAGTTGAAAATATTTGCTGATGAGTACAGTGTTTTCTTCTCTTTGTTCTCTTCTGTTTTTGTATTGCTGCTTAATCATTTCTAGTCCAACAATCTTTCGCTCAAGATTGGGAATTAGTGGCTTTAACACTTCTGCATCTGTGATTATGTTGTAGATCAACTTATGTAGACTTATGAAATTGTAGAAAATACATATTAAATCGGTTTTTCTGTTTGTCTATTTGCTGTTGTGACAGATTTTACAGGTCAAAAGAATCTTTTTGAGATTGAAGCTAGACTCCAGAATACCGACTTGAAATTCTTGTGAGCTTTTTGGTGGTTTCATTTGGGAAATGATCATGATGTTCGACGAAATGGGATTTTGTGGTGATCTAGATTTTATATCTACAACTCCTGGGGGAGAAGTGGCCATCCCACAGGCTGAAACCGAGGCCACCGTGGAGGATGATTATACTGATGATGAGATAGATGTAGATGAGCTTGAGAGAAGGATGTGGAGAGATAAAATGCGTCTCAAGAGACTCAGAGAACAGACGACTAAGGGTGGTAAGGAAGTGATTGTCACTGCAAAGCAGAGGCAGTCTCAAGAGCAGGCAAGGAGGAAGAAGATGTCGAGGGCCCAAGATGGGATTTTGAAGTACATGTTGAAGATGATGGAAGTTTGCAAAGCCCAAGGCTTTGTCTATGGTATTATTCCAGAGAAGGGAAAACCAGTTACTGGGGCATCAGACAATCTTCGTGAATGGTGGAAGGACAAGGTCAGGTTTGATCGTAATGGACCAGCAGCTATATCCAAGTATCAAGCTGATAATGCAGTTCCCGGCAGGAACGATGGGTGCAACCCAATTGGTCCAACCCCTCACACCTTGCAAGAGCTTCAAGACACCACTCTGGGTTCTCTCTTGTCAGCACTTATGCAGCATTGTGATCCTCCACAGAGGCGGTTTCCTTTAGAGAAAGGTGTTCCACCACCCTGGTGGCCCACTGCGAATGAGGAATGGTGGCCTGAACTGGGTTTGCCCAAGGATCAGGGTCCTCCACCATACAAGAAGCCACATGACTTGAAAAAGGCATGGAAGGTGGGTGTTCTCACTGCAGTTATTAAGCATATGTCCCCTGATATTGCCAAGATTCGTAAGCTTGTGAGGCAATCTAAATGCTTGCAAGACAAGATGACAGCTAAGGAGAGTTCTACCTGGCTGGCCATCATCAACCAAGAAGAGTCCCTGGCTCGAGAGCTTTATCCAAATTCATGCCCCCCTTTGTCTACAGCTGGAGCCAGTGGATCTTTGGTGATTAATGACTGCAGTGAGTATGATGTTGAAGGGGCTGAAGATGAGCCAAACTTTGATGTTCAGGAGTGTAAGCCTGATAATCTTCATTCATCGAATTTTGGGATGGAAATAATGAGGGAAGGGCTTCAAGTCCATCAACCCACTTCTTTTCCAGTTAAAGGAGAAGTCATCACAAACTTGGATTTCATGAGGAAAAGGAAGCCTTCAAGCGATCTAAACATGGTGGTGGATCAGAAGATCTACACCTGTGAGTTCGTTCAGTGTCCTTACAGCGAATTCCGTCATGGTTTTCATGACAGAACTTCCAGGGACAATCATCAATTGAGTTGCCCATTCAGTAACAGGTCTTCTGAGTTCGGGGCATCTAATTTCCTTGTTAATGAGATTAAACCAGTCATCTTCCCTCAATCCTTTGTCCAAACCAAGGCAGCAGCTCCTTCCGCCAAGCCGGTGCCACCATCCTTTGATCTATCAGGAGGAGTTCCAGAGGATGGGCAGAAAATGATCAGCGAGCTTATGTCTTTCTATGATAGTAATGTTCAAGGTGACAAGAATGCAAATCCGAACAGTTCAGCGACCAATGGTCAGAACTTTTCTCAGCCTAAAGTTGCACATCAACAGGATGAATACTTCCGTGGTCAAGGAGTTAGGTTGGATGGGAATTTCTTTGAAGAATCCAACATCTCCAGTAATCATCACTTGTTTCCTCGAGAGGAAGGTCAATTCGAGCAGTTTAAGGTCGTGAGTTCTCCATTTGAGACCAACCATAACAGTAACTTTCCTATGATGTTTGGGTCCCCATTTGACTTGGCCTCTTTTGATTACAAAGAAGATCTACAAGGGCTGGCATTGCCAATGGAGAAGCAGTCGGAGACTTCAATCTGGTTCCAGTGAAACGGAGAATTACGCAGGGTATCTAGCCCACATCTGCACACGAGATTCGTGGGTAATATACTTGATGTGCTAAAACCTTACTTGAGTTAGAGTGTTGCTACTTATTCATCATGATTTCACATGTACTCTAGTAGAATGAATCAAGGTTAAAAGCCTTATATAGAAGGAATGAGCAGGCCAATAAATGGAGGAAGGGGGAAGGGTTGTATGAGCTACCCTTCCTTTTGTTAATTATAAATATAAATATTAACTGTGATATAAAATAAGTAGGTTGGTTTGTTTAACTTGTTTCTGTCTTCAATTTTCTTTCAATCCAGATCGACCATGGTGATGGTTAGAAATCTGAGTTTGTTGTCCTTGTCCTTGTCCTCGTGTAAGGCTGTCATGTAATGGGTTCTTCAGATTGATTGAATTGTCTTTAATGTAATGGGGTTCCCAACCATGATCATGTAATGTAGTGGATTCTTCCGATTTGTTGACTGGTTTTTAATGGTGCTTATCTCTTTTCCAAGTTATAGACCCACAACCACAAGTGGTATTGTCTTTATGGTTGTGTCCTTTGCCCTTTTCTCTAGTCTTGGGTCAATATATGCAGGCGGCTGTCAACATTGCATAGCGTGTAGGTATGTTCGAATACGACGAAGGGGCAAACAAGAAAGACGGTGGGGAAAGAGAGAAGTTAGGCGTGAAAGTTTAATCTCACATGTGACATATTGCCGAAAACAAAACAAAAAATATCTCATCAGATGTGACCACAAGGAGATCCGTATCTTTGGGAGCTCTCAATGTACCGATATATTAGTGATGCATCATTTAGTGCGTGGTATACCAACGTATTGTGGTGGTACGGTAGAGACAATTAGTCTACCACAATTATTGTCTAGTCTACCATTTAAAGCACTATGACAGTAATATACTGGAACTTTTGGATAAAATGTGAGCTGTAACGAATAATCTTTTCAGCTTATTTCATCATGCTGCTATAGTTTTTTTTTTTTTTTTTGACACTATTCGGATTGATTGTAGTATTCCAAAGACTGTGTAGACTCAAAAATTAATCCGCTAGGGGTCGGATGGCCAAAAAGGCATTGCAATCATTTCTCTGACCGCCTTTATAATTGAGTAATTACACTAATGAATTCAGCATTCGAACGCATAACGTGGGGGTTTCACATCTTGATCGTTCCCGTGGGAGGACCCCTGAATCACTTACCGTGGTTTACCATAGTGCTTTTTGTAAAACCAAATGATGCAGTCAGTCACGAATACAGTACATCATTGCTATATCATAATACAAAATATGAGAACCATCTGCAACCATCATGGAATATAGGCCTCCTGTCTCAAAAACGAGATTACTGATACCACTAAAAAGTAAGCGCATAATTTAACCCTATAAAATATCTTTAGTAGTATAAGCAAGTAGAGATCGTTCTATTCCGGGGATTGAGGGTACACCTGTCATTGTACAACAAATAAAGAATTAAAATAAGTACAAAATATTATTTACAAAAATAAAACAAACACAAGGGGGTTTTAGGATTATTAAATTAAAAATTAAATAAATAAAATAAAGAAAATGTAAAAACATATATACACGGGTGGAACGCAAGGAATAAAGATCAAAACCACAATCATATGCAAGAAATCCAATCACAATTCCTATAGTTGATCTTCTATGTCATGAGAAAGAAGTTGACTATGTGAAACGTTAGAAAGCAAACGATTTCCCATTTTTTACTTTCCTTTAATAATTAATCTAAGTGAAAGCACCTAAATCAATCCTATTGAACATGCAATCATAATCTAGAAAGCTAGCTAATTAAGAACACATTCAACGCATGAAGAACAAAGAAAGGATGTCAACCAAAGTGCACAACCTAGTTATGAATAAATTCACCTATTTGCAATTCTCCTTAATTGATTTCGACTTTTGTCCAAAGCCTTTACTACTTAAATCTAGCTCCAATTACATGCATATATCTTAAGTTGGCCACCAAAGAACACATACATATAAAAGTTTTCTATAATCCAAAATCAATCAAGCAATCTCACATAAGCAACATTTAAATCAACATATAAAAATCACAACTTTATTTCAAAACATAAAAATAGGCTTTAAACTTTGCCCTTAACGTTTATGTCAACTAGAAATCAAGTTCATACGAAATCAAAACAAAGAAAACCTGAAAAGGTTACAAGGAATAACATAGAATTACACCATGAAGGATGAATGACAAGCCTTGAGACGAAGAACTTGAAGATCCTTGAAAGCAAGCAATCTTCTAGGGTCGTCACAAGGGTGGATGGTGGTTAGGATCTTGATGTATTGCATGACTTCTTCTCCTCTTTGGTTGAGACGCAGAGCTTCTGAAGACTAGAGAATGGAGAGAATTTTTCTTATGTTTATTTTCTGAGTGAAGAGGTGTGTTGTGGTGTGGTCTAGGGGGTTTATATAGGGGAAGGCAAGGCTTCATGAATTTAATTTCTAAGGAATTTTCTGGTTGCACCACACAGCTCCAACCAATGAATTAATGCCACGTCAGCTCTGCCATGTCACTCAACCAATCAAAAAGCTCCAAAATAAATCCATAATCTTTCCAAATATATTATTGTTGATTTTCCCAAGATTTAATCTGATTTTATTCACCATTTTCTGCCAAATATCTAGGCATGAACCTAGACAATGTATCCGGACTCATTTTGGACCTTTTCTCCCTTAAATCTCTCCATGGCTTTATCCTTAATGTCCTCCCCTTGATTTTCTCTTGATTTTCACATTAAAATTGCAGATTTTATTCTCTAATTTCAGCCAACATATCTTGAGAGAATTGAGGAACGAATCTGGACTTGTTTTGAACCTTTTCTTCCTTGAAATTCTCCCTTGATATTATCAACGTAATCTCCTTGATTTCCCATGCAAAAATGAGATTTAATCTCCCAAAATATCTCCCATGTCATCATGTGGTCTCCTAATGCCTTCAGGTTTCCTAGCCTCATCAGGATTCTTGCGTTGACTGGGATTCCTAGTCGGACCAGGAAAACTCCATTTCTTCATTTCAGCTCATTTCTGCTCCATTTATTCCAATGTACCTAGAAAAGAAAAACTAAATTAAAATTTATTTATTTAAGGAAATAACTAAGTAAAATATGAGGAAATAACTATTAAAACATCGCATTAAAATGCTCCTATCAAATTCCCCCACACTTAGCTTTTGGTAGTCCCTTAGCAAAATCAAAACAAAGACACAAACTTAGACTCAACAAAATTTAAAGAAAGAAAGACTCAAACATTACAACAAACGAAAACTCTATTGCCTTTCAACATTTTGTCCCAGAAATCTCTTACTTTCACAACATCAAGACTAGCACTCCACCAAGAATCAATGTTTAAGCATTCGAGAGTTAATTAAAACACATAATCCACACATACACAAGTAGGACTTGGTTGTAACAATGGTGATGGGGTGGAGCTCAGCATGTTTCAGACAAGTATGATTCATATCCTCACAAGGTATATCCACTCTTTCTTCTCTCAGATCAAGGCAATGCTTAGAAGCTTATAATCACTCAATTATATGTGAGAGAAAATATTTTGAGGCAATCAAATAGCTCACATATATAAGAAACAAAAAGCACTTTGTGAATATAATTTTTTTTCTTTTCAAAAGATCTTTTCAAAAGATCTCATGAAGGATATCAACTACTTGCACGAATGGACCCAAGCCATAGGTTCAACTCTTGTAACTTATCTCCATAGATCAAAGGCTGTCCCATCTTAAGGATCAAGAAGGTCTTATTAAGGGTTATAATGGGGCCAAGGCTCAAGGTTTAAAGAAACAAAGGGTAAGGAATTTAACAAAGTATCCTAAAAACCTAGTAGAGCTCATGTAAATGTAGGACTTCTAGAAATCCAACAAAGCAAACGTCACACCCATAGAAGCAACATAAAAGGGTCTAATGTCTTCATGTTGGGCCCAAACTTCATTCTAAACTTCCTTTGAACTCTAGTGAATTGGACAAAGACCAAATTTTTCAATAGCGGGCCTTCCATTCAAAACAATCTCCAAACTCACCAAGTATGGGGGACTAAAATCCATAGACATATTTTTCTTTTTCTTTCTTTTTCTTTTCTAGCCGTATATAAATTTTTTTTTTTTAATTTTCTTTTTCACGGCTTTCATGGACAAGTCTACCCCCACACTTGAACTTTCACCTCTTCTCAATTTCCATTCCTAACGCCCAACCCATGTAGCAAAAGATAGTTCCACTAAGTTTTTAGAACAAAGGGTAGGGTTGTAACTATACTAAGGTTTGATAACAGGGTAGAGTCCTAGATATGTATTTCTATTGTTCAATTTCCAGATTAAATCAAAGCTTATTAACTTAATGCATTTTAGATAAGGGAGAATTCCACAAATGGTCACTCAACTATGACTCATTCGACACTTTGGTCACTGAAGTTTTAAATATATCACTTTGGTCACTCAACTATTACACTGTCAATCACTTAAGTCACCCAAAGAGTATTTTTTATAATTTTTTTTAATAAAAAAAATTAACAAAGTGACTTAAGTGATTGACAGTGTAATAGTTGAGTGACCAAAGTGATATGTTTGAAACTTCAGTGACCAAAGTGTCGAATGAGTCATAGTTGAGTGACCATTTGTGAAATTTTTCCTTTAGATAATGACAAGTCCAATATGGTTTCCAACACTTTTTCTCCAAGCACAGCACTATTTTCTGTGTACCACTTATGTCTAAAAGAGTATGCACAGGTGCATTAACCTAGTTAGAAATGTCAACAAGAATGGTCAAACTTACAAATATTAAAGAAAAATTATCTGCTTGCACAAATATTTGAATAGTAGTATAAATTATCAATTAGTATTAAAGACAGTCTTCAAATATATGTTAAAAGAAATTGTGCACGACTTTGAAATTTCTAGGAATTACTTGACCAATAATTTAATTTGTTGATTGCCTTGTATTCAAAAAAAAAAGAAAAAAAAAGAGGTAATATTAATGGTTTCAAAAAATTTTGATTATTGTCCTAGAGTAATTGTGCTGTGTTAGAATGAACTATTGTCACGCCCCAAAATTTGGAGGTGAAAACTGTACTTTTATTAAGTCGAATGGAAATAAAGAAAAGCTTCGAAATACACCTTAGTTCACTTGAAAAATAAAAACTTAAATATTAATAAATAAATAAAAAGGTAACGGAAGCTCCATTCTAAAATTTAGAACAATCTTAAACAAGAAACTTGAATTTTATTCTTGGGGACGCCAACCCAACCACTAGCTGCTACCAAATCTTGTAAGCATTCAATTCATCTTCAATATTTGGTGTTAGAATTTTATGGTATTTCAAAATACTTGCTGTTAGTATTCCAATCCAATTGAATTCAGTTTTTTTGCATATCCGTTTCTATCATGCTAGAATTCAAATGATTATTGATTGCCATAGATTTTCAGTTACATGAGTTGTGATGTCCCGGAAATTCGTAATTATTTTTCGAGGATTTTTCGGAATTTAATTAGTGGTTATTGGACGGTTTCGTGGCTCGTGGATGGAGCGGAAGTGTTTCGAACGAATTTTTATTCGGAAAGTATGACTTTAGGGGGGGGTTGCTAAGGTTGACTTTGGATACGTTGAGATTCTCCAAAAACTTCCTTCAGAAAAGTTGTAGAGCGCGTCGATATGAGTTCATAGACATGTGGAACGCGAAAATTAGAGTTCGTATGTGAAAGTTATGAGCGTTTGAAGTTTTGGGAAAGTTCTATAAATAGGAGTTTCCATTTTCGGAAACTTACTATTTCCATTTTCCATTTTCCTTTTCCAGCAACCAGAAAAGCTCCGTTCTCTCTCCTCACCCGTGACTGACCTGACCCGAACCTGGAAACCAGACCCGACGGTCTCCAGCGACGAAACTTTCCAGATCGGTTCGTCGTTGCCGTTTGCTCCTCCCTGTGGTGTCTTCTAGCGGCGATTCGCGGCGGTGATGGCTCTAGAAGGCGGCGGAGTCTGGTGTATTCAGACTCGGTCGGAAAACGCAGCTCCGGCTACTTCGTGGCTTCATGCTTCCTTGGTTGAGTTCAGAGAAGGCTCCCTGATCGATCTGTAGTGGTTGTTTGGATCGATTTACGTGGAAATCGGTTCAACTTGGATTGAGCAAAAATCCAAAGCTTGTGAGGTAGTTTTCTACCCTTTATTCTTGTTTTCTGACTTCGAGCTAGTTATGAAAATTCACAAGCATGCTTAGATGAACAACTTTGATGTTGGGAGTTTTGTGAAATATTGAGTTTTGGCCAGCAGCGGTGCGCCACCGCCTGTGGCGGCTTTCTGGTGGCTTTCTGGCCATGTAGGGAACTGTTTTTGGTATTATATAGGTTCTACTCGTTGACACGAGCATTTCGATATATAATATGTTAATTTTGGAGTTCGTATGGATTTGTTATGATTTTTACGGTTTCATAGCAGTCGATTTATTCGATCCGTGAGGATTTGAGCATTCGATCGACTTGTGGTTTTGGCATATCGATCGTGAAATTATTCCAGAGACTTTGGGAGGTCTTGGATGTGGTTTCACCTCGATTGGCGCCACTTTGGGGATTTTTGTTCAAAACGGGGGTTTCGGACTTAAATCGATTGTGAATTGTTACTAAGTTGAAACCGTATGTGATTAGGTACTTGACGAAGTATTCTTGGACGGTTGTTTTGTGGTTTGGCTGCTTTGTTCTGTATTGAAGACGCAGTGGGAATTTCGAGGTGAGTAATCTCACAAGGTTCATTAATGAATGGAATACCCTTTTTTTTTTTTAGAGTTATTTAGTTAACTGCAAACTATAGTTGGTATTAGTAGCATTCCTGAGTGAATGTCTACGTGTGTGTGTGTGTATATATATATATATATACGTGATATATATATGTGTAGGTGAATTATGTGAGTTTATCTCGTGCTTTGTTTCTTGATTGAAACGTGATTCGTGTGGGTTTATCCGGTGATTTGTGTGAGCTTATCTCGTGATTCGTTTGGGTTTATCTCGTGGTTGGTGTGAGTTGTTTCTTGATTGAAATGTGTGAGTTATTGTCGCGATTGGTGTGAGTTGTGTGTGGTTTGAGTTACTCATAAGGGCTTGCAAAATCTTACCGGGTTTGTTGTGTGACAACCCGGTACACTATTCAAACGGTGTAGGGGTTAATCCTGCAGGTCAGGTTAATCGTGGCTGAAGCTGAGGTAGGAAGCAATTTTGGTTGGCTTTGCCATTGTTATGACTTCTGCTATGTAGTAAACTCTGAGGAGCATTTATGTTTTATTTTGTTGTTGACAATTTAATTCATAAGCTTAAGTAATATATGACTGTGTGCAGGGGGTCAATATTGACATAGTGGGTTTAGGACATCAATATGTACTTGGGTTAAAAGGGAAAAAGTTTCTAAGTATTTTGTATTGATGGCTGAACGTTCACGCATATATAATTATGGGATTGTATATCGATTTTTAATTGTGTTAAAAATCAGGGGCGTGACATGAGTTAATGGCAAGAGTGGTCTATTACATGATCATTTGAAATCATGCAATTATTTCAATTGGACCGTTCAAGTGGAATTCAAAACTCAACTAGTCTATTATTCTTAATTGCATGATTTGGTCCTATATTGTGTCTGCATGCGTTGGGGTGTTTGAATAGTATCAGTTACAAAGCTTAATTGCTCCATTTCCTCTCATGCACTACTATTTATATCCTCCATGATGAGCTCATCGATACAGGCAAAACCTAATATTGCTATCTCTCTTTCATGTCTCTGTGAGTCCCTTTTCTCTGTTCTCTGTTCTACCAAAGGAAAGTCTCAAAGCTATTCTACCGATCCAAGTATTGTGAGTGTACACATACGAGGATTAAGGTTGTTGTATCCTGGAGGGTAGGGCGCCTTAACCTGATACACCAAGACTTAGTATTCAAGGGGCGGATCTATTCTTAAGGGCAATGACTACACGCCTCAACCTAATAAGTTCTCATTCATTCGAAGCATCATCCATCTCCATTTTTTCCAACAATAAGTAAGCATACCAATTTCTTTCAATCCCACTAATGAGATATAAACTCAGTAAGTAACTATAACACACCACGTATAACAAATAGGAAGGCATTCCATACTTATATACAATATAGCAAAATGCATGGTACATGGAGTGCACTCAAAACAAATCAAACTGAACTTTCTAAGTCCTTCTAAACATAACATACCAATGAGACCCAAACTTATCAGAGGTGGGAGACAGACGTCACCCGTCAGTGACGAACCCACTATGTGGGCCATATAACAGACAATGCAGAACTTGCAAAGACAAAGCAGTGCATAATTTGCACTTACAGAACATATTTCTCCCTAGACAGCCTATTGGTATTGATATGCTAAGAGAGTACCTAGCAGAAATCTCTTTCAAAACTTATCAAATTTTGCATGATTCATACATACTAGTAGAAGCCAAAGCATTCTCAATGGAAACAAAAATGGTGCACTCAAAATCATAAGCGTATAATATATAATATAGTAACGTATCATCAATAATATATTTATCATGGCTCCAGAGCAAACAAAAGTTACATACCTCAACTAATCAAGCTATACAAGCAACTGATACAGCGTCCTAATTTGCGGTTTCTCGGTCTAAAGCAAACAAAAACTCAAAATGAGACACGAACTAGAACCTTATAACCTGCGGTAAAAGCAATCTGGCAGGGCCTACGTCCGAAGGAAAAATCTCACTTGCTACAGTCATTAATAAAAACCCTTGAAAATTTACAGAATTAAACTAGACATACTCAAATATCTACTGTAAAAATATCAAGTCAAAAGAATACTAAAACTTGTCCAAATAATTTTCCAAAACCAACATCTGTTGCTGCCAGGAAACAAAAGCTTCACCAACAATGACTCTTCCAAATATTTCATGGGATTCAACATGAATTAAAACTTGTTGAAATTTGGTAAGTCTGTTTAAGGCTCAATATTTAGAATATGATAAAAATTTGGGAGCCAAATCAGTTTTTCCAGAACCCCAAAAGCTGTCTTCAAAACAGAATCCAAAATAAGCCTCTCCACCTAAACAGCTAGATTCAGATGGTTAACGAATTTTATAAAAATAATTATGAAGGAAAAATTCATTAAAATTTTACCCCAGAAATTAAACATAAAGAGAAATGTTCCAGAAAAATATGACGGCAAAAACAAAGCATTTGGCTCTTCAAGAAATGACTGTAACACGTTCCTAATTTCTGTCCGCAGAAAACCTGTTTCCTCTATGTCAACTTTGAAAAATCACCATAAATTCGATTCTTAATATTTTTCTGTGAAATCAACTCCAAAATAACTCTTGATAAGTCTAATTTCAAATAATGAAAGAATCATAATCATTTAAATAAAAATACCTGGTCGAAATTGTAACAAAAACACCTGATCTCAGACTTAATACTTTGTCTCAAGCCTTTGTGAACAGCACAGCCTAACCTATTTTCTTATTTCTCTATCCGTGCATGCAGACATTGTTCTCTTTTCTTTTTCTACCTTAAACACGTCTAAAACACTTTTCTTCTCTCTCAAAACTCATTGGTTCAATCAACTTATTAGAAAATATCTAATAAGTTTCAAACCTCTAAGTAAACACAACCTCTTTGTAACAACTAGTTTAAAATTCCTATTTTCCTTTTTACTAAAATAACTAATTAACCTTAAAACTAACTATACAAAAAAAATTAAAAAAATAAAAGTCTCATAAAAATATAATATGGTCCAACAACAAAATATTTCACAATATCAAAACAAATAATGTCTGCAAACAACAAGGCTACAAAACAAACTAAGTAAATTGGTGGATATCACAACTATAGAGGCGCCGAGATCTAATTGGTAAAGTAAAGATAATTTAATATTGATTTTTTTTTTGGCTCATAAACATGTGGTTTTGGATTCCCAAATCTATGTGTTATGTGATGGGGAGATTGAGACTACATTACACCTATGTTGTAACTGCCCTTTTGCGAGGCAGGTGCTGCTACATACTCATAGAGAGGTGCATCAAACTTGTTTTGATATGCAAACAGATGGAATGGATTAACTTATGTGCCAAACAACTTGCTATGCCAACTTTGAGGTGTTTTTGTATCTGCTTTGGAACATTTGGAAAGAGAGGAATAAGAGGGTCTGGGACCATAAACGTGTCCATGCCGATGATGTGGTCTTACGTGCAAGTACTAGTTTGGCTGAGTATCGATTTCACAATGTGACACCTGTGGTGTCTAGTCATGGAACTAGGATGATTAAATGGGTACATCCTCCTGTTGTCTTTCTTAAAGTCAATATGGATGGAGCATTTCATTCTGACTCGAAGATGGGAGCTTGGGCTTTTGTAGTCCGGGATGCTTGGGGCACGCTTGTAGCTGGTGGTGCAAAGCCACTACAAAACCTTATCTCAGCTGAACATGCTGAAGTGTTGGCCTGTCAAGCAGCTGTGAGATTTGTGTTGGAACAGAACATGCACCCTGCTATAATAAAGACTGATTCATTACTAGTGCAAAGACAGGTCTCAAGGCTTGCTGCTGCAAATACCTCTATGTTGGTCAGAGTTTATGATGATATTGGGGAGATGCTTGGAGTTTCTTCAAGTATAAGAATTGTTCATACCAGAAGATGTGCGAATTCAGTAGCTCATCTAGTGGCAGAGCATGCCAAAACACTACAGCAAGAGAGCTTTTTCTCTTCTGCACCTAGTTTTCTCATGGCTGCTTTAGTAGCAGATTCTATTGTAATGTAATTCTTCTTCTTTTAATAAAGGTTTTGACATCATTTTACTCAAAAAAAAAAAAAAAACTTATTAGAAAATATCTAATAAGTTTCAAACCTCTAAGTAAACACAACCTCTTTGTAACAACTAGTTTAAAATTCCTATTTTCCTTTTTACTAAAATAACTAATTAACCTTAAAACTAACTGTACAAAAAAAAATAAAGTCTCATAAAAATATAATATGATCCAACAACAAAATATTTCACAATATCAAAACAAATAATGTCTGCAAACAACAAGGCTACAAAACAAACTAAGTAAATTGGTGGATATCACAACTATAGAGGCGCCGAGATCTAATTGGTAAAGTAAAGATAATTTAATATCGATGTTTTTTTTTTTTGGCTCATAAATTGTAGTAAGTTTTAATATTGGGTGTTATAAGTTTACTGAGCACTAATAGTCAAATGAATTAAAGTAGTTGCCTATATAGCGTTTAATATGAGAAAGAAACAACGTTTTCAAATGTTCATAAGGGTCAAGTGACCCTTCTCGATCATATTTCCCTACATGCGCAAGTGCGCAATGTTTTTCTCTACTATTATCAAATACCATTTGTTTCATTCTTTATTATGATTTTTCGTCCAGGCATCACATATAGTGTCAACCCCCCCCCCCCCCCCCCCCCCAAAAGAAAAAAAAAATTAGAGGTGAAATCTATAGTTTTAAGAAGTCAAAATGGTATAATTTTTTTCCCCTAATACTCTTAAGTTAACTTGCAATAGGAAGTTAAAGCGGGGAAATGTTTAAGAAGATTCACGAACAACTTGATTATCATTTGTAGGGCTGGCAGTCAAGGTTGTTGTCTAAGGCGGGCAAAATAGTGTTAGTTAAAGTTGTCGCACATGCTATCCCATCCTACACCATGTCTGTTTTCAGGCTTTCAAAAGGTATCTGTCGCACTTATCAATCGAAGGTAGCTAAATATTGGTGGGGTTCTAGAGGAAAGAAGAAAGGCATCTACTGGTGTAAATGGGATATGCTTTGCAAAAATAAGAAGCCAGGAGGATTAGGATTCAAAGATATTGAGTACTTTAATCAAGCACTTCTAGCGAAGACTATTTGGAGGATTGTCCTGCACTTGGAATCTTTGGTTAATTAAGTTATACAGGTGACATATGTGGCGGGGGGAGATTGGGCAGAAGCACCGGTTGGTCCAAAGCCGTCTTTCATTTGGAGGAGCTTGGTGTAGGGAAGGAACTCCTTTGTGCTGGTATTCAGTGGCGAGTAGGGAATGGGGCTACAATAAGGATCTAGGAAGACAAATGGTTACCCTCTCCTTGGTCCTTTAGAGTGGTTACGCCGAGATTTTTGGATATTAATGCTAGGGTAAATCAACTGATGGAGAACCCAGGTATGTGGAATGTTGACTATATTTGAAGCAATTTCCTTGCTGTGGATTTCGAGAAAATATTATCTATTCCTATGTGTGAAAGAAGTGGGGGTGATGTGGCTATACGGCACTACACCAAAGATGGCTACTATACTGTGAAGTTGGGGTATTGGATGGGGATGGAGTTAAAGTAGGAGGGAATGAGTACGGGTTGTAGTGGCTGGAATGCTAAATCCAACTCCAAAAATATATGGAGTATTCTCTGGGTTTTACGGTCCCAAATAAAGTCTAGTTATTCCTTTGAAGAGCTTGCCATGCATTCTTGCCCTGTGCTGGGCATTTGTTTAAATGCAGAGTATGTTCATCCGATGGTTGTGGGTCAGTCTTGCATAGCTTGGGGGAGTGTCAGAAAGCTAGGAAGGTTTGGAAGAATACTTAGTTGAGAGGGGTTGTGAAAAGTTGGAAAGAGCAATCTTTTATTGACCTGTTTCATAGAGTGGCTGAAGAAGGTACAAGTAAAGAGCTTGAGCTGTTTGGGTTGGTTAGTTAGTGGATTTGGAAGAGTAGGAACGCTGTTCTTCACAGAAAGTCAGAGGTGGACCCATTGATTCTTGTTCAAAGGTGTCAGAAATGGCAGGAGGAGTTATACAAGATGATGTGCTGCTACATTCATGTTGTTGCAGGTGCGACACAAGCTGGTGAAGTGGCTCTACAGGTTAGTAATGTTCCTAACCTAGTTGTGTATTTTGAAGGGGCTATAAGAAAAGAAAATGGAAGTGTTGGTTTGGAGGCTATTTTGTTGAGTCCAGATGGGTGTCTTATGGGGGTCTAGCGGTGCCATTGTCGTTCTCTCACACGCCAGTAGTAAATGAAGCTCTGGCGCTATGGTATGGACTTAATTATTGCAAGGCACTAGAGCTCAGGAGTGTTGTGATAAAAGGAGATGCCCTTAATGGACTAAAGGTTGATGGCTGGGACCTTAGCGAGATTGGAGGAGTAATGGATGCAGTGAGATTGACAATGAATGAGTTCGAGTTGATTTCTTGGAAGCATGTCAAGAAACGGTTAATGAAATAGCTCATCGTTTGGCTAAATCGACATTGACGCTGCCACAAGCTTGGTGTTGTAAGGAGCAGGGGCCTTTATGACTTCATGACTTGATTGTTGGAAACTAGTTGTTTTGCTTGGGGTGCTCTGTTTGAGCATAAATTCCCCGATTGGATGCAATCCTTTATAGTTGATAAAATTTATTCTTAATAAAAATAAAAATAAAGGTTTGTTGACGCCCAAATTTCCACGAGTTCAAATTCTATGAGTGATAAGCGAAGAGGGCAAGTCATCAACCTCGTAACCTAATTGGGCCTTCAAGCAAGCCCATTTCACATCAAAAGGAAGCTCTCTATTTAGCAAGCGATATGAGAAGCCCAAATTCTCAAACGATTGACATGCATTTTCAAAAGAGCCAACACGCTTATTTACCATGCGATATGCGTAGACCCAAGCTACGTTTGGGGCTTATACGGAAGGGTGTGGTGTGAAAGGTAACGGATTCTGTGAGGCCTATTGTTAAGTTAAGGCCCATCGACAATTTTGGGCTTGGGGGCCAAAATTCATGCTTGAGGGGCTAAAGTCTTAACAAAGGCTAGTAGAGAGATGAAAACAAGCCCAACAAAACCTAAAGCCCACTAGAGTTATTTCTTTACCCGAAGTCCATTACCCAAAGTCCATTACAGTAGCTTATAGCCCAAAGCCCGTTGAAACCATCTTCTTCCCCAAACCAGAAATATCGCTCCATCAAGGTTGCTGCTGGGATTAATGCTTCACCATTTCTGGCAAGAACCCAGAATCTATGGAGAAGCTTTGATTCATATACCCAGCAATCCCGTTTCAATTTCCAATAGCCCTCAAACTTTGTGATTACAATTTACAATAGCAAAAAATAAGGGATTGGAATCCCTCAAAGATCACAGCAACACAAAATCTAGGATCTTCATTGCCCTATGCTTATATCACCGACCTTCACTCTCATAGCTAGACCCAGCTTTCACCCTTTTGGTTTCATGGAGAAAACAAAAGTTGAAAGCTTTAGGATTATCCTACCAAAACTAAGAATACCACTTCAAAACTCCCGGTTCTTAGCACCAATCTTCCTCTCCTATCTCCGCTATAAAAAGCGGGTTCACTACCGTTGGAAAGAAGCATCAACAACCCAGAAACATCAAGCAAGAGATCAAGCTCTATCTCTGAATCCCTAGCCATCAATTTCTCTCAATCAACCTTAACCCAAAACCTAGAAATCATGCCATTGCTGGAACTCTCTCTCTGCTAAACTCCCAAGCATCTAGCTCCCACACCATATCTACCTATAAGTTCTGTTCTCGTGAAATTAACTCCAATCGCTGCTGTTATCATTTAATCTAATCACTGCTGTAACGTCCCGAACCTAAATTTACCAGTTTACAAGTCTTTCGATTGGTAAACGACATTTACATCTACTTTTTGGCTCCGTTTTGACATTTTAGGGGGCCTTAAAAGTTGACTTTTTGTTCGGGTCAAAATTTGAGAAAATGTTCTTCGTGAAAGTTGTAGAGGATGTTAAACCGAGCGCGTGCATATGTGCTACTTAAAAATCGGAGTTCGTATGCCAAAGTTATAAGCAAAAAGGTAAAGTTACTGTTCATGATAAATTGCCTATAAATAGCCGAGTTACTGTGGTAAGTTTCCATTTCCGAAAACTTACCGAGCTCTCTCTCTTCTCTCTCCCCGATTCTCTCTTCTTCTCCGACCTTTTCACCATTTTCCGGCCATAACTCCTTCATCCGGCGACGAATTTTGATGTTTTGTCTTTGGAAAGCTCTCTTCCTTCTCTTCATTTCTGGGTCTGTTTGGTAGCTTAATTTGAACTGTGGAAGGTGCAGCAATGAGAAGAAGAGGACTGTCACTGTAGCTGATTGAGGTCAACACTGGTTTCTCCCGATTCCGGCCACCACAGACGACAAACCTTAGTCCTTGGGAGCGCCTTGGGACGTAGATGATGCTCCCCAAGTATTTTACAGCGATTTGACGCGAGAAGGAAGAATCGAAGATTTGAAATTCTGGGTTACTATTCACAATTCGGGTTTCTCCTTAATTGTTGAGGTACTTCTAGTCGTTTTCTAGATTTGTTGTAGTTGAGAAAGATGCTTAGAATGTTGAGTTGATGATGTTGGTAAAATTTGGTAGCCAGATATGGTGATTGACCGGCGGCTCGTGAGGGCGCGTCCGGCCATTCCTAGTGAGTTGTTTTGGTCTATTGAGTAGTATATATTGTTATGAATTTATGGATAGGTGCTTGGTGGAAATTGGAGGAGGTTTGGATATTAATCGGAATTTCCAAAGTTCAATAGTTTGGCTATTGATTTATGAGAATTCCACTATCGGATTTCTCTCAGTTTTGCCCTAGAAACCTTCAATTAAAGAATTGGTGCAAATGATAAATTTTTGGTTTAATCAGAGAAGAAATAGAAATGTTAATTTATGAGGATTTGATGTGGGAATCGTATTTAATTTCCGGATTGTTATTCACGAATTATAATTATATATAGGGCGACGTGCCGAGCTACTGCTCGACGTAGGAAACCGGTAGCGTGGTCGCCTAAATAGTACTGTGAGTGGACATTTATTTTAAATTAAATGTGCATGCAGTATATTATTATTTTCTAATTGAGGTTTAATTTATTATTTGAATTATTGAGTGTTAGGATTTTATGAGCTTGATTTCTTGAGATTTAGTATACTCTATGAGTTACAGGATTATTAGTGGATTTCCTTCCCGAGGACTTTCAATAGATTTTCAAACTATTTATTTATGAGTTTTTGAGTTGGGAAATGATTTTCAGAAAGCGATTGATTAAGAAAATATTGTGAGAATTAATGATTTCGAATATCGATTTATATGGTGATTTACAAGTATGAATAATTTAGCAAATATTTGAGCATGATCGAATTATCAAGATTTCTTGACTTTTGAGCTCCGCACTTATTAGCTTTGAATTTTTATTGAGATTTCTTTCCGAAAGCATTTATTGATTTACCGAGGATTTATTGAGATTTTGAGTTTTGAGTTATCGAGATGTTCTTCAGTGATGCTTTCGGTGAATTATTGATGACTTATTGGATTAATAACGGGTTTCCTTCTGAAAGCAATTATTTTAAGGAGGTTGATTCCAGTTTATTGAGGAGGCAACTAAGTCAGCGTATGCATGTATTACCTAGTCGGCAGTCCCTTCTAGGTAATAGTCTGGTCGACAGTCCCTTCCAGATTACATCCCGGTTGGCAGTCCCTTCCGATGCGTCACCTGTGGCTAGTTGGCAGTCCCTTCTAACTACCTGTGGCTAGTTGGCAGTCCCTTCTACCCACCGCCTCCTAAATCCGGTTGGCAGTCCCTTCCGATGCGTCACCTGGTTGGCAGTCCCTTCCAGATGACATGAGGTAGTCAGTTGGCAGTCTCTTCTAACTACCTGTGGCTAGTTGGCAGTCCCTTCTACCCACCGCCTCCTATTCCGGTTGGCAGTCCCTTCCGTTGCGTCATCTGGGTGGCAGTCCCTCCTAGATGGCATGAGATGATTAGACAGCAGTCCTTTCTAATCATCAAATGAGTTTTCTTGAAAAGGATTGAGTTGGAAATATTGTGAAATTTCGCTGCATGTCGGTTTTGTTAACAAGATATTTGAAATATGATTACTTATATGAGGGATTGGAGATTTTAAGAGATTGCAAGATGTTCTATTTTACATGATTAAGATTGCAGTAAAGATGATGATTAAGAGTATTTCCAAGATTGTTACTGCATGCGAGTTTTTAGAGAATAACTTGGGAAAGCATTAAGTTTTACTTATACATTCGAAATTACTTATTTTCGTCCACTCACTCTAACAGTTTTTAAATGTTTTCCCCTGGGCCCTTCGGTTTTAAATGCCCATTTGCAGGCCAGTTTAGCTTGAGGTCGAGCGTACATGGGGTTGAGGCATAGCTGTCATAGCTTCCACATTATAAAAGTCTCGGTCCTTTATCTTGTATTCTATTCTCTTGTACGCCTGTACACTAGATTGCTCTGATAACCTATGAGATTAATATTTTTAAGTTCAAAATTGTTTTGTGATTTGGGAGATGTTGTGTTTTAGGGAGCATGGTGGCTCCAAAAGATTAAGGGTGGATTATTTTAGAAGTGTAATGTTTTTCTACAGGTTTTGGGTAGTTCACTTTTAGAGGGAGTTCCGCCAAAATTTTTGGTAGAATTTCTTCTAAGGTGGGCCCCACATGGCCACTTTGGATTTCAAGGTGAAATCCAGGGCGGGTCCTGTCAACTGCTGTTATCATCTAGTCCAATTGCTGTTGTTATTGTCTAGTCCAATAACTGCTGTTATCATCTAGCGGGTTGCAACGAAGTTGTTCTCAGGTCCAACCTCTGAACAATTTTGGGCCTAGTCTCGCTTAATCAAGAGGGTCTTCCTGCAAAAGGTCCAAAACACAAAATCACCCTCACAAGGTTAACTTGCAAATAAGATTTAAAAAAGATAGCGGAAACTTCTTTGTTATTAAAAAAAGAAATCTCAAGCGAGAGACTTAAACTTATATCCTAGAGGACCCCGACACAGCAACCACTAGCTGAGTAGCTGCTACCAATCCTTCTAAGCATCCAATTCCTCTTTAGTATTTGGAACCACAACAAATTTTAATGAGATAAACTTGTTGGGGAACAATCACATATATAATGTTTAATTATGACGGAAATCTCAATATATAAGGATCGAAAGTAATGCTTCAATCCTATTATACGAGTGCAGTAATATTTGAATCCTACTATACGAGAGCAGTTTGTAGAGAAATGAATGTTACAACAAGGGTTGCAAATAAGAGTACAATCCTGAAAAAATAAAACCAGTATAAGAAAAAGAACTCACTGACTTGATTTTCTTATACTTGATTCATTGATCTGTCTTGTTCTATTTGATATCATCTCGATGTCTAGGAAGGAGATATAACTATGGGTTTATATAGAAACTCAAGTGAACCAACATGTCTGTTCACTTCTCTTCTTGAAAAACAAATTAATTCCTAAAGACACCTGTTGGAAATAAAGACATGTATCTTTCATTTCGAAAGGTCATGATTAATTATATTTTCATTCACATCTAATTGGATATTTGATATAATTTCCAATAAAACTCACTAAGTAGCTATGACACACCACATTGTAAGAAGTCATTCCATACTTATATACAATATAGTATAAAACATGATAGATGGAGGGCACTCAAAACAAATCAAGCTGAACTTTCTAGGTCCTTCTAGATACAACATACCAGTGAGACCCAAACTTCTCAGAGGTGGGAGAAAGTCATCACCCGTCGGTGACACCCACTATGTGAGTCATATAACAGACAATGCAAAACTTGCAAAGACAGAATAGTGCATAACTTTCACTTAAAGAACATATTTCTCCTGAGACAACCTACTGGAAGTGATGTACCTCGATAACACCTAGTTAAAAATATCTTTCAAAATTTATTAGACTTTGCATGATGCACATGTACAAAAATAACTTATAACAACTTTAACGGAAACAAAATTGTGCACTCATAATCATGGGTATTAATACATAGTAACATATCAACGATAATGTATTTATTATGGTTCTAGAGCAAACAAAAGTTACTTACCTCTTGGTGCACAATCAACTAATAAAGTGTCCCAAGTTTAGATTCTCAGCCTAAAGGTAACAAATACTCAAAATGAAACACAAAGTAGAACCTTAACTCCCTCAATAAAAGCAACCTAGCAGAATCTTAGTCCAAAAGGAAAATTTCACTTGTTAAACAAGAGTTAACTAGACATCCTAATATACCTACTGTAAAAATTATAGGACAAAAGAAGGTCAAAAACTCGTCCATAGAACTTTTCAAATCTGCCTACTATTTGTTTCCAAGAATAGAATCATCACTGCTAAGGACTCTTCCAAAAATTATAAAGGTTACAATATCAACTCAAATACAAAGATATTTATTTAACATACCCATTTTATACTCAACCAAGAGAACACAGTAAAAAATTTAGAATGCCATTGGGTTAGTCCAAGTGGTGAGGTGTAGATAATTGGGTTAGGATTAGGCTAGATCAAGGGTTCAATGCCTCTCTAATGTAACAAAAAAAAAAAAAAGGATTTAGAGCAAAAATAGTTCTCTTTCTATTCCAAAAGGCACTCCAAAGAGTCAAAGACAAAGTCTAACACTAACTCTCTAGATACCAAAATGAGGTTCAACTGGTCACCACTTTTTAAATAAATTTTCAGAACATAAAATCTCTCCAAAATTTTTGCACAGACACTAGAAACAACTATTCTCAGCGGAGAAAAAAAAAGTTCAAGAATAGAAGTAATGGTGTTGCCAAGGCTCTTCAAGTAATGGTGTCCAGTCACCGGGTCGTTGCCAAAGGCTCTTCAAGTAAAGTTTTCGACTGGTAAAAAAATGATATTGTGTTCCTCTGCATCAAAATTCGACTAATCATAAAATTCAATATTTTCCTCTGACTTAAAATTCGACTGGTCGATGGAATTTTTTGACCAATTGCTACTGTGTTCCTTCACCTCAGAATTCAATTGGTCACGCTGTACCAATATTTCTTCTATTTCCTCAATCTTCATGAATATATTTTGAGGATTCTCTTCCATATATCTACTCTCCCCCTGAAGAGAAGACTCAAGAACCCCCTCTGAAATATATGCTTCATCTTCCCGAAAAGAGACTGTATGATATGTTAAAAGTAACACCCAATTTAACCCTGTAAAATGTCATCGTTAGTATGTGGTAAATAGGGATTGTTCAAACCGGGGATTGAGGGTACACCTGTAATTGTAAAACAAATAAAGAATTAATATAAAGTATAATTTACAAAAATAAAACAAAGAATATATACAAGTTAATGCAACAAAAGGGGGGTTTTAGGATTAGGAATTCGAAAATTGAAAAGAAATAAAACAAAAATATAAAATACATATACAAGATAGGGTGGATGTTAGGTACAAAGATTAAAACCAAATTCATATGATCGAATTCAATTACAACCCCTATAGTTGATCATCTAAGTCATGAGAGAGAAGTTGACCATGTGAAACATTAAAAGCAAACGATTTCCCATATTTTACTTTCCTTATTTAATTAATCTAAGTGAAAGCACCTAAATTAATCCTATAAAACATGCAATCAAAGTCTAAAAAGTTAGATAATCAAGACATGTTCATCGCAATAAGCATAAAGAAAGGATGTCAACTTGAGTGCACAACCTAGTATGAATAAGTTCATCTACTTGCAATCCTCCTCAATTGATTTCGACTTTTGGCCAAAACCTTTACTACTTTCGATTTAGGGTTACAAAACTATTAGGTGAATTGTTAATCTAAATCTAGCACCAATTACATGCAAATCCAAAAAGTTTCGAACCAATCAAGATTGACACATAAAAGATTTCAATCAAGCAAAATCAATTGAGCAAACTCACAAAAGCAACTTAGAATCACAACTATAAGAATCAAAATTTATTTCAAAACATAAGAACTATAAGAATCACAACTATATTCTTATTTTCTTGGCGATGTTTTAATGATATCATTATTCTTTCATTTGATTGATTGCTTGCCATAGATTATGTTTAATGGACTAGAGAATGCTGGAATTCACTCTTGTGCTTTTTGAGACTTTTATCAATACATGTCCCTGATTCTGGATAGGATAGAGGCACCCTAGGAATTACCGACATTGCCAAATAAGCATGTGTCCTTAATTGTGTACACAAGATGTGCACCCTCCTATATAAACCCCTTTGAGCCTACAATTGTGAGCCTTTTCTTTCATAACCTTTAAAATCCTTAACCTCAAAACCTTAGTATAGTTACAACCTTACCCTTTATTCTAAAAACTTAGTAGAGCTCTCTTTTGAGACTTATTATATGATTTTAGCGTCAAGGATGATCATGAAGAAGAGAAGAAAGTTCAAGTGTGGGGGTAGACTTGTCCATAAAGGAAAAAAAAAACAAAAAAATGAAGAAAAAAAAAAAGTTTATGGATTTTAGTCCCCCATATTTTGTGGATTTGGAGTTTACTTTGAATTGAAGGCCCACTACAGAAAAATTTGGTCTTTGTCCAGTTCACGATAATTCAAAGGAAGTTTATAATGAAGGTTGGGCCCAACATAAAGACACTAGGCCCTTTTATAAAGCCTCTAGGAGATGTGACATTTTGTATGCATTGGTGGATTTCTAGAAGTCTCTCTACATCAACATGAGCTCTACTAGGTTTTTAGGATACTTTGTGACATTCCTTACCCTTTGTTTCTTAAAACCTTGAGCCTTGGCTCTATTATAACCCTTTATAAGACCTTTTTGATCCCTAAGATGGAACAATCTTTGATCTGTGGAGATGAGTTATAAGAATTGAACCTATGGCTTCAGTCCATTTGTGCAAGAAGTTGATATCTTTCATGAGATCTTTTGAAAAAAATATATTCACAAAGTGCTTTTCGTTTCTTATATTTGTGATCTATTTGATTGCCTTAAAAAATATTTTCTCTCACATATAATTGAGTGATTATAAGGTTTTAAGCATTGCCTTGATCTGAGAAAAGAAAGAGTGGATAGATCTTGTGAGGAGGTGAATCATACTTGTCTGAAATATGTTGAGCTCCACCCTATCATTATTGTTACAACCAGGTCCTACTTATTTATATGGTGATTATATGTTTCAATTAAATCTCGAATATCTAAATATTGATTCTTGGTTGAGTGCTAGTCTTGATGTTATGAAAGTAAGAGATTTCTGAGACAAAATGTTGAAGGGCAAAATAGAGTCATTGTGTGTAACGTCTTTGTCTTTTCTTTTCTCTTCTTTGAGTTTTCGTTGAGTCTAAGTTGTTTCTTTGTTTTGATTTTGCTAAGGGAAAAACAAAAGCTAAGTGTGGGGGACTTTGATAGGAGCATTTTAATGCGATGTTTTAAATGTTATTTCCTCATATTTTACTCAATTATTTTCTTAAATAAATCAGTTTTAATAAAGTTTCTATTTTTAGGTACCTTGGAGCGAATGGAGAAGAAATGAGCTTAAAGACAAATCAGAAGGAAGAGAATGTTGGAAATGATGGAGGCAAGGCACGATCGAGGGCTACAAAAATGAGCAGAAATGAAGAAATGAAGTTTTCCTGGTTCAGCCAGGAAATCCTGGTTCTACTAGAAAACCAAGTCAAAGTAGGAATCCTGAAGACATGAGGAGTCCTGATGGGGCTAGGAAACCTCAGAGCACTAGGAGACCATGTGGCTTCAAGATAGCTCAAGAAAGCTTAAGAATGTTCTAGAAAACTTGGGATATTGCGGCTAATAAAGAGACCTAAGTATACTAGGGTTTGTTGGACACAAAACGAAGGAATTCTAAGTGAAATAAGTGTTTTTGCGGTGAGATATTCAAGGGATTCTTGAAAGTGACTTTTTGAAGTTTGAAGTTATCATGGAGTAATTCAAGGGATGACAACAAACAAAAAGGATGAAAACAGGTCCAGATACATTCCTTGAGTTCCACACTCCATCCTTGGCCAAAATTGTGGAGATAAATAAGAAAATAATCATATAATTAATGTAAAAATAATCTCCCTAGAATCAAGGTGCTAATTTGAAGGCTTCTTATTGGTTGGATGATACAAGAAGGATGATGTGGAATTATCTGATTGGCTAATGCTGTGTCGCTTAATAAGATAAATCCTCGAAAATAAAAAGAAGAATCTTGAAGGTTTGGAGACCAAGTTTCCATCCTCCTATAAATAGGAGCATCAACCACACCACTTGACACACCTCTCTCCCCTCAAAAAAATTCTCTCCATTCTCTAGTCTTCAGAAGGTCTGCGTCTTCAAGTAAGGAGGAGAAGAAGTCATGCAATACATTAAGATCCTAGCCGCCATCCACCCTTGGTCGTCCCTAGAAGATTGCTTGCTTTCAAGGATCTTCAAGTTCTTCGTCTCAAGGCTTTGTCATTCATCTTTCCCGGTGTATTTCATACTTTTTTTGTTTTCCTTTGTTTGATTCGTAGAGTTATGAATTCTAGTTAACATGACGTTAAAGGCAAAGTTTAAAGCCCGTTTATATGTTTTGAAATAAAGTTGTGATTTCTATGTTGCTTATGTGAGATTGCGTGATTGATTTTGGATTATAGAAAACTTTTATATGTATGTGTTCTTTGGTGGCCAACTTAGGATATATGCATGTAATTGGAGCTAGATTTAGGTAAACAATTCACCTAATAGTTTTGTGAACCTAAATCATAAGTAGTAAAGGCTTTGGACAAAAGTTAAAATCAATTAAGGAGGATTGCAAATAGATGAACTTTTTCATAATAGGTTGTGCACTTTGGTTGACATACTTTCTTTGTTCTTCATTCATTGAATGTGTTCTTGAGTAGCTAACTTTCTAGACTATGATTGCGTATTCAATAGGTTTAATTTCAGTGCTTTCACTTAGATTAAATATTGAAGGAAAGTAAAAAATAGGAAATCGTTTGCTTTTTAACGTTTCACATGGTCAACTTCTTTCTCATGACATAGATAATCAATTATAGGAATTGTAATTGGATTTCTTACATATGAATGTGGTTTTGATCTCTATTCCTTGCGTTCCACCCTTGTATATGTATTTTACATTTTTATTTTTGTTTCTTTTAATTTTCAATTTAATAATCCTAACACCCCCTTATTTGTGTTTACTTGTTTATATTTTAATTCTTTGTTTTATTTTTGTAAATAATACTTTTTACTTTTTATTTTTTATTAATTATTTACTTATTTTTGCAATTACATGTGTACCCTCAATCCACGGCTAGAACGATCCCTACTTATTATATACCGACAACTACATTTTACAGGATTAAATTGCGCACTTGCTTTTAGCGTATCAGATTCTCTCTCAGACAATTCAATTCCAACTAAAAACTATTGTCTAACAATTGAACACCAAAAAATGGAATGCAAAAAATGTTGTATGAATACTTTTTAAACATATTAAATTGCCTAATTAGAAAACACATAACAACAAAATAGCATATATATTCTATTGTATCAAATATAAACAGACAATGGTTTTCTAAATTTTCTGTTGTCTTGCTTAATTCTACTCAACAGAAGTTAGCTAAACCCAGATGTAGAAGACTGATAGAGACAACAGTTTTTGTTCAAGACAGATCAGAGGACTTCTCTTCACAAGTTTCTTTTCATGAGAAAGCTATTGACTTACTTTGCTTTGTACAACAGATTCCATATTGTGGTATGTTGTTCTTTCCGGTATTCAGACAACACACATATTAATGCTAGCGCTTGTCCAAATTAGATTCAGACGACAGTTTTGCGATGTTGTCTGAACCCTATATCAGACGACAGGAATATGAACACATCCTTTAACCCTATCAGACAACAATGAAAAATTGTCGTCTGATTCGTTTTTTGGCATAGTGGTGGTAGCCCTAGGCTGGCGATAGACGGTGTCATAGGTAGCGGTGGCAATCATATTTAGTCCAGAAATTAACCTTTGATTCGTGCTTCCTTTCGCTCGAAAGAATGGATGTCCATGTGAAATCTGACCTGCACAAAGTTAGTGCTCAATTTAAAACCTTATCAATGTAGTAAGAGTAAGTAGGATATCGTTCTCAACTGGGGATTAGGGCCCAATTAATCCCAGAAAAATAAAACATTAGCAAGATGAATTAAAGAATATATGTATATACATTATTCACGAAAATTACATGTAAAAGGGGATTTAAGATTTATTTTTTAATTTAACAACTAAGTAAATATATACATGTGACACTCAAAACACATAATCAAGTAGAATTATATGGATGAAACGAAATTAGATAGAACTAACTACTACTAACACGTGGGCAAGGTTTCAAACATCAAATCACAAATCAAAATATGTCAAAGCATAGAATCAATCAAGAACAAAGATGAACGCATACAAAGTTCTTTTTACTTCCCTTAATTAAATTAACTAGATAAACACACCATAGTTAACCTTATTAATCATGCAATTACTAGTGGTAGCTAATCACTAACAAAAACACTTTTAACGTAGTAAATACAATGGAAGTTTAATCAATTCAAGCCAAGAACACAAGTTAGAACGCTAATCAAGCATGACTCATTGTTAATTTACCTAAGTAATTATAGGTTTTCCACTTAAATAATTAAAGCCTAGAACGTTAGCACCTTAATATGGATTCAATTACATGTTCATCAACCTAAGTATGCATCCAAAGATCAATTAACACATAAAAGATGGGATTGAAGCTCAAAATTAACAATCATGCTTAAACATCTTCAAATCGCAATTTTCAATTAGAAAACCTAAAACCTAAAACATGCTTCATAGTATTCGAAAATCACATATCTAAAATCAACACTTCATCAACCATAGAAATCGCAAATTAAAGATCCAAAATAGAAAATAAAATCAAGAATTCATAGAAACCCGAAATAATTTTCTTATACAAAACTGAAAACAAAGTATGGTGTTCATGGTAACTCTTTTTGATCTTCAAGGATGCAAGAAGCTTCAAAAGGTAGTGGAATGGATGAGGATCATGGCAAGGATGCTTGAATGGAGTGGAGGATGCTTCACAGCGTTGAACTTTGGAATTTCTTGAGGTTGTCGAAACTTGGAAGAGAAGGGGAAGTGTTTGTGGCTTTTGATTCTGAATTTTGTGGTGTATAGAATGTCTTCACAAACCTCCTTTATATAGTGAACGACAAGGGCTAGGGTTCCCTTGAATTTCTCTTTAATTGTATCACTCGGCGAATAAGATAATTGTATGGGAATTGGAGAGCAAGTAACATTTCTTTTGCAGAAATCTTCCATGTACCTAGACCATATTTCGGCCTCCTTGGAATTAGGAATTATAAATCAATATTTATTCCTTTATTTTCTTCTCCAAAATTCCATAGAAATCCAAAATTATCCCAAAATAATGCATGCTTGTCGAAAATCTTTGAATATCTCCTCTAATTGTCACAACAAAAAGCAATCCTAATGGTCCAAAAACTCCTCAAGATGTCAAGAATGATCTAGAGACTAATATGCAAGTCACATGCTTTAATCTTCGGGCCAGACTTCTCCAAATTGGGCCAATTAGAAATCCATCTTCATGATTGCTGAAATTCTTCAATAATCTAGAACATTCTTGAACTATCTTGAGTCATCTTCAAGACACATAATCTCCTAGTCTTAATTACCAGGTCTCCTAGCAGCATCAGGACTCCTAGTCCAACTAGTCCAACTGGGACTCTGTCATTTCTTCATTTCTGAACATCATTTTTCCAAGCTCATTCCTAGTTGTATTAGGATTCCTACTTCAACTGGGATTCATTTTCTTGGTAGAACTGGGAAAACTTCATTTCTCCATTTCTTCTCATTTCTACGCATATAACTCCTTGCCTTCCATTTCCAGACTCAAAACTACCTAAAATAAACACAAAACAAGTTAGAAATGACATTATTATGGAAATAACTAAGCAAAATGTAGAGAGAAATGCACTAAAAATGTAGTAGAAATTAGTCTCAACAAAATGTTTAGTAGACGGATCATCATATCATGACTAGGATGACCTATCCTGTCGTGACAAAGCCAATATGATCTAAATCCAAGAGATCTTCTCTCATAACTTTATTGGATTTAATAGCTCAATTAGTGGTAACATAGAGTCCAATAGAGAGATGATCTGGGGAGTGAGCCCGTCACCTATAAGGGCTAAATACTGGTTACTACCCTGTAGTTTAGGTCTACAATCAATTCAGTCCCTGGACTTCTAATTTCATCAAAAACACCCCTGCAGTTTCAATTTTGATCTAATAGGTCCAATCCGTTAGTCTTTCGATAATTAAGTCATTTAACTTGTTAACGTGGCTCATATATGGGCCTATGTTTTATGATGTGGTGTTGAGGTGGCTGCATAGTTGATGCGGCTGGAATAGCCTCACAATTTAACCCTGCAAAATGTAGTTGTCAGTATAGGATAAGTAGGGATCGTTCAGTCCGGGGATTGTAGGGTACACCTACACAAAAAGGTCAATTAACAAATAAAAGAATAAAATGGGGGGTTTTCAAATTTGGTTCCTATTCTACTTAAAATAAAAACGAAACAAATAAAACTATATACAATGATCGACTTCCCTAACCTAGACCAATACCACTTAGAAATTACTAAGTGTAAAAACAGAAAATCCATTTCAACATGCTACAAAAATGTGCCCATCTTAAATGCCTAGATAAGAGCTCAAATGAAAAGCCTCAGCGGATCAATCCACTTATCTGATTCATTCTAATGTAGGCTTTGATCGGAAAAGTCCTTACCAAGCCTAATACTACTAATTTTCGAAAACACTCAGCGTAATTCTCTTAACTAGTAGTATTATCTAACCCTCGAATCAACTCACACATGCAAATTAACCATTACACATAGAATTTAACATATAATTTCCAGAATCATTTAACCATTGAACATAGTTTTTACCACTTTTTAGAACTAATTGCTACTTGTTTAACTCAGCGTCTTAACAAATAACAATTACTCTTGGCAAATTAAGCAAACACACAAGAACTCTCACCGTTATTCTAGCATGCAAACTTATGAACCTCACTCTGAAAATTACCTAAACACGTAAAAGGGCACAAGATTGTAACATGCATCATAAAAGAATTCTCGAAATTAACTCAATAATAAACTGAAAATCTCAAAAATATTAATAAAATATTCTGAAAATTTCGTGTCTCCAATTACACAACTCACAAATCCAAACACACAAAACTGAAACAAAAATTGTAAATAGAGTCATAGTTACACTTTGAAGCTTTCCTCAGCGGCTTAGCAACACGGTGATGAACTCGTCTCTGCTATGATGGTGGAGCGTCCTTGACTCAGCGCCTAAGAGCTTCGTAGATTGATGGATGGATGGTGGTCACGGTCTTGTAGGAGATGGAGGTTTGAGGAGTTAATTGGGCAGTCTTGGAATGGTTTTTGGCCAGGAAGTGATAGGCTGGGAAGTGATCTTGGCTGGGAAGTGATGCTAATTCTGGTCTGGACGTTGCCTATTTATAGGGGAGCATTAGTTGGCTTTTGTCGATCATATCCTTCATCATTGGACGAATGGGATCGCATCATAAATCCTTTAATTTCCCAACAGAAACGTCTCCTTTATGGCCTTAATTCCTCTCATAATGGGGTCTTTTAACAAGTTGAAACATCTTTCTTTTATTTATTTTCCAGTTGAAACATATTTCTCCTTTATTCCCCAACTAAAAAACGTCTTTCTCCTTTATTCTCCAGCTGAAAATGTCTTTCTCCTTTATTTCCCTTCTTCATTGCTTGGTCAAATGTCTTAAATACTTTATTTTATGACTCCATCATTGCTGTTTCCAAGAGTTTCACCAGACAAGGTTTCCTACAACAAGCAGGAGAATATCAAAATTTTCTAGAGAAAATAAAGGAAATTAAAATGTAAAGACCGCAGAAACAGTTGACAGTTAGGAATCCTGATCCAGCTAGGATTTTTCATGAATTTTACTTTTTCCGCCTATTTCACTCCAAACACTCAACAAGACTCTCAAAATGACTTAATGACTCAAAACACTAAACTAAGGGAAAAATAAGGCTAAAATGAGGCACATAATCAATAATATCGTCACATTTTTTGCTCCTATCAATAGTTAATTTAGAAGTGGGTCTCACTATTAGAAATCTATCAAATAAAAAGTTTTTCATCAAATAATCCAACTATAAGTTGAACCCATACAAAATATTAACGAATTGAACTTATTAGATCGAAATTGAAAGTATAGGGGTGTTTTTGATGAAATTAGAAGTCCAGAGACTGAACTGATTTTAGACCTAAATCACAGGGTAGTAACTAGTATTTAGCCCTATAATTTATGCTAGGAGTGTCGTATAAACAGCATTACATGTGGACAATGGCACAACAAGTGACCAGCATGTTTGTACGTTAACCAACATCATGAAATATTTAAACATCCGCAAGTTGGTTGAATCAATCTGCAGAATTCTCTAGTATTCTTTGTGTAGGACGGTCTTGGACCTAATTTCTCTAAGGAACAGGCTTTGTAGAACGAGCGAGGGGCCTTAGAAGCAACCAATGAAGATTTTGGTTGGGCTAGAGCATTTGAAACACTATTGGAAGCAATGATGGTGATTGCAGCATCACCTGGGGCGCCATCACCATGATGGACGCCATCCATATCATCATAGATATGGACTGCGGTAGCCCTAGGCTAGCTGTGGACGGCAGCGGTGCCATAGGTAGCGGCGGCGGTCATACTTAGTCCAGAAATCATCCTTTGATTTGTGCTTCGTTTCGCTCAAAAGAATGGATGTCTGTGTGAAGTCTTTAGTAGATGGATCATCATATCATGACTAGGATGACATATCCTATCATGACAAAGCCAATATGTGTCTAAATCCAAGAGATCTTCTCTCATAACTTTATTGGATTTAATATCTTGAATAGTGGTGACATATAGTCCAATAGAGAGACACATAAGTTTCTCTAAGATGCGCCTTTATTCTCAATCATTAGAGGTCGTGCAAAAGAACTCTTTTCCGTTCTCTATATGGGTTTTAGCATGGAATCTGTTGGCTCGAATAGCTCAATATGGTTCGATTTTCCCTAGGAGCATATAGAGTTTCTATGACAATAATCAAGGTGTCATTTAGCAAGAAGAATTTGGGCCATTCCATGTCCTTGAACTAAACTTGATGGCCCAACCATCGTAGTCACAAAGTAGTATGCTCAGAATTAAAATGGAGTCATAATGAATAGAACTCAAAATTTTATTCATAAGCCAACGGAGTACATCATTGTTTCTTAACCATTAAAAGAATCTAATCCAAATACTAGCTAATGCAAAACAAATGTAGTCATTTAACTTCTTTCAGTAACTCCAAATAAATATGACCTGGTGAGTAGAGAGATGTCGGTGGAGCAAAGCTTGTTTAAGTACCACTTATCTCAAAACCTTCCTAGACATCAGACTCACTTTGGATGAGTCTAGTTGAGAAAAACTAAACCAATGGCATTCTGTACAAAATATATGGCAATTGCATATTACATCTCTTGGAAAATAAAGACCTTATTCAAAATCGCCAGTCTCTTGATCTTGGCCTGATTTGAAGTCTTCAACCCTTAGTTCGAGATCACCTTCTTGATCTTCTTGTTCCAAGTAGTGAGCTTCTCTTGCTTCACAATATACTTTGTAGGCAGTGACAACACTCTCACGAGCTCTACAAATGTGTGCCCAATGACTGAATGCTCTACATCGAGAACATACATTTCTGTGCTCAGACTGCCATGATTGAGGTGCTTTGAAAGTGTCATTAGGATGACTCTTAGTGTTGGTGGCGCTACCGACATGGCCAGAGGCGTTGCCTCCCCCTCTCTTTCCACATTAACCTCTTCAGTTCCGTGTCCGCCTATTTTGGCGGTTACCTTCCTCATTAGAGTGAGAATATGGACCAGAACATCCAGAAATGTCCCTAGATTTAGGGTTTTGCTCTTAGCGCCCTCCCTTAGGGGCGCGACTATAATTGGACTTTGGAATAGACTCTGTTCCCACGGATCATGAATTATAGTTCTTCACAAGGATGTTCTGATGCTTTTCAGCGACATTCATAGCTCTAATGAGCTCATGAAACCTTGTGATCCGTCCTGCAGTAACATCAATTCGATAATTCTTAACAACCATCAAAGCAGAGAAGAGGAAGGTAGAGAGAGTCCTCTCAATCAACATCGCATCTGTGATCTCTTTACCACAGAATTCCCTTAAGGATTTAATGCGAAGTGTTTCCGAGTTGTAATCAAGGACTGTCTTGAAATCACAGAAGCGGAGGTTATGCCATCTCACTTCTAGGTCAGGAAGCAGGGAGTCACGGACATTGCCAAAGCATTCTTCGAGTGAGATCCACAACCTTCTGGGGTCTTCTTCATTCAGATACTCATACTGGAGCGAATCATCCATATGTCGAGTCATTAGGATGACAGATTTCACATTCTTTTCCTCCAAGGCTACTCTATTTGCTTCCAAAGCTTGAGCTTGCTCAACAGTTTACAAGTTCTGGTTAGGCTCAAGAATCGTATCCAGGATTCCTTGGGCCTTGAAATGTTGGCGGACATCACGAACCCACTTGTGATATTCAGTGTCATTAGTCCCCAATGGAGCAAAGTCTAATTTGTTCAGGTTACTCATCTTGAAAAGGAAAGCTAAAAAAGCTACCATGAAAACAATAGAAATTTCTGAGCATAGTCACTCCAAAGAAATTAAAAATTTCTTAGTCTAATCGCTTCCAAGAAATTAGGAATTTATGAGCATAATCGCTCCAAAGAATTTTGATTCTAAGAGGTATTGGGTTAGATCAAAACAATGATGTGTATATGGTCGATCGTTTATTCTCAACAAACTCTAAGTTTGGAGGTCTTAACAAGCTCCGAGCTTGGAGATAACACGAGCCCCCACAGTTCGGCTTAGAAAGGGGGGTAGAAGAAGGGAGGTTGAACGTCCTCGAGAAAATATAAGGAATTGAAAGTACAGAAAGTAGGAACTTTTAATATAAAAAATACCTGAAAATAGGTCACCGGAAAAGTTGGCTAGAATCTGGCCAGAAGTTGCTGGTGGCCGGCGTTGGCCAGAGGTGGCTGGGCGCTGGCCGGAAGTATGCTGGAACTTGCTGTGTAATGGCTGGTAGGGCACTGTGCAAGCACTGTGCGTGCGCAGGCGTGCTTGCGCGCAGTCGTGTGGGGGGCTGCTATGCAGGGGGGTTGAGAGTTCTGGGCGAGGTTGACAGATAGTGAGGCTAGCGAGGCTAACCGAGGGCGCAGGGCAACAAGTAGGCGAGGCTAATAGTCACGCTAGCGAGGCTAATCGTCACGTGAGGCGAGGCTATCAGCGCAGATGTGGAGTGAGGCTTGCGCTGGGCAGAGGTGAGGTGAGGTTAACGCAGGCACAGGGGCACGCACAGGTACCGGCAGAAGGCTGAAGCGAGGCTAACCAGGCCGATTCAGAATTTTCGGTGGCCGGTTCAGTGGTTTTCGTGTCTGTTCTGGTGGTTCCACCGCCGGTTCTAGACTCCTAAGATTAAGGGCTTCAAGATGTGCGGCGGAGGTAGCTAGGGTTTGAGGATTACGATTTTAGAGTTTTAGGGTTAAAATTTCGTGCTGATAACGTGTTTTAGAAAATCAGAAAATTGGGAGAGAATTGAGTTATACTTTCATTGATAATAGGGGCCTCTTTAATATACAAGCAAAGAATCTGCGTCTTACAAGGTAACTGAATCATACAATGATTGAAATATCTCCGTATATATCGGTAAAACTAACCATATTACAACTCAGACAAGTAATCAGAATTTGGGCCAGACACACAAACTAGATTTTCTTAAACAAGAATATATTTTTGTACTAAACTACCAAACACATTTGAAAATTATTTTTAGAATAAAAAATTATCTTAGAAAATTATTTTCGAAAATTTCGTCAGTTTGGACTTCGTGTGTGCAAACATATCCATTTCTAAAAAGATAAGAAAGTTCAAATGTGCACATGCCGGGCGGAATTTTAATTCTGGTAAAAGCCATATGTTGAATTACGAACTGAAAGTAGAAATATTTAACCCCAAAGTCAAAGCACCACACCGTCGATGGAATCACATAGTATGGAATCCAACAATTCGATTATTGTAAGTTTGCAACTAACAAACACAAAGCGAAGCTGTCCCTCTCTGGGTTTCCTCCCACATAATAATGATAAAAATACAGAGCCACCTACCTACTCTTCTGACCTTACTCACTCTATCACTGGCCTTGTTTGTGGTTTTAAAGTATTCATTCTCCTTGGCCTTGCTGCTGCACCTTCCATCTTCATCACTTGTACTAGGAACTTCACATTTACTCCTTCCTCTTCGCGTTGTTTCTTGCACCCACCATTCTCAGTGTTGTTTCTTCTGGCAGTGAGTAATTATCCAAGAGTTGTTTGAACATTATATACTGCATTCTTTACTTTCACTCACACTGTTGTGTTTAGTTGAGTTGAGTTGATTGTTGGGTATCATTGTCATTCAACATTTTAGTCCTGCTGCTGTTGACTCATGTTATTCAATTTTCGGATTCCTACCTTCCTAATAATTGCCCATTAATTAGATTTTCATCCTGAGAGTGCAAGACTGATTCTTTGAGTTTGGATGCTGGGGCTGGCCGTATAAGGAGTAATGCAGACAATATGCTTCATGTTCATGTTGTTGTTGTTGGTAGTAATTGCAGCATCAGGGCAGTCGGATTTAGATGCACTCTTAGAGCTCAAAAAAGGGATTCAGAAAGACCCTTCTGGCCAAGTTCTTGTTTCATGGGATTCAAAGTCCTTGGCCTCTGATGGATGCCCCCTCAATTGGTTTGGGATAGTTTGTAGTGATGGCCTTGTCACTTCCATTTCTATAAACGATATTGGCCTGGTTGGCGAGTTCAGCTTTTCGGCCATTTCTGGCCTTGGAGTGCTGCGCAATTTATCACTCTCAAACAACCAGCTCACAGGGGCTATCTCAAAGGTCGCTCTGATTCAGTCTCTAGAGCATTTAGATCTCTCACGCAATTTGTTTCATGGGTTAATACCATCTGGCTTAGCAGACTTAAAGCATTTAGCGCTTTTGAATCTGTCTTCAAACCAATTTGAAGGCATTTTCCCCTCTGGTTTTGGGAAACTTGAACAGCTGAGGTACATTGATGTTCGAGATAATGCCTTGTCTGGGGATATCATGACTTTTCTATCCCAAATGGGTAGCGTGGTTCATGTTGATCTAAGTAGCAATCTGTTTTCTGGTTCACTGGATTTGGAAATTGGTAACTCCTCTTTTGTTTCTTCTGTTCAATATTTGAATGTAAGTCACAATTCCTTGGCTGGAGAGCTTTTTCCTCACGATGGAATGCCATATTTTGATAGTTTGGAGGTGTTTGATGCTAGTGATAATCAGTTAGTTGGTCCTATACCTTCCTTCAATTTTGTTGTCTCTCTTCGGATACTTCGGCTCGGAAGCAACCAGCTATCAGGTTCTCTACCGGAAGCTCTGTTGCAAGGAAGCTCAATGCTCTTGTCTGAATTGGATCTTAGTCTTAATCATCTTGAAGGTCAGTTGTCTACATTTTCTTCCCTTCTCAACTTTGTTGAAAATCATTTTCAAGATAATGCTTTCCATATGTCGCCTTCTCAGTTTTGTTCTGTTCTTTTTATTTTTCAAAATTTTTTTTGTGAAATGGTAGCTGCTGCTTCTTTTTTCCCTTTGAATTTGAAAAGCCAAGTTGAAATAGCTGGCTCACAATCCCATCAAGTGGTCTTTTTTTGAATTATATATATTTTCTGTAATAGTTGAAGTAAACTTGCTCGCTATTATTCGAAAAGCTATTACTTTAGGAAAATTTTCTCTCATGTCATTATCATAATTGGATGATCATTTTTCCATGCTTTAATGATATCTTTACATAAAGTCATGATCTGAAGTGCTTGTGAACCATCAGAAAGACTGCATATCAGTTTCTATGGCATTCAGTTGGTTCTGGATTTTCATGTGGTCAGAGGGGGGTTTATGTTTGGGGAAGGTGGAAGCATGAGCATGCTGA
Source organism: Rosa chinensis (assembly GCF_002994745.2). Lineage (NCBI taxonomy): Eukaryota > Viridiplantae > Streptophyta > Magnoliopsida > Rosales > Rosaceae > Rosa > Rosa chinensis. The sequence continues at coordinate 48,289,420 of NC_037092.1, forward strand.
AAAAAAATAGTGTCTTATTTGATGTAAATGTAATCATGGGTGGATTAGGATAACAATATGAATATAATTTTTTGTACAAAAGCTACAGTGCTCTGTTCAAATTTTCTTTTGCCTGGGTATATCATGTTTTACTTACTGAAGTCACCAGTTTTTGAATTCTATTGTTATCATTTTCAAATTTAGTATTGCATTTATCTATTCCCTCTTTCCCTATCTTTCCCCTCTACATTAAACTCACTTTCCTTCATGGCAGGTCCAGTAGGAAGCATAACCTCTGCAACTCTGAAGAAGCTGAATATATCTTCAAATAAATTATCAGGGTCCTTGCCTGCCAATGTTGGCCACTGTGCCATCGTAGACCTTAGTAATAATATGCTCACTGGTAACCTGTCCCGAATCCGTAGTTGGGGAAATTACATTGAAGTTATCCAACTAAGTTCAAATTCTTTGACAGGAAGCTTGCCTGGCCAAACATCCCAATTTTTGAGGCTAACTTCTTTTAAGATATCCAATAACTCATTAGAGGGTGTTCTTCCATCAGTATTGGGTACATACCCAGAACTAAAAGTGATAGATCTTAGCCTCAACCGGTTGCAAGGTTTTCTCCTTCCAAGCTTTTTCTCTTCAACAATATTGACTGATCTAAACTTGTCAGGCAACAATTTCTCTGGGTCCATACCTGTCCAGGAAATTACAATTGGTTCTACTCAAAATTTGAGCCTGGTGTCTCTAGATCTGTCAAATAATTCATTGAGTGGTCATTTGCCCCAAGAATTCAGCAAGTTTCATAGCTTGGTATATCTCAACCTGTCTGGTAATAATTTTGAAGGTAGGATTCCTGAGAACCTTCCAGATGAACTGAAAGAATTCAACGTCTCTTTGAATAATCTTTCTGGTCTTGTACCTGAAAATTTAAGGCACTTCCCTGATTCAGCATTTTATCCAGGGAATTCTTTGCTGATGTTTCCTCATCCCCTATCATCACCAAACAATGTCCCAGATATGATCTCTAGAAATCACAGGTCTCCTATAAAAGCTGCTATTAGAATTGCCCTGATTGTAGGTTTGCTTGGTGGTGGTGCTATTGTAGCCCTCTCATGCATGATGATCTATTATAGGGCCCACTGTCAAGGATGTAGAAAGAGAGGTCAAAAAGCAAGCTGTGAAAAGAATGGTGTTGTGCAAGGGGACTCTTCCCTTTGTCATAGATCAGTACCTGGCAAAACTGAAGACTTAAAATCTTCATATGGTTTCCTTCAAGACCCTTCACCATCATCTGCAACAAGGGAGTCTACTCATAATGCCGGTGACACTTCATCAGTTCTAGAGAAGTCTAAACAATTGGGTCATCCTGAATCAACAAAGCTAGAGGAAGGGGTATCTTCTCCTATGTCTCTCTTATTGCCTTCAAACCCATTGCCTTCGAAAAGCCAACAACCACTCAATAGTTCTGCTGTTCTCAACACTTGTTCTCCAGATAAACTAGCTGGTGATTTGCATCTGTTTGATGGCTCCCTGGCATTCACAGCAGAAGATCTTTCATGTGCTCCCGCAGAAGCTATTGGAAGGAGTTGTCATGGAACAATGTACAAAGCAATGCTCGAGTCTGGTCATGTAATTGCTGTCAAATGGTTAAGGGAGGGAATAGCAAAAGGAAGGAAAGAATTTGCTAGAGAAGTAAAGAAACTTGGGAGCATCCGCCATCCAAATCTGGTTTCTTTGCAGGGTTACTATTGGGGCCCAAAGGAGCATGAGAAACTTATTATATCAAATTATATCAATGGTGAATCTTTGGCCTTCTATCTCCATGGTAAGATTCTGTTCTCTGTGTTTCATTGTACGCACATAAGAATCTCCTCAATAATTTTGTTCCACTTCCTAGATTTTACTAGCAACCCTTCCACCCTCCACTACTATCTGCATGATACTTCTATCATTAAACTAATTTATAATTTTACCTTGGGAGTTTTATTTGGCATTCCTTACCTTGCATAGGCAACACATGAATCATCTTATAAATCACCTGCTTCCTGCTTTTGGCATTTGCAAGCTGTCATAACCATGCAACCTCAAATTAAATTTTTGTCTAAATGCTAAACATTCATTCATTTAGATAAACTAGTTCTGTAATTGGACACAGCACATGAATGCAATAAGATGATAGCATGAGCTTAGATATATTTCTGGCTGCACTGAATTGATCAAGTACTTGATTCCAGCCATTTTAAAGGAGCTGTTTTATTCGGTGTTTACATATACACTGGTCTAAATATTTTAAAAAAAAAACAACTTTTTTTAGAAGAATACTTTTGAATGTAGGTTTTCATTTTCAAGTCTTCCAAGTATATTATGATCATAGTATTTGTAATATTAATTTTATGTTAGTTCTTTAAAGTAGTAATGATAGCAGATCAGCAGGACGGACTATTGATGTATGAGAAAAACTTTTGGAATTCGATCGTTTGAATATGATGCTTTAGAGGTTATGAATTAGGTAAGTGTAAGGTTATTGTGCATAAAAAAAGTATTTAGAAGTTCAACAATAGTGGTTGGTATGATTTCCAGCAACAGGACGGAGATCAAGTAGTTTTACTAAAACCCCAAGGGAGGATGGTGTTCTTTACATAAAGGTTTCAGTTTCTAGCATAAGACAACAAACTAATTTGCCCTGGATTCATTTTTATGTTATTTGTTCAAATAAAGCTCTGGATTGATTTGGTCATTCTAATGTGTACTGTTTTCCCTTGTTTACCATCAGTCACTATTTTTCTATAAAACTTTACTATGCTCAACAAACTATTTTCTAAACTATGTTTAGTGGTTTGTTTATTTGGAATGGCAACCCTGTGGGTGTATCAAGCGTCCATTGATAGGATAGGAAAATTGTTTTGTTAGTTTAGATCAGAAGAAACTTTTTGTTTTAGATAATATTTCAGTTAATTCCTTATGCGGTTATGTAGTTCTTTAGCAAATTTTGTACTCTTAAAATCTGAGATGCTTTGTGTCAACAAAAAAAATGCAGCAGATTAGTTCAATCTTTGATTTTGTTGATTTTTTTTTTCCTATAAGCTCTCAGTGAATTATTGATCAAGTAAAACTTACTGCTAGACCACAAAAACAGATTTGTGATTTAACATCTGGCATTTGCACTTTGAGATGCAAAACAGGTCAAAAGGAAGTTTGTAGCATCTGTAATGGATCCATCCATTTTACATCGTATATATCCATCACTTAAACTGAGAATTTATGGATGCTGGAGAGAACACCTTTCTAATATTTCACATTTTCTTTCAATATCTTTTCGACTTTATCCCTGCTCTAACCTGATTTTTCTGATATTGTATGTGACTTGCAGATGTTGAGCCAAGAAAACTCTCACCCTTGTCTCTCGAGGAACGGCTCAAGGTTTCTGTAGATGTTGCCCGATGTCTGAACTACCTCCATAATGAGAAGGCAATTCCCCATGGCAACCTCAAATCCACAAATATTCTACTAGAAACTCCTAATCATAATGCACTCCTTACAGATTATAGTATCCACCGAATATTGACTCCTGCTGGAACGACTGAGCAAGTTCTGAATGCAGGTGCTCTTGGCTATCGGCCCCCTGAATTTGCTAGTTCAAGTAGACCCTGCCCCTCATTGAAGAGTGATGTCTATGCATTTGGAGTGATCTTGTTGGAGCTCCTGACTGGAAAGAGTTCTGGGGAGATTGTCTCTGGCATACCAGGTGTGGTTGATCTGACTGATTGGGTGAGATTTTTGGCAGAAGAAAATCGTTCTTTTGAATGCCTTGACAGACTGATTCTGGAAAAGCACAGTATTAAGCACTCGCCTAGAGTTCTTGATGAATTGCTCCAGGTAGCTTTAAGATGTATCCTTCCAGCATCCGAGAGACCCGACATTAAAACTGTGTTTGAAGACCTTTCAAGAATAGTGTACTAAAGGGCACTCAAGGTAGATACTGTGTCTTTAGCACCAACACCATACATCGATTATTATTTTATTTTTTTTGGCTTAGTCTAATAGTTTTTTTCAAATTTTTCTGTAATCGTCTGATTGCCAAATGATCCTGTAATGAAACGGCTAATGCTACTGATTGAACGAATAAGCTCTTTAAGGAGGAGTGGGGTTAATCATTTTCATTAACCCTACTCCGGGATATGATTTCATACGGGAATTCAATTTTTAGAATGCGACTTATCTTTGCAGCCAAATAAAATAACCCAAAAGGGCAAAAGGACAGAAGTGGAGAATTTTTTTTTTTTTTTTCATTTTTTATTTTATTTTATTTTGTTCAGGGTAAACATCCTAGAAAACAACAAAAAAGAAAGGATTAAATACTGCTTACTTCTTATACTTATAGGGTTTCATCGTTTCAGTCTCTGATTTTCGAATTTCACCTAAAAAGTTCCTGAACTCTCAATTTCTTCTCAATTAGTCATTACCGTCAAGCATCCGTCAAAGACTCCGTTATTTTGCTAACGTGGCGGTCGTTTTCCCCTAAAAAAGTCTATTATACCATCAAGGCCTCAATTACTTTAAAAAAATATATATCTCTCTCTTTTTCTTTTTTTTCTTTCTTCTTCTTCTTACCTCTTCTTCTTTCGGCTCTCTCCTCCTCTTCCGATTTCAATCCACAGACCTTCAATATCTGCAGGCTCTATTATTGGCCACATTTGGCAACACCCACACACAATCAATCAAACCCTAATTCAATAACAATCTGTTCAGAACCCCGATCGACTAAATCGACACATCCGGACCCGAATCGAACCTCACCTGATCTGCCTTCTTGTTGAGAGCCCTGAGCCCTAACACCGCCGTTACAGCCACCACTTCCGCCAACCCCTCAGCCTCTAAAGACATAATCAATGTTAGTCTTGTTGTCTTTGGACAAGCTCGGATTACTCTAATCCCCTTTCTTCTTCTTTCCACACACCAACTGGAAGCCTCGTCTTCCTTCTCCTTACTGCTGCTGCTCTAGTTAAACTAGTCCACCGACATGTCCACCCTCTCCAGGACCTCGTCGTTGACATTAACCAGCCAATCGCAGGAGTCCTCCAACTCCAAATCCTACGGGGAACTGAGGCTTGCCGACGACCCAATCAATTAGAGCATCGACTGAGATTGCTTTGCCATTTCTTCGATTGGAACTTTGAATTCATCAAAATTGCAGTAGTAATAGAAGTCTTCTCCCGAAGTATGGCTCTCGAGGACACCGAGAGGTTGGCTGTGGCTGCCGCTAGGGAAACATAAATGGGTCAGGTTCGATCTGCCAGATAATTTCGGGAACTTGCCGGTCTCTGTCTCTGTCGAATTCGAGGCAGCAAGCAACTTGGATTGTGTGAATAGGGATGAAAATTTGAGAGAGAAAGGCAGAGACTTTTCCATAGAAGAAGAAGAAGAGATAGAGATGAATAGAGAGAATGAGGGTACGGGGCACGGTGATCGGATTCAAATTTGAGATGAAGTGAGAGCTGGAATTGCTTTTAGAAGAAGAATATCTGGAGATGGAGATAGAGCTGGGTTAGTTTTTGGAAGAAGAATACGAGATAAACAGGGGGAGGGAGAGCTGAAAGAAGAAGAGTTGAAATGAAAAAAAGAAATAAAAGAGAGAGCAAAAATAAATTTAAAAAAAAAACTAAGTGAGGGCATAATAGACATTTCCAGCAATTTAACAGACAATTTTGACAGCAGGGACCAATTGGGAGGAAATTGGAAGTTCAGGGATTTTTTAGGTGAAATTCGAAGGTCAGGTACTGAAACGATAAAACCCTATAAGTATAGAGAGTAAACAATAATTAACTCAAAAAGAAAACTAGCCAGCATCCCTGGCATTGAAATTCCTAGCTCTAGGAGCTCCAAAAATATCATCTAAGAGCATGTTCAGTGGTTTGCAATTGACCGGCTTCCAACTAGGATTGATGAGGTGGTGACCATGATTTCCCAAAAACTTGTTTCCACCAGTGGGTTTTTGACCAGTTTCAGATTGGCCTTTCGTGACCCAGGCCAAGAAAAAGGCAAAGCATGTGACTAATTTCTTGACCCAAGCTTGCCAGTTGCCAGCTTGGCCCACACCATGTCGTGGGTGATATCAGCGAACTCGGTGGAGAGAGAGACGCGATGAACATGGGGCGTGGAGGCTAAATCCTTGTCGTGTAGCACTGAAAAGTCAAAGCGCGTGCTGCGGTGACAATTTGTCGTGTAACAACAATGAAGGGGACAGTCTCCTCCACGTGGAAGCTAGCCATTGGGTGGTTTTGAAATTTGAAACCAACGGTCAATTAATTTGGACCATTGGTTTCAATTAATCTTTATATCCTACGGTTTCTAATGAATATGTATGAATATATATGTAACGGTAACCAAAAAAAAATTCTAAAAATTTCTCTATAAATACCTACCATTTATTTTACATCTCATACCCAAAAAATTATTTTTCATAGTTAGACAAAGTTTTTCTTCCTCCTCTTCCTATAGCTTTGATCTTCCAAATTTTTTTATTTCAATATGGCCGCACATGGCGAAGAAGGCGTAGATGAAAAATGCCGAATCCGAGACGAGATGGGCAAATGAGGAAGACATTTAATTTTGCAAGTCTTGGAAATATGTCAGCCAAAATTTTATTTTGGGTAAAGATCGAAAGAAAATTGATCTATGGAAGGCCGTGAAGCAACACTATGCCGCAAATTGGAGTGGAAAGGTCCGATCAACTTCAGCTTTTGTGGGGAGGTAGAAAAAATTGAAGATAGAACTCTATGAGTGGCATTGTGCATTAAGGCAAGCTCGTAATCTGTTCAAGAGCGGTTCGAATGCAGTTTATGAGGTATGAACAGATTCACTCACAAACATCTGTTGATAATTCTCCCATCAATTTGTACATGGATGTAGATGAGGTAATTGCCGGTGAAACTGCAGAACCTTTTGTGAGGCCTCAAGGAAGGAAGGCTACGAAAGAAGCAGAACCTTTTGTGAGGCCTCAAGGAAGGAAGGCTACGAAAGAAGCAATTCAGAAAGGAAAGAAGACAGCCAAGGATTTCTGATAGGAGCATTTTAATACGACGTTTTAATAGTTATTTCCTCATATTTACTTAGTTATTTACTTAAATAAATCCTTCTTGTTTAGGAAAGTTTCCGTTTTTAGAAAGTTTCTATTTTTAGTAATTTTAATAAAAGTTTCTATTTTTAGGTCGCAGGGAGCAAATGGAGCTGAAATGAGCCGAAAGGAGAAAGAGAAGCTAGAAAACGTTGGGAAGGGCTAAGGCAAGGCACAAGGGCTGCAAGAAATGACGTTTTCCTAGTCCAGCCAGGAAATCCTGAGTCAACTAGGAAGCATTGTCGAAGAAATGAAGAAAAATGGTGAAATGTGAGGAGTCCTAAAGGCACTAGGAGACTACATGGCTTGAAGAAGACTCAAGAAAGCCCAAGAATCTTCTAGATTAATGTGGATATTTATTCTTGGGCTTTCGGCAAAATGGGAAAAAAAACCCAATTGATTTAGGGTTTTTGGATGTAAAAGAGATATTTTTGGGGAGAATATATATTTTTCCTAGAAAAATGGATGGAAATCATGGAGTTAATGTCAAAAATCAAGAGAGGATCAAGGATAATGACGCCATGGAGAGATTTAAGAGAGAAAATGTCCAAAACAAATCCAAATTCATTCCTATTTTCACTCGAGTATTTTGGCCGAAAATTAAGAGAAAATCAGATAAAATCTTGGGAAAATCAGCAATAATATATTTTGAAAAATTATGGACTTATTTTGGAGCTTTTTGATTGGTTGAATGACATAACAGAGCTGACATGGCATTCTGTGATTGGTCGAAGCTGTGTTGCATGACTAGATAATTATTTGGGAAATTAAAAAGAAGGGCTAAATACTGTTTAGTACCCTGTGGTTTGAGTCCAACATCAATTCAGTCCCTCGACTTTTAATTTCATCAAAAACACCCCTGCATTTATCAAATCTCATCTAATAGGTCCTTCCGTCAATAATCCGTCAATTGGAGCCGTTAACTCGCTGACGAGGCATGCCATGTCAGATCATGTGGGCCCCACCTATCAGGCAAAATTCCAAAATTGCCCCTGCCTCTCTCCCAGCTCCAAAAGAGCTCTGCTTTGGCTCGAAACTTTGCATCTTCTCTCTGTTTCTGCATAATTATGCCTGCCTCCGCATCGAGCCCCCAATCTCCCCCTCCCCCGCTCCCAACAACAACAACCACCAAAATCGTAACCCTAACCCTGTACCTTTTTCCAAAAACCACACAAAGTTTCCATCTTTGACTCCAATTTCTGCTTTTGATTTCTTGCAGGGATCAGACCTAGACTTATCGAAACAACCACTGCCGCCTCTGCCGCCGTAAATTCGATCGCCGCTAGCCGAGAAGCTCACCTCCGACCGTTTTCCCAAGTCCCCATTACTCTTCATCTCCAATACCTCCTGCCATGCTTTGCCCCCACTCAAGTTCCACACCGGTCTGCTCGCGCCTCACAGCTTGGTGGCTCCGTCGTGCCTGAGCAGCGACATGGACGTCGACGACGGCGACGAGGAGAGCCTCGATTCGGTCTCCGATGACTATTCTGGTGCTAATTTCTTCGATGAAGAATCGAAAGCGCAGATCTGCTCGAGCCTCACAGCTTGGTGGCTCCGTCGTGCCTGAGCAGCCACATGGACGTCGACGACGGCGACGAGGAGAGCCTCGATTCGGTCTCCGATGACTATTCTGGTGCTAATTTCTTCGATGAAGAATCGAAAGCGCAGACGGAGTGGTATCAAGAAGAAGAGGAGAGTGTTGGGTATAGTAATAAGGTTAGGTCTGGATTGAATATGGGGTTTTTGAAGGAGGGTTTAAGGGTTGAAGTTCCTGGGAATAATTTCAGAAGGTTTACTGAGAGTGAGGTGGGGTTTAAGCAGAGATGTCCACCCAAAACTTATACACCTTCAACTGCAAATCAGCTTCTAAGAAGGGTTCATCTTCGAAATGTCAATGTAAGAGTTGGTGCTTTCGTTTCATTTGAGAATTGGTTTTATGGATTGGGAAAGTTTTGTTTGTTATTTTGAATATTGTGTTGGTTTGTAGGAGACTAATTCAATGTTGTGTTGATGCTTTTCTTTCATTATGTTATGTTCATTTGTGATTTTGAAAAATCCCAAAAACGGCAACGTATCCAGGGTTGTTGTTGTTGGAAGCGGGGGAGGGGGGAGATTGGGGGCTCGATGCGGAGGCAGGCATAATTATGCAGAAACAGAGAGAAGATGCAGAGTTTCGAGCCAAAGCAGAGCTCTTCTGGAGCTGGGAGAGAGGCAGGGGCAATTTTGAAATTTTGCCTGATAGGTGGGGCCCACATGATCTGACATGGCATGCCTCGTCAGCTATTTAACGGCTCCAATTAATGGATTATTGACGGAAGGACCTATTAGATGAGATTTGATAAATGCAGGGGTGTTTTTGATGAAATTAAAAGTCGAGGGACTGAATTGATGTTGGACTCAAACCACAGGGTATTAAACAGTATTTAGCCCTAAAAAGAAGATTCATGAAGCTTGGCCTTTCCCCTATATATATACCCCCCAGACGTTTTCTACACACCACTTCTCCCACAATTCTAAACATCAGAAAAATTCTCTCTATTCTCTAGTCTTCAGAAGTTCTGCCTCTCAACCAAGGAGGAGAAGAAGTCATGCAATACATCAAGATCCCAACCGCCATCCACCCTTGTGTCGTCCCTAGAAGATTGCTTGCTTTCAAGGATCTTCAAGTTCTTCGTCTCAAGGCTTGTCATCCATCTTTCACTGTGTATTTCATAATTTCTTTTGTTTTCCTTTGTTTGATTCGTAAAGTTATGAATTCTAGTTAACATGACGTTAAGGGCAAAGTTTAAAGCCCGTTTATCTGTTTTGAAATAAAGTTGTGATTTCTTTATGTTGATTTATATGTTGCCTATGTGAGATTGCTTGATTGATTTTGGATTACAGAAAACTTTTGTATGTATGTGTTCTGTGGTGGCCAACTTAGGATATATGCATGTAATTGGAGCTAGATTTAGGGTAACAATTCACCTAATAGTTTTGTGACCCTTAATCATAAGTAGTAAAGGCTTTGGACAAAAGTCGAAATCAATTAAGGAGGATTCCAAATAGATGAACTTTCTCATACTAGGTTGTGCATTTTGGTTGACATCCTTTCTTTGTTCTTCATGCATTGAATGTGTTCTTGAGTAGTTAGCTTTTTAGACTATGATTGCATGTTTAATAGGATTGATTTAGGTGCTTTCACTTAGATCAATTATTGAAGGAAAGTAAAATATAGGAAATCGCTTGCTTATTAATGTTTCACATGGTCAACTTCTTTCTCATGACATAGAAGATCAACTATAGGAATTGTAATTGGATTTCTTGCATATGATTGTGGTTTTGATCTTTATTCCTTGCGTTCCACCTGTTGAGAGAAAATTGCACACAGTGAGCAAAAATGTCACCCAACATAATTTCACTCGTATTCATTTAGTGAATAGAGTTTTTGTTATTTTGGGTTCGACCCATTCAAGACAGAATGTGTCTCTTAATTACAGTCCCTGGTTACAGGGAAACACCCTTTGATTTCATTTATGAAGAAACCAATTGATGGGATGTGTGTTTGTTTTTTTTTTTGTTGCGGCTGCACCCGAATATTTGAATGGGTTGTCTACGTACCCTTGGAGAGGGATCAAGCCACTCGTAGTTCAAGAGTTTCAATGAGTGAATGACTCATTGGAGGGCTTTGATTTTGTAATGAGAATAGTGTTTGTGACGTAGTTCACGTTTTGATGTTAATTGCCCAGCAAACTTTCAAAGCATGTACTTTTGGCCTTAGACTTGTTGTCATGCTCAAAGACCAACACGGTAGATATCAAGTGGCATATTTAGTATGAGATTCATAATTCCCATTTTAACACTTGAAAGTAGTGGAGTTTGTCTCTAATCTGCGTGCTCGCTTCTTCAACTTGTTTTCACTAAAGAATTCTTTCTTGGTGGAGCGGTGGGCTTTGGTCTTCAATTTGCTTCTTCCGTTCTTTAATCACCAATTGTCTCTTGGATAAATGGACGCTTGACAGGACCTGCCCCGGATTTCACCCTGAAATCCGAAGTGGCCCTACGGGGCCCACCTTAGAAGAAATTCTACCAAAAATTTAGCGGAACTTCCCCTAAAATGGGCTACCCAAAACCTGTAGAAAGCATTTACACTTCTAAATCAAATCATCCTTATACTTCTGGAGCCACCCTGCTCCCCAACTCAACATCAATCTCCAATTCACAAAACACAAACCTCAACTTGAAAGACATAAATCTCATAGGTAATCAGAGCAATTCAAATAGAAAGGTAAATAAGGACAACCTAACTCAAAGGCAAACGCGGAAGCCATGCTGTTGACTATGCCTCAACTCCGTGTACGCCCGACCTCACTAATTCGCCTGCAAACTGGGCATTTGAAACCGAAGGGCCCAGGGGAAAGTATTGAAAACACGTTAGTGTGAGTGGACAAAAATAAGCAATTTAAAAAAAAAGAGATTTTATACTTCCCCACATTTAATTTATTAAAAAAAAATCTCCCGATGCATGCACTGATTTAGGAAAACGAAACAAAAGGAGTTCCGCTCAAGAAAACCGACTAGCCCCGCTAGTCCCAGACAACTGAAAGGAAGGATGGAAACTCTGATACTCAACAGAATAAGACCAGCCCCGCTGGTTAAACGGAAATCAGACTAGGCCCCGCTAGTCAAGTAATGATAGGATATGGGGAAGAAATATCACCATACAGGTAATGGAGCCTCCCAGTCTCTGCCTACCCTCGACTGCCACTCACACATAGTTTATGCGAGGAGGAGAACTAATAACCTCAACTTCCACTCACACATAGATTGTGTGAGGAGGAGAATATGACCTCGACTGCCACCCACGTGAGGAGGAGAATAAATCACCTCGACTGCCACTCACATACACAAAGTAAGTGAGGAGGAGAATAAGCTACCTCAACTGCCACTCACAAACACAAAGTCTGTGAGGAGGAGACCAAATCACATGACCCGCGTATGGTGAGGAAAAATCATCGAAAACCAGTAAATCCATGTAGCTTCCCCACATTTCTCACGAGATAAAATCCATGTATTCAACGACGTGACCCCGCATGCTAAAATAGTCTCGCAATCATAAACAAACGGGCGAGAATTAATAAATCATTATAATTTCTTTAGGAAATCCCATTTCCGATAATATTCCAGAAAATCTCGAAATCATCATTAAGGCATTCCCAATGCCAAAACCGAAAGTCGATAAATATATAAGAAAATCCAACTCCATCGAAACTTATCTCGAGAATCTTCCAGAAACTTAAATCGGCAATTAGAAATATACTTAATTCCGGAAAATTATCTCGGAAATAAGCAATTTGTCAAATAATATTATAAATCATAATCAACCTTTGAAACTCATTATCGAGAGCGAATCCACGAGATAAACCGAGATCGAATTTCCGAAAATCGAATCATTTGCTCAATAAGTAATATGATTAAAACTAGAGCATTATTTAAGAAAATAAATGCATGCATCAATATTTAAAAATAAAAGTCCACTCACAGTACTATTCCGACGATCACGCATTCGTGTTCCTTCATCGAGCAATAGCTCGGTACGTCGTCCTGTACACAATTATATTCCGTGAATAGTTATTCAACAAATTAATACAATTCCTAAAATCAATTCCTCACAATTACATCTCCACTTCTCCTCGGATGCAACCCAAATTATACCACTAATACCAATACGTTAATTTAAAGGTTCCAAGGCAGAACCGAGAGATATCCGACGGCCGGATTCTCGTAATTCGATAATCGAAACCCTAAACTTCAAAAATTCATAATTAATTCCAAGCTTCTCCAAAATTCACCAAATTTCATATACAAGCTCTACAATATTTATAGGATTTAATGGGCTAAAAACTGGAATTACAACACAGCCCAACACGCCTCCACGCGCCACCCACAGTGGCGGCGCGTGGGACCCACGCGCCGGCGGCCACCACCTCCGATGGCCACCAAAAATTGACAGTAGCTGCAAAACAACAAACCCAACAAACTTCTCAACTGCCACAAGTCCCAATTTTACCTTTAAGAGCTCGGATTAAGTCGATGAAGAAAACCCAGAAATCAAGCTTCGGACCCTAGGATGTTCTTCGTCGATTCGTCCTCCACAATGCAAATCGGAGCAAGAGGCCTTAGGGGAAACGTTCGCCGGCTCAAGGCGCTCCTACGGTCCTAATTTGGTAGTCGGAAACGGCCGGAAATGGAAGATTTGCCGGAAAAAGCCAAACTGCACCTATGAGGAACTTTACTTCGATTCAAGGTTTCTCGGCCAAATCGCCACAACCTAAGGCTACTAGGATGCAGAGGGGAGGGAGGAGCTCTTGTGGTGGCCGGCTGCACGCCGGTTGGTGGCCGGAATGCGCGGAATCGAAGGGTGGAAGAAGGACCCGAAAGGGAAAGAAGAGAGTTCGGGGGAGAGGAGAGAGAAGGTAGATTGGAAATCTACCACAGTAACTTTCTATATATATAGAAAGTTACATGAATAGTAACATTCACATTTTCACTTATAACTTTCGCATACGAACTCCGATTTTTACGTACCACATATCCACGCGCTCGGTTTAACGTCCTCTACAACTTTCATGAAGAACATTTTCTCAAATTTTGACCCGAACAAAAAGTCAACAATTTAGGGCCACTAAAAGTATCGAAACGACGGTAAAAGTGAAAGTAATTGTCGTTTACCGTCCAAATGACTAGTAAACAGGTAAAGTAAGATACGGGACGTTACAACGCTTGTCCCATGATTTAGGTGGTGGGAGAAAAGCTTGTGCATGTCCAATTAATTTGCATGTTACAATCTTGTTTGGCAGCGAACTGAGCATCAACGACAGTCTTGAATTTTGGCTTGGCTGAGACTTTATTATTTGCAGACCAAGTGATCAATATCTCCTTCAATGTGGAAAAAGTGGAGCTGTTGCCTATGGGGCTTCAGTATTAAGAGAGAAATCACCATATAGCCATGTAGCATGCAGCTTCGTCTGCCTCTTTTCACGATGATAATGCAAAAGTTGTTTTTTCATTTGCAAGCCTCATAATCATTGGTAGAAGAGATGATTTTGTTGCCAAAGTTTGTTGCCATGAATATCGATGACACAAGAGCTACAGTTCAAAGCTTGTTGCCTCTGGTCGTTGTCATTGCCTGTGTGGTTTTCATACCCTGATGCAGCGGTCCTTTGTCAGAAGAGCCCAGTCATTTGTTGACGCAGCAGTCTTTCACCAGCAGGAGAGTACCATCATGGTCACTTTACTTTCAGGGGCAGCATTTTGATGATGACTTTGATGCAGGCTGCGTAACACTTTGGCTTTAGTGATGCACCAAGATTCTTCCAAAGCAGTTCTTCACTTCGTGAGCCCAAAAACTTTGCAGACTCGTAGTTGGTGTGAACTAGCAGCCCCAGGCCTTCACTTGACACTCTTTTTTGCCACCCATATGCAGGACGCACCGCGATACAGGCATAAAAAACAAGTGCAGTGCACCCTCTAGTTTGGACCTTGCTTCCGCCATCCATACGCAGGACGCACCGTAGTATAAGCATCGAAAGAAGGCCGAAAACACAAGTGAGCCCCTTCCCTTGCCGAAATCTCTTCTCCTCTTTCATCTCTGTGAACGTGCTTCTTTTTTGTCTCCTTGGACCTGCACTGTTTGATAACACAAAGGAAAATGGAGGTGTATTTGGTTGTTTTGTTTTCTGATTTTGGTGGGCAACAATGAGGGATTTGAGGCTTTGTGATTTGGTGTATTTGGCTTTGGGGGGTATGGAGAATTTTTTTCTGATGCTGTTTGGAAGGGTTATGGAGCCACATAGCAATAAGCAGAGGAAGGACTTTCTGCACTCATGGACACATCAGCAATGATAAAGGAAAAGTACCAGTAAAGACCATGGAGAAGTGACCAACAAGATACCTGAACTTGATGCTCTCCTGTCATCGGGTTGTAGTCTCCAGGTAACTAGACACTGCACTATTTCTTCTCGTTGAACGCTGCTTTACTTTGATGCAGATTTTTGACTCACCCTTTTATCTATTTCTCCTCCGTCCATTTCTTGTGCAGGTTTGTGTTCTTTATATAGGAGGCAATGAAGGCTCTAGAAGCTAGATAAACACTCGTTTGAAATTTGAAATTCCCGAGGCTCACGTGGATAAGCTGCTGAACAGAGATTTCCTCCTTGACTCCGATATTTAACTTAGACACCGCTTTGTTCTTATCTCACTTTGAGATATTTGAATCACAATTTGAATGCTTTCCTTTGTTTATGTTTTTTTTTGTAGCTTTTCCCCGTTGAAACTTGGTCAAACATTCAACTTGTTTGAATTTGAGAAAGAGATAATTTGTAACATTTATTTAATTGCAGCCACTATCCTCATCTCTTTGTTTTTTTTATTAATGTTGTGATAGCTACATCCCTTTATTTTTTTTATTATTCAACACCACCCCTTGTATATATGTTTTTACTTTTTCTTTCTTTTATTTATTTTAATTTTTGACTTTATAATCCTAAAACCCCTTTATTTGTGTTTACTTGTATATATTTTTATTCTTTGTTTTATTTTTGTAAATAATACTTCTTATTTTTTAATTCTTTATTTGTTTTTTGGAATTACAAGTGTACCCTCAATCCCTGGCTAGAACGATCCCTACTTATTCTATACTGACAATTACATTTTTTTGGGTTAAATTGTGTGCTTGCTTTTAGCGTATCAATTCCAGTCCTTTGTCAACCGTTGTCGAGAGTATAGCGAGCAATCAAAAAGAGGCAATCACTGTCAAGAAGAAACTTGATGAGGAATTTGCTCGAAGTCTTCAAGAGGAACATCAACGAGAGTGTATACGCTAGCAAATGGATATGCAAAAAGAGGCATTTCTTATTCAAGCGAGGGAAGATCGAATTATGGAGATGGATACAAGTCAGATGACACCAACTAAAAAGCATTATTGGTCAAGAAAGCAAAAGAAGATAGTGAGAGAGAAGATGATGAAACAACGGTGAGTCAAGTTTTCAAACACCTTCTACGGGTGGATACTATCTGAAACCACATTTCGGTGGTGCATTCCCACAACCTCATTTCGGTGATGCACTCCCACAACCTCCTTTCAAAGGTGGATTTCCACAACCACCTTACACCGGTGGATTCTCACAACCTCCATTCACTAGTGGATACTATCCGCAACCACCTTACACCAATGGATTCCCTACACAACCGCACTTTTCACATTTCTCTATGGGTGAATCCACCAATCCTCACCCTAATAATGACCCTTCAAACACAAATTGGATTCCTAGAGAGGATGAGAATAATTAGGTGATTATGTATTTCTAATAATTGTATTGTACTTTTTCCTATGTTTTCGATTATGTACGCATAAATGTTATGAAATAAAAGTTGTATTTGAAAATTTCATTTATTAAAGCACACACCTTACATTAAAAATCATAGCATACAAACAACATAATACAAGTAAAATCAAAAGCACACAAACAATAAGAAAAAAATTGAAAAGCACAACTGGGACTGAGTTTGGCCAGACATTAGCCAATTATTCAAACATCTACCAGATCTAGATCTGTAAGTTTCCTTGAATGTTCCACAAATGCTCTATAAGATCTTCTTGAAGGTTTGAGTGAGTGTACTCACATTTAATGGCGTCATATCGATCCATAAATCCGTTGAAATTATGATCATCTCTACCAACAGGATCAAAGTCATCACCGGTCGGTCCTTCCCAAACTGTAGCCAACCTGGGCCTCATATTGTTCTCCTTTTCTTCATCGGACTCCAAGTCTTCATCGCTGTCTTCATCCTTGACATTTATGTTTTGTAATATAATAAAAGTCAACATGATGTATTGAAGATCTTCTTTATCCCACCCACGAGCAGCTCCTCTAACAATACTAAAGTACGACTGTAAAATACCAAAAAATCTTTCAACATCCTTCCTGTACCCCTCTTGAGCCTAGGAAAACTTGAGATCCTTGGGTCATGTAAGTCTTGGAATTGATTTCAGGAAAGTTGTCCATCTAGGATAGATACATCCAGCAAGATAGTAGCCTAAATTGTGAATTCTGTTATTCACTTGGAATTGGATCTAAGGTGTTCAACCAATAGTAAGCTCGCCAAACAATGGGGACTTTGCCTGGATGTTGAGGTCGTTGCATGCCCCTGGCATTCCAAAGAAGGCGTGTCATATCCATGTGTAGTACGATGCAACTACTTCGAGGATGATAGTGGAGATATGTTTTTGACCACTGTATTCTCCAATCCAATCAGTTGGGCAATTCTTTCATTGTCAGTGCATGCAGTTGATGCTTCCAATCATCCCAGGAAAACCTCTTCTCTCAGCTTTGGCAAACAGTTTTCTGAGGTCAGCTAAAGTAGAAGCCCAAAGCTAGCGTGAAAATCAAGAAGAAAATACCAAGAGAAAGAGAGAAAGTTGGCGTGAAAATCAAGAAGAAAATAAAAGTTTGCGTCAAGAGATTTTCAAGGGAGAGTTTTAAGGAAAGAATAAGTGTGGACATCAAGAAAAGGTTCAAAATGCATCTAGATTCATTCCTATATTCCCTAAAGGTACGTTTCAAGCAAGGAAGAAGAAGAAGAAGAAGGAGTCGTGAGCATCATCATCCATCCTCCACCTTGAAGACTTACTTCCAAGATTCAAGAATCCATAACGTCAACTTCTCCATTCCCATCTCCATCTCACGGTGTAATTCAACCTCTTTCTTTGTAACCTTGTTTGATTTCGTTGGAATTGTTTCTAGTTGACAATAATATTTGAACAAAGTTTAATTCTGAAATTTTATGATTGAATGATATTTTCGACTCCTATGATTATGATTCTAAGTTGCTTTTGTGAGATTGTTCAATTAAATTTACTTGATTGATATCTTTTATATGTTTATCTTATTTGGGTCGACACTTATAGAATTTGCATGTAATTGGTGCTAGATGTAGGTAAATGATTCACCTAATAGTTTTGTGAACCTAAATCAAAAGTAGTAAAGGCTTTCGACAAAGGTCGAATTTAATTGAAGAGGATTGCAATTAGATGAACTTATTCATACTAAGTTGTGCACTTAAGTTGATAACCTTTCTCTTACTTATTGCGTTGAACATGTTTTGATTAGCTAGCTTTCTAGACTTTGATTGCATGTTTGATAGGATTGATCTAGGTGCTTTCACTTAGATTAATTAGTAAAGGAAAGTAAAATATGGGAAATCGTTTGCTTCAAATGTTTCACATGATCAACTTCTTTCTCATGACTTGGAAGAATAATTGTAGGTTGATTTGAATTTGATTATGGAATTGGTTTTGATCTTTGTTTCTTATGTTTCATTCTTGTACTTGTGTTTTTGTGTTTCCTTAGTTTTATTTCTTTTAATTTTCGAAAACCCTAAACCTAAACCCCCCCCCCCCTCTTTTATTTCATAATTTGTATATACTTTATTTTATTTTTATAAATAATATACTTTGTTTTTATTTTAATTCTTTACTTGTTGTACAATGACAGGTGTACCCTCAATCCCCAGAATAGAACGATCCCTATTTACTATATACTAACGATGACATTTTATAGGGTTAAATTATATGCTTGCTTTGAGCGTATCAGTTATTGGACTGTTTCGTGGCTCGTGGATGGAGCGGAAGTGTTTCGGCCGAATTATTATTCGAAAAGTGTGGATTTAAAGGAGGTTCAAGGTTGACTTTTGGTACGTTTGGATTCTCCAAAAACTTCCTTCACGAAAGTTGTAGAGCGCGTCGATAAGAGTTCGTGGGTATGTGGAACGCGGAAATCGGAGTTTGTATGAGAAAGTTATGAGGGTTTAAAATTTTGGAAAGTTACTATATATAAGGGTTTCCCTTTCGGGAAAGTTACTATTTTCATTTTTCCCACTTTCCATTTCCGGAAATCTGAAACTCTCCGTTCTCTCTCCTCACCCACGTCTGACCCGACCTGAACCCGGTGATCCGATCCGGCTTTTCCGAGGAGCTCCGGCGGTCTCCAGCCGTGAAACTTGGCCACCTTGTTCGCCTCCTTGTTCTGCTCCTCCCTATAGTGGCCTTTAACGGCGATTCTCCTCCACAGCGGCGTTGCAAGGCGGCATAGATTGAGGAATTCAGACCCGGTCGGAAAATGTAGCTCCGGCGACACCACGGTTTCAAGTTCTCTTGGTTGAGTTCGTAGGAGCCTCCTTGATCGATCTGTGGTGTTTGTTTGGATCGATTCACGTCGGAATCGCATCAACTCAAGGTGAATAGTTCATGGCGGTTTGTAGCAGCGATAGGCAGTGTTCTAGGCCGAGGTGGCTTGAACCTCAAGTATTAAAGTTGATATATTTGATGTTCTTGACATTTTGGATGGTTGGATTAAGCTAGTTTTGAGTTTTAGCTAGTGGTGGTTGTGGTGGTTGCACTGCCGACTGTGGTGGCATTTTGGCGGCCTTCTGGCCATGTAAGGGATAGTTTCTGGTATTATATACCTTCTACTCGTCGATACGAGTGTTTTGATATATAATATGCAATTTTTGGAGATCGTTTGAATATATTGTGATTTTTACGGTTTCGGACCGTTTGATGATTCAATTCGTGAGGATTTGAGCGTCCGATCGACTTGTGAATTTGACATGTCGATCGTGGAAGTATTCTGGAGACCTTGGGAGGTCTCGGATGTGGTTATGCCTCGATTGGCGCCACTTTGGGGATTTTAGTTCAAAACAGGGGTTTCGGACTTAAATCGTTTGTGAATTGTTACTAAGTTAAAACCGTATGTGATTAAGTACTTAACGAAGTATTTATTGGACGGTTATTTTGGTGGATTGGCTGCTTTCTTCTATATTGAAGACTCAGCGGGAGTTTCGAGGTGAGTAATCTCACAATGTTCATTTACAAACGGGCTTACCTTATCGTTTTATAGTTATTTAGTTAACTGCAAACTATAGTTGGTATTAGTAGGCATTCCTGAGTGAATGTCTACGTGTATATATATTTACGTGAAATATATATGTGTAGGTGGATTTGTGTGATAAAACAATAATTATGGGTGCGTTCATTTTATTGATTTGGGGTGTGACTGTTCATGAAACAATATTTTGTGAAATGGTTGATTTCTATTGTTTTGAAGAGTGTTGTGTATTGTGGAACATTTTAGTTCGCGGGTGGTTTATTTAAATGTGGGTCTTGTACCGGGAGTAATTGATAGGGATCAATTACGGGGAATCTTTTATTTTAGATTCGTGTAACATTTTGGGTCCAATGCAACTCCTTTAATGTTTTGGTATTTATACCGTGAATCCAAAGACTTATGAGTTGAGGATCTTGGATCACGAAATGTGATCGTGGGTGGGAAAAATTGGGAATTCACGCCTTTGGCCGGGTTAGTGGATACGATCAGTTAGAGCTCTAGTCTGTCCGTCGTGCTTTGTTTCTTGATTGAAACTTGATTCGTGTGAGTTTATCTCGTGCTTTGTTTCTTGATTGAAACGTGATTCGTGTGAGTTTATCTCGTGCTTTGTTTCTTGTTTGAAACGTGATACATGTGGTTTTATCCTGGGATTTGTATGAGTTGTTTCGTGATTGAAACGTGTGAGTTTATCTGGTGATTTGCGTGATTTCGTGTGGGTTTATCTCGTGGTTTGTGTGAGTTGTTTCTTGATTGAAACGTTTGAGTTTATCTCGTGATTCGTGTGGGCTTATTCCGTGATTCGTGTGAGTTTATCTTGTGATTCATGTAGGCTTATTCCGTGATTTGTGTGAGTTGTTTCTTGATTGCAACATGTGAGTTTATCTCGTGATTCGTGTGGGTTTAGTCAGTGAATTTGTGTGAGTTGTTTTGAGTTACTCATACGGGCTTGCAAAAGCTTACCGGGTTTGTTGTGTGACAACCCGGTACACTATTCAACGGTGTAGGGGTTAATCCTGCAGGTTAGGATAATCAGGGCAGAAGCTGAGGTAGCGCCTTTGCAGCTTTACGGTAGGAAACTATTTTTGTGACTTTACCGTTATTTGGACTTCCGCTGTGTAGTTAACTCTGAGGAGCATTTCCGTTTTATTTTGTTGTAGCAATTTAATTCGTAAGCTTATGTAATATATGACTCTACAGAGCGGGTCATTATTGACATAGTGGGTTCAGGGCATCAATATGTATTTAGTTGAAGGAAAAAAAAAAGTTTCTTGGTATTTGGTATTGATGACTGAACGATCACGCATGTATAATTATGGGATTATA